>NW_020455445.1:229068-262605 GCF_003342845.1 Nothoprocta perdicaria
GCCGCCTCAGGTGCGCTCGGCGCGGCCGCCTCAGGTGCGCTCGGCGCCGCCGGGGCCCGGCCCGCCGGAGGGGGCAGCGAGGCCCCGCATTAAGTCACAGAGGATGTGTCGGGGGCTACGATTTGATTTGGGGGGGAGAATCTAAAAATTATGTAGCTTTTAAATGTAAGATATAGGTGTCCATCGCATCATTTTGTCATGGAGGAAATACTAATGCAGTTTACTTACCCTCACCACTTGAGCAGCACGCTGAATCCTAATGGCATCAAACTGGTACTCGCCTGTTGCTGTTCCGATAACATACCAGCCTCAACAATCTCCCACTTGCTGTCTGCTAAGTTCCATAAAGCAACAGACCACGGCTGAACTAATAAAACCTTCCAGTAAAGTCCTGTTATTGTGCGTGGCAGTAACCTGATGGAGACTGCTGAAGTCTTTGTTTTCCAGCAATAGTATTTATTACTAATTCCCGATGTGAGACAGCTGCCTCCATAGCACGACTGACTAGCGCGTTCATGCTTTTTCATATTTTGCATAATTATCTTGGTTTAGCCTGATTAATAATATCCATAATTTTGAATAGACTATTGTAATGAGGTGGAAGGAGAAGAGCTTAGTTCTCCGAGTCTCGCAGTGAATGCACATTACCTGTCTAGTTCCACCAATAGACATTCCTGCTGTAAAGGGACRTACCCCAGTGTTTTGTGTAAGATGTTAAGTATTTGTGTTTCCTGGCGCTTAGCAATTGCATTGACCTGTGTCCTTTGATCACTTTTTGTTTCACAGAGGCATGGTTCCCGAGCAGAAGGGCCTTGCGCTGGAGGCAGCGATGCTGATAAGGTTCTACTGATTTTTCCATAGCTAACCTGGCTCTGACGCTTCCAATCCACCTTCATTCTTTCCTTCTCTTTTCAGTTAACCATCACAGCCATCTTTTGCCTTCTACATGACACGAACCAGCCATCAGCTAATCTTTTTATTTCTTTCTCCCATCATTTTATTTTATTCATATACTGTGCTTTTGTTTTTCCTCATCCATGTTTTTTGTGCAGAGTTCACATGAGACTCTGGACATAGTGGAGGAGAAGAAGCAGGCAGAGGTTGGGAGAGAAGAAGGAGTAGTCATAGACGAAACCAACAAAGGGAAAATGCAAGTTGCCACTGATGCTGGGGAGACGTGTAAGGTGGAGCTGCTCTCCAAAAAGGACTCGTCGTCATTGCCGTCAGATAGTAGCAGCAGCAGTAGTAGTGAGAGTGAGGATGAAGAGGTGGGAGAATACCAGCCACATCATAGGGCAATTGAGGAAGTCATCAGGGAAGAACAAGAAGAAGAAGAAGATGCAAACAGGAAAAAAGAGCACCAGGAAAAGATAAAGCAGCCTGTAGAAGCTCCAACAGAAGGCAGTAAACTAAATGTACCAGTTGAGCACGCAGCTCAAGTTGCAGCCGAAGCTTTGGCCCAGGAAAATGCAGTTACTGTAGCCACAGAAGAGAAGAAGGTCTCAGAGGAGGTGAAGCAAGACGTAGGAGAAGAGAAGGAGGAAGAGCAGCTCAGACTGAATGGAGATGTGTCTCATGTTGACATTGATGTTGCACCACAAATAATTTGTTGTTCAGAGGTAAATGGTAGAACAGTTTGACAACTAGATTAAGCAGAGAGGTTTCTCCGGGTGACAATATACCTGGCTTTCTTCTTCTCCTATTCTTCCAGCTCTTGAGGCATTCTGCAAGACTCAGATCATTTGGAAGGGGAAACCACTGAGAGCAGAGAAATTCTGTCTCCTTCAGTTTTGGTTTCTGGCTTTTTGCTGGAACTGGATGCAAATCAGCAGTAAAGCAAACCTTCCGAAGGCTGCCATCTCCTTTTGCCCTCCCCCTTAGTTTATATGCATGTACATAATATTATATTTTTGCATGTTTTTAATGTTTTAAGTCTTGTCTTGTCCATTTGTCAATTGTTTTTGACATGTCCATGACCTGTAATTGTGAGCAGAAAAGGAWTTGGAAAATGTCAGTCACAATTTTTTTGTACCTTTTTCCCCCTATTATCTGCTGCTGCTTTTTTTTTTTCTATTTTTGAAAAATATTTATGGATTTAGGGGTTAGCATAGTGTGGTTAGGAACTGGGTAGGTATTTGAAGGGAGTGCACATGTAATTATCTTAATGTGAGGCCTTCTAGAAGGCAAGAAGGCCACCTGTGTGTGCAAGTGTGTGAAATAAAGGTAAAGGTCTAGGAGCTTTTCCTAAGTGCCTTTGAAATCAATGGGAGATAGCACGTGATGCATCCAGCAGAAGGATAAAAGGCTTTACTTGTGCTCTTTTTTTAAGTTCTTGAACATAATTGAAAGTCTCTTGCAGTACCATAAGTCACGAGTTCATTGGCTTAGGGATCCCTTGTTAATCGCTGCCGCCTTGACGTTGTGGAGAACACAACTTGCAAACCTCTAAATGGGTAAAATCTCTTTTTGAGGTCAAAAGAGGCTGTTGATATCTAGACTTACTACAGTGGATGTATCCTGCTTAAAAACTAGAAGTTAAAGTTGTCTTTCTGATCCAGAAGGTAATACCTTTAGAAAGCAGGAGTTTTATGATATTTGCCTGAATTTTTAGTCCTTATTTGCAGTTGGACTAGTTGAGATGATACTTTTCCAGGTGAAGTCTGGTGTTAAGCTTATCTACCTGAGCTAGCTGTGAATTTCTTGTTTAATGGAACATTTATCCACGCTATTTTTTTTTCTGCTTACCCCGTTTCACACATTTTAAATAACTGTGGTGCAAGTTAGTTTTAGAAATTACTTTCTTATACATTAGCTGCTAGCAACTATGGCTAAGGCTATTAGGAGGTTAGATTTCCCTTTCACAGATGGGTACAACAACTAGAAAACTGYTTTATTAGTCCTTATTTCATTTTGTTTTTTATTTTTTTGCTTCTTGATTGGGAAAATGGTTTTAAATATTTATCTTACTGCTACGCTTTTGACAGAATTTTGGTTGACTTTTCTTAGTCCATTTCATATGCCTTTTTCTTATGTTTTTTGAATTATTTCTGTCTCTTGCACCACAGCCTCCCGTAGTGAAAACAGAGATGGTAACCATTTCGGATGCTTCACAGAGAACTGAAATCTCTACTAAAGAAGTTCCAATTGTTCAAACAGAGACTAAAACCATCACATATGAATCTCCACAGGTATAATAACTTGGTTATTTGGTGCATCGTTTGGTATTTGGTTTGCTAGTGAAGTTTTATGACACCCCTTTCTTGCTCGAATTAGAGATATAATGCCGATTCCTCTTCTATTAATACAAAAGAATAGCTGGTTTAAAATTGTCTGCAAATGTAAAACCATATTTACTGTTGGAAATTTGATTTAAATCTAATTGCCCCTGAAAAGAGCACTAACTTCAATCATAAATCTTGTCCAAGAGTAGAACGTGACTGTCTACACAATTCAGTAAACTTAATGACTTCTATTCAGATTTTTGGTTTTTAACTTTTCCATTTGAACTGAAGATTTAAATGTACATTCAGTGATTTAAAAAAGTGCAGTTTTTCAAATTAAAACATTTTAAAGGCCAAAATATGAAAAAAAAACCCCATCTTTTTTTTCTTCTTGCAGTTTGATGGCAGTACGGGCGGCAATGCTGGTGTGCTGCTAAGTGCACAGACAATTACATCAGAATCAATTTCCACTACCACAACTACCCACATCACAAAGGTAAGATGGTTAATGTCTCTCTGAACTGAAAAAAAATAAACAAAAACCCTCCCAAAATGTCTAATGTAGCTCCTCAGACCTCTCTTCTGCTAAACAAAGCTGACTTAAAATGGACTGGATTCATTTTAGGCATGTGGAGTGAGTTGACTTTCCAGCAGAGAAGGCTGAATAAGGGAGAGCACCTGGGAAGAGGAAGGGAAGGGTAGAGAAATGTGAAGTGTTTCCGTACTTCATATGGGCCTGATTACAGATATTAAGTGAGGTGTTTGGACCTAGATTTTTACAGACTCATTCTGTTCTTCACTGTGTACAATCTTGGAAAACAAAATTGATCTGTTTGGGGTCCACAGGAGCCCCGTTAATGGAATCTGTCATGAGGATGGACAGACACGGCTGTATTTTCAGCCTCGGTGTTGTACCTSCTTACCCTGTTGCTTCCAACACAGATTTAAAAACAAGTCATAGTGTTAGGTGGCTTTTGCAAACAAATGTCTTTGGGGGTTGAATTAGGTCCTTTCTATCTGTCTCTTCACAGTATGTTAGAAYTACCAGGTGTTATTTTTATTCATCACTGCAAGTATTTCTAAAAATTTAAAAGATGTGCACTCACMACAGAGTTTTAATCTCATGTCTCTAAACTCTTAGCATAGTTTTCCAAGAAGATTACAGAAAGCGTTATTTGAATTAAAGAAAAAGGGARGAGGAAAAATGTAAGGTAAAAGTTTGRGGTATTTTTCCTGCCAAGATAAGAAGCTTCATATCACCACAGAATGGAACAGTAACTCACTGCATCAGTGGATTAGTTTTGCAAACAAATAATCTAAAGAGAAATTTGCATTTGCAGAAGAACCTTGGAGAGATGGTATTGGAAAATTATGAGATGAAAGTCACCCAACAGAAATTGAACTTAAAATACGATGTTTTAATAGACGGATTAATTGGCAGTTCCTCTTTTTGCATTCATTACCCACCAGCATCTTTATTGAATAAAATATGCCTTAACCATTCAAAATTTAGAAGTGGAATTTTCTTGTTAAGTGAGGATGGGAAAAAATGTTTCATTTAGGAAGCAACTGTTTAAAAATATTTCAGTCATTTCAAAAAGGACTTGGAAGGTCATAATGTAGCAGTTCATCTTTGCTTGAGGACTGCTGGTCACTGATTCAAAAGGCTTTATAAGCTTTCACTATTGATATAGGAACTTGAAAAAATTGAAATGCTATTTTTCTAGTGATGTTCTTGAAAGAATCATCTTGAAACTTTTCTAATACAGTCAGTGCTTTAAGAACTACTTTATTCTTTTCTGTCATGCAGGACTATTTAAAAAAGCATAGGGTTTGATTTCTTTCCAGAATATTTCTCTAAGCAAACCATTTTCAATCGTTAGAGTGAGATAGGAAGAAACAAAGCACAATTTTTTCCATCTGAGATGTGAAATATGTTGACAACATGACACTAGGGCGCATGAACTCAGAACTGAAAAAGAGAACATCTTGGAATATGATGGTTTGGGGTTACCTAGAGACTGAGAAGAGTCCCTTGCTAGAAGGGTGAAAACCAAAGAAGAATCCTGCAGTTGTCTCCTGCCAGACTTATTTGATGAAGGAGATTGGACCTCCCATTTGTATTTGCTTCTGGATGTGTTCAAACTTCGGTTTAAAAACACAGAAGCAATCCTCCTTGCTTGATGTGTTTTCTTTTTTTTTTTTCCAAGTTTTTCTTATCACTACAATGTATGTAACTGAGGGGAGGAAAAAAAAAAAAAAGGATGGCTTAACTTAAAACCAAAAATGTTTACTGCTAGTCCTCTTCCTCATTATATGGAATAACTCTAAAGATGTTTTCTTGTTTTTGTGCCATCTGTAGATGGTAAAAGGTGGGGTATCAGAAACAAGAATTGAGAAGCGCATTGTCATTACTGGAGATGCAGATATTGACCATGATGAGGTGAGTATGCGAGCTGTTAACAGCTACAGTGTGCTGCTAACAGTCCAGTGATTTAGAAGTTCTTTCAAAGATAAAAAGCAGGAAGAAGCTAAAGAAGCTGAAGATCAGAATATGAAGAATCAGATAGATGCTAAGATAGCCGATTGCAGCAAAGTTGTTTCTAATTGTGTTTTGTGAATGAGGACTCTTCGGCGTATAACYGAGGAAAGAACATTTGCAGCTTTGCATTGCAGATCACATGAGTGGATTTCCTTCGCCCTTTAAAGTGGTTACATGTTCTGGAATCGTACTGCCTAGTACTTTTTTTCTCCATTTGGCAGGAAGAGCGTTACTACAGTCTTGAAACATCAATCTAGATGGGCAGGAGTCTCTCGTGTTTTGTGTCAGCAGCATTTAAATGCAAAATTCACTTTGAATGAAACTCTTGAAATATATTAAGGCATCAACTACTGGAGTTCAAAAATAATAGTGTTTCCTCTGTATGTGCAAAATTGTGTATGATGAAAGAAATGTAATTGTGGATTCATTGGAGCTTTATATAAGTATCTTTGATCCTTATCACAAAGTTGGTTGCATTTTTTTATGGTCTTAGAAGAAAGTTAATATCACTTCTGTCTGCTCAGCTAGCTGAATTTAAGAAGTACACAGACAAAACTTTGAGAAAGTGTAATTAGATATTTTTTGGAATGACAAAATTAATTGACAGTCAATGAAAAAATACATATTAAAAAGCCTACCGTCTACATAAAACTGCAGTGAATCCAACTCTAACTTTATGGTAGCTACCCAAATCAACAGGATTTAATTTAACTTTTCAGGTGTAATATAGTGAGAGCTTTCAGTAGATCTCATTTCAGATTTTGATGCGCCTCTGGAAATTGTCTCATGACAAACTCAATCTTTTTGAAGCTTGTAATTAAATGACAGAGCTGGCTCGCATTAGGCTCGGCTTTTGTCTGCCTTGACACACCTTTAACGTACTTAGGATGTTTGAAAAGGTCAGACAATACTTAGTACTTAATTTGAGTTTCAGAATACAAATGATTCATACACTTCCTGTGATACAGGGATGAAGGACTTTAATCAAACCACAAATGATGAAGAAATATTCAGAACAGCCGTTCTTAAATCTGAAGCGCCAATTCTTTTAAATTTCACTTGTCCTGCATAGAATGCATTTAGTGTATCTCACAAACTAATAAAAAAGATTACAGTTAATACAAGAGCAAACATTGATATTGTTCCAGTGCATTATATATTCTTCTGTACATGTTTTCCTAATGTCTTCAAATTCCTTGTCTGATAATCATTAAGGTGGCAAATGTTGATGTTCTCCCAATTTTCTACCAAAGTTCTACCACCTATGGCTCAGGAACTTTTCACATTTTTAAACTAACATCCATCTACTTGTTGCATCATATTTTTCTTCCTGGTTCTAGTATATATTGCCTAGCTGTAATACATATTGCCTAGCTTGAGACTAGGCTGACTGTGAGTTTGTTGTTGCCATGCAGTACCTTTGCCAGCTCCTTTCAGCGTCTTCTGATGTCTTTTGTTGTTCCATCAGAAATGCACCTGGCCAAAATAAGTCTCAGAGGAAGGAACGGGAGCTCTTGTGTGTGCTCTGCCTCAGAGGTGCACTTCTGTGGTTGGCTATGAAGCCTGAGGTGCATTGACACACCTCTTAAGAAAATAAAATTTCTTAAAACGTGGAGAAAGGATTAAAAAAGAAACTGGCCACCTATGTTTATACTTCCCTCAGTTAAGCTAGAGAAGTTTGTCTTAAACTAGTAAGGGGAGGAAAAGGAGGTTCTTGTTCTGAGAAGGATATGCCTAGATCTTCTCCTGGAGTTTCAGCAAGGTATTTAGACCAGATAGCAAAGAATTTTTTATTTGGAAAGATGAGGGAAACTTTTGYTTCTGTTACTGCTTTGTCTTTATTTGCCAAATCTTTTGTAAAAGTTCTGAAACTTCATGTATAAGAGTCATTTCCCCTGAAATRAACTAAACATTTACTTTATGTCAATGATAATGGTACTTGCTGGAGWTTTCAGTAAGTCTACTAAACCTTTCTTTTAATACTGGGGAAAGAGGAGGGAAGGAAGAGGGATGCTCTTTTGTTCATTTGTTCAATGGCGGGCTTCCAGATGCAGGAATTTAGAGATCTGAGTAAGTGTTATGAAAACTTCCAGTGTAGCTCATCTGCACTCCACCAATCCCCCCGTGAATATATTTTTGCAGCCATTTAAGTCATATTTCATATATTTTTTGTAGGCCCTGGCACAGGCAATCAAAGAAGCCAAAGAACAGCACCCGGACATGTCTGTCACGAGAGTAGTGGTGCACAAAGAAACTGAACTTGCTGAGGAAGATGAAGAGTAAACTCAAAATGCCATCAAGCAAATATTTCAGGTAAACCTTCAATGTGAAATAGATTCAATAACATATACGTGTAAGTAACATAGTTTGAAAAAGTAGCATCAATTTTCTGTTCTATTCTGTGTTCTGATGGGCTTGACAAATACTGGGACTTGTTGGTGTGTGTGCTTTCACAAACTGGTGCAATGGAACGTGCACTTAAGTATAAGAACTGATCTTAAGTCCCCACTCACATAAATTTGAAATTTTCTTTCAAGTATCTCCCAGTTTTATTACAGTGCTCTCCATATGGCATTTCCTATGACGTTTGGTCAAGCCACTGTAGTTTATCAGAAGTGAATTTGGGCCGTTTCTGTAAAATACAAAGCATATGTCATGTTTCTTTTTTATACCGGTACAATTACAGAGAGGAGTTAAATGCTTTGCATATTGAAGTTTTAAAGCCTCTCTTCAGGTGAAAGAAATATATTAAAGAATGACAGTTTACTAGGCCCTCATTCAGTTGGTGTATTCTTCGATTCCAGCGTATTGGGATTTGAGGCTGGAGTTTTTCTCTGTTGGTGTATGTGCAATAAAAAGAAAAAAAAAAAAAGACTCCAGGCCTCCCCCGCGCTGCAGGGCAGAAGCGTCGCCTCCTCTCCCTGCTCGTGACAAGGCAGCCGGGGATGCTGCTGGCCACCCTCACCCCAAGGGCACATTGCTGGCCCCTGTGCAGCTGGTGCACTAGGATTCCCACGTCGTCTTCTGCARAGCTGCCGCCTCTAGCGTGTTGTGGTGCCTGGTGTTGGTCCTGCCCAGGTGCAGGACTTTGTATCTCCTATTGCACAACTTCATGAGGTCCCTCCCTGCCCGTTTCTCCAGCTTGTCAAGGGCCCCCCAAAAGGCAGGACAAGTGTCTCRTCTGTCAGTCACTCCTCTCAGGTGTTGGTGTCACCTGCAAATTGCCATTATGAAAGAATTGGAGTCTTCCTGAACTGCTAAGCAATCACAAACACCCTGGCTACCGCTAGTCATTTCAGGAGGTACCCTGAACTCCTGCAACATACAGCGTGCATAGGCTGACAGTATTGAATGCTATGGAGAAGTCCAAGAGGATCAAGGTAGGATGTCGATAACTTCAGCCCGCAGGCAGAAAGATTATCTGCCTTTACCATTAAAGTGATGCAAGTTGTTGGTATCAGAGGCCTTCTGCTAGACCTGAGATGTTGTTTCAAGCAACCTGAATTTACAAATTACTGACCTTTTCTCTCAGCTTTCTGTGAGCTTGCTCAGAAGCTGTAGTTTTTACAGGGCACTAGAGCTAAGCTTGAGCTCCCCTCTGAAAATTGCTCTAGTTGTGCGATTACTTGAAAAAGTAATTAATAAGCTTGGCTCATAATTTATATAATCCAGGAAGAAAACGGATCAGGTTTGGAAGGGGTAGGTTAACACTACCTCACCTGCTGGGTGTTAATGTTAGAAACGGTGGAAATATCAAAGGGCTCTTTTGGTGGACACGAACGATTCTGGCCTTTTTAGAGCATTTCAAAAGCTGCAGCCGCTCTGCCCGCCTTGCCCAGCTGTCAGGAGCTTAAAGCACCCTGTGGTGGGCCTGGCAGACGCTTCCTTGTGTGCGTGTGCCAGCTACATCAAAGTGCGTGGAGAAGAAAGGCTTCCTTTACCTTGAGTGGGTTGAAGAGTGATGGAGTGGGTAGGGGGTTGAGGGTTGTTTTGTGTTCTTTGGGTTTGCTTTTTATCCGAGGCTAAGGTGACCAAGTCACCAAAAATAAAGAGCTGCTCAGGATGCCCTGTATGTTGTCACTGTCATTTCTTATTTCAGCGTTCGGCTGCATTTGCTTTGTAGCTTCGTTGCTTAGTAACACTGGAAACTGTGGAAAACTCATAGCCTGTGGGCTCCAGCTTGGTTTGGAAAATACAGGAGATGACATGGAGCTACACTGAGCTGTAGGGTAGTCATGGCTGGACAAGGCCCCACATGACATAACTGCAAATATAGTTCTAGATAATGGGGTTCAGGCATTTGAATTACTCTGTGACTGTGGATTATTTGTTTCYAAGGTAATGAAAACTCTGTCCTAGCTATAGCTACAGCAGTGATCCTTGTGGAACTTTATTGTCTGTAATAAAAATGAGAAATCCTACACTTGGATGCTCAAGGATTATTGTTTGAAAGAGTTACATTTACCCATTTACTGCATTGTGGGTTAAACTTTTCAGTAAACCATGTGAGAGGCGAGCTCTTAAAACAGCAGGGGAAATTTTGAGTGGGGAATCCCTTCTCCCCTCCCCATTCCCTCCCATTTCCAAAACCCTCAAGACATTCCAAAACATTTGGAATCTGATGATGTGCAATGCACACCTTTCCTCATGGACGTGTGTACAATCTTGGCACTCGCTCCTTGTTTTCTTACAGAGATAGAAGTAACGACAGTGACCGCGATCATGAGCGTGAAGAGCCGTGACCACCCCAAGCCGTCTGTGGGATTCAGCAGCGCCTCGCGGCGAGGACCAGGCTTTCCAGACTCACCTGCCAATACCAAACACCACCTTGACATCTGCGGTCTATGTTCCCTTGCAGTCTGACTTGTTTATTTTTTATAACCACTTAACAAGCTTAGGGTTTTTTATGATGTTTTAGAGGATTTCATCTTTTTTGCACACATACTTGCCACTTTCAAAACCAATTTCCTGACTACATGAAAGTGAACAAAAAATATGATGTGGTCAACGTTGTTCACTGGAGCAGGCGATAGCTGTGCAGAAAGGAGGGTCTTAACTAATTTAGATAGGGTTTTTTTTCCAGATATTTCAAATGAAATCTCTTACTGGAGTAATTTACAGATTTTTTTATTRTTTTTCAGATTATTCAGGTATATATATGGTATCACATAACAAAGTTTTTTATAACAGTAAAACATTTCCTAAAATTTGACAAAATATATTTCTTTGGATAAATTTTGTACTGGTCTATCTGTAACTCCTCCTGTTCTAAGGATCTCCTCTTCTCTGTGGGACAGACATAGTGTGGCAGTCTGTAGAGGAGAAGGAGTACAGAGAAATTTCTTCTGACTGAGCACTGTGTTTTAAAAAACTTTCGCACTTTGGTGCCAATGCTCAACTCGATAGACGCTTTGCAGTCTGCAACATTCCAGATAAGGAAAGAAGGAAGAACAAAGTATCCAAGTTTCCTTCTCTTCTTCCAACAAGAGATGATATAGGCAGCTTAAAACCTTAGTGCTTTTTTTTTTTCTTACTGTGTCCAAGCTTCAACACTTCCATTATTTGAATACATGTGTAGAATACTCGCTTTCTATTAAACCTCACTGTCTACATGTTAGAACTGACATTTCTGTTATTGAGGACGTATGTGTTTCAGATGCTTTGTCTAATGAATTAATGCAGGTTTGTAGGATACTGAGCAAAACTGAGTGATGGATTCCATTCATAAAGTAGTAAGGCAGTGATATCGTTTGGTGCAGACCACCATTGAGAAAACCTGTTACTGATGGATATTTTTATTTGGGGCGATTTTTTTTTTTTTTTTTTTTTTTTTTTTTTTTTTTTGCTGTTGACTCTGTGTATAGTTAAAATGCCAAATTAGATTTATAGCAGCTTGAAGTTCTATTAAGTGATATTCTGCTTTCTGTAATTCTGTTTATAAAATAAAGTTGTTTATTCTCTGCTACTTGACTTTTGGCACTCAGGCATAAATTTGAGAGATACTTAAGGTGAGCAAATCGGTTTGAGATAACGGCAGTTTTAGAGGCCACCAAACCTTGAAAAGTAGGGAATTGATACGAAGTAGATCTTCAGGTTTACCTGAAAGTTTCCGTGATCTGCCGGCTCCTGCTAGAGTGTCATGTGTTTCTCCCAGTGAACATCCTGGTTTCTGGGTCTCAAAAAAGAAATCTTTAGATGCCAAACCCACATGGGGCAATAGTCCACGTATGGAAGTGCCCCGTAGTCTGAGTTCTTTCAGTGAGGGTGCACTGTGACCTTCAAGTAACACCAAATCATAATAATCGTAATACTTCTCAATACACCTGTTTTTTTTAATCTCCTCTGCACGGTGTATTTRCTGTTGGTGCTGCTCCTGTTCTTGCTTGCTGCTCTGTGTCGACACGCCGGCTTAACTCTAATTCATGCTACATTTGGTTTCATGTAAGCTGAATAACATAAGTCAACAGTAACCAAAAAGTTAATTTATATACACATATAGATTTTCTTAATTAYATCCCAGTGCATATAGGTGTATGTAATTAAGACCTGAAAAACAGCAAGTAATTATTTATTATTCATCTGCTTTTCAAAAATAAATGCGTTCTCCCTTTCAAACGAAGGAGAAGAACCCAAGCAACTAATAACACGAGGGAAGAAGAATTACTGTGCGTGAATAGAGAGACTGGCAAGTAAGTAGCACATTATGTATAGGTAAGAGGAGGTCTAAATGGGGAGATAAGATTTTTAGCGAACATCTTCATGAATTTTTCATACAAAAGTATGTAAGAAAAGACTATAAAATCTTTGAGGTGTTTTTGATGTGGTATAATAGTTGCAGAATTGAGTTTGATCTTTGATTTGTTAGACACTAGATCGATATTGTTGTTTTTATTGCAATTGTATTTAACCCTTCAAAATGCAAATATAATATTCCTAAACTATTATTTTCACTGCGAGCCGTATTTCTTCAAATACTAACCTGAACCTTATGTCAGGAACAAGTGAGTGGTGCCTTCAGGCCAGCATAGTTAGTGTGTAGCTATCACTGCCATTAATTAAACACATACTAATTAAATCATCTCTGACATGTAGAAAAACTCTTATCTCCCAAGTGTGGCCAGTCCTAAAATTACTCTAGGCTTACCGATTCTGGTTGCAAATAAATACTCAAATATTCTAGAATACTGTGCAATTCTGATTATTTTATGCTTTTTATATCTGTAGCAAATAGAGTATTGCAACACCTACAGCAAAACAAATTGTGGTCAAGACACTTCATAAACTAGCCTTACAGTAATTAAGCAGTTTCAAATATAATTGCAATCTCTCTTAATGAAAATCTGGAAAAGGTATTTTAGTAATTAATTCTGCTTTAATTACTGCTGCAGAAAAGTGAGTCATGTGGATCCTTCATAAAAATACCTAATATATGGTGGGAGGATTTTAATAATAAAGTGTTGGGAATGTTCTGTGCATTGTTTCCTGGATTAAGGTTTAATAAAGGATAAGCAAGTAACTCGAGTGACAGATTGTTTCAGAACAACAACAGATCTATTGCCCAAAGCTATGAGCAACTGCAACATGAAGTGTTTCTTGAAATGTTCTATTATTGGAGAGCTCAAGCACAGTGACAACTTTCAGACTGTGATAGAAATCTGCAGGTGAAATGAAATATGAAGACAAGGATCAGAGTCTGAGATCTGATGTAGATCAGAATGATCCTTGCCTGTGCGCTTGGCCACGATCAGTGAAGAGTTCTTAGCTTTCAGGCGTGTTTACTGAGGAATGGGGGCTGCTTGCAGCAAAGGTTGACGTGACTGCACAACAAAGGAAAGTCTGAAGCAATTTTGATTTTCAGGATGCTCTGTTATTTGTCATGCACTGGGTTTTTACAAGCGCTGGGATTAATATTAATACTAAGTTACAGTGTGGCTGATGCTTGGAGTGCTCRTTCTGTTTGAAATGGTACAGGGGCTTTTGGAGGTAAGTTTGTCCCAGAGGCTGGACGGGGCCCGGCTGCGTGAGCGACTCTTCCAGAATCCTGTCTCTGACTGAGGTTGGTAGCAGGTGCCTGGACATCTGTGTAAGAGCCAACTACATTCTGGAGGACATTCTAGGTAGTAGTACTTTACCAGAAGAACTTCTTCTAACACTTACCGGTCCATTTCTAAGACTTGGTGGCCTTTTGTGTTTTTCTAGCCTGATAGTTTTTTGTTTTATGCTTGAATTTGCGTATTACTTTTTAAAAACTTCCTGTGGCATGCATTTTCAGCATTTCACCTATCACTTAGGGAGAAACAAAACAAACAAGCAAAAAAAACCCTCTTTGATTTATTTTGAACCTGCCTTCTGCTAGCTTCATCTCRTGTCTCCATTGTATGTAGTAGAAGGGATACCCAAAGAGGAAGGTTTGGAAGTTTATACTTTCCCCAGGCAGAAGCTAATCCAGAGTTGTGATCATTCTTGCTACCTTTATCTTTTGTACAGTAGATTGAGACATTGAAGTCTCTTCTGAGACATGGCAAGGAAGCAGTCACAGATAAGCAGGAAGAGGGACATGTTAAACATGATTGCTAGTTCTAAATAARTGGAGGGAGTAGTATACACTTTCCAGATGGGAGGAAGACAAAGATAAATTCTTTCCTTTCAGTCACTTTGTATATTTAGCATATATCTAGGAAATATTTTTACAGTTTATCAAGACAAATTATTTACTACTGATACATAATATGTATTTTTCTTAATCAAGAAACTTGTGTTAAGATAACCTTGGCTAAGGCAGCTTGAAAACTTTTTTTTTTTGACAATTTTCAGTAATGAGACTGTATGTTACTGAATCTGCATGCTAGATAACTCTTCATGTTAGCAATTACAGCTCAATAGGTAGTTGAGCCTAGGGCTGTGTTTTTTTCTATTTTAATTATGTCTTACCTAATATCTCTGTGCTGTATGGAATCCTTGTTGGTAGCTGTGGGACTGTTTTTCAATAAAATACTGTTACACAGTGATACTGCTTTTCAACATTTTATATCTTGATATTCTAAAACATTTTGTGTAATCAACAAAAGCAATTTTGTGCTGTAGTAAGACGTGCTGTATTTTCATTATGTGTGTATGTTTTCACATGGCCTTTTTTTGGGAGGCAGGGGATATTTGGAATTTTTTGGGAGTTCGACAGTGTTAATCCCTGAACAGTGTCTAAGATCCCTGTATTGGCAGCATGTTTCTTTAAACTAAATCAATTATGTTTTTCCTATAGGTAGCAGCTGTCTCAATGTGCCKGCAATGGATTATGCAGACTATATTTAATAAAAGAAAGAGCAAATTGTAGAAGATAAAGCAAGATGTTATTGAAAGGGTTCCATAATCACAAAAGTTTATGTGCTCAAGAAAGAAATCATTTAATTGACATGGCCCCAGAATGCATCTTTTTTGTTGTTGTTTTTTTTTGTTTGTTTGTTTTTGTTTGTTTGAAAAGCAAAAATTCCATGGATCCAAATAGTACGGAGGAAAATAAGGCATTTCTATGGATCCAGGAATCAGTTATCCTGCATATGACTTAGATCTTTACCAGCTATTTCCAAGGAATTGCAGGACACTCAAAATTAGTAAATGATTAAAAACAATGGTCAAAAAACCCTCACACATTCTGGAAGTGATTTCACCTTCTAGGGTCCATTATTCTGATCAAGCTGTGAGAGGCTACTATTCCAGCAGCACACAGTGCTAAAGAACCTCATTTTAATAGTATCCCAATAGGCAGGATGGTAATTTGTATTTTTGATATCCTTTTCTTGCAACAAAAAAAACCTTGCTCAGCTTCAGTTGGTAATTTTATGTCAGGAGTACTAAAACTGATCTATAAACAGGGCAGAGGAAGGACTTGAACACCATGACACTAGGCAGTGATATGATTCTCACTCGTTCAGAGACAGAAAGAAAAAAATAAGACCAACATATATGATGATAGCTGGAGAGCACAGGAATTTTCTAGCAGTCATCGCTTGTATAGTAAGATGTGRTCTCAACATGCCAGGGCAGTCTGTATGTATTCTGTGTTTTGTGTGGTGTTGAGAAGGGCGGGGACAAGCCTGATTGCAGCAGATCTGAGGAACACACCGTATGGAGAAGAAAAATTGCCCCTAGATGTGGACTGGTAAAGAGCTGAGTCCTGCCTGGAGGCAGGCAGGTCGGACTCCTTGCTCGTGCAGTTGGCTTTGTTGGCTTTTCAGGTGGTAGAGCTGGGGGCAGCAGTAGGTCGTTAGAAGCAAACTTGCGGATCTCCCCCCTGAGACATKGTATCTGGCCTTAGCTCTTGGATCTCCTCTGTTTGAGGTGTGTTTGRTCTTAAACCTTTCTCTCTCAACCTACAGGAACATTGTCACTGAAAAATAYCTTAACTGTGTAAGCAGGAGCAAAAACTTAATTTTATGTAAGCTCTCTCAGTTGTATATATTGTTTATATGATCAGTAATAAATGTAYGAGTAAAGAACTCTCTTAAAAGACTATACAGCCTGATCGCAATTTCATAAATATGTTCTTGACACTACCTAGTAGTTGTGTCTCGGTGTTCTCAATGTTCTTCAAAGCTATTTTATCTGGCTGACCTATGCTTGGTGACAGCATTGAAGGTAACAGCAGCTGCCTTCACAAATAGAGGAAACTGGGGCAACGTCACAAGCTTTTGAGTCTCTTCACCCCTATGTGCAGTTTGGGATACACTAGGCATAGGGGAAACAACTCCATTCAATGGGCTGTGTTGCACAAGGTCAGCCAGGTAGCATGAAGAGCCGGGTCTGAGAGGAGATAAGGCAGCGGATGCTCCTCAAGCCAGAAATGCAAGATCCTCCTAGCATCCCCTTAACATTTTTAATGCCATTTGTAGGCAGCTACCATGAGTTCCAGTTTGCGAGCTGCCTTTGGAGGGCTTCTCTCCTTCAGCTCTCTAGATTACAGTGTATGTTATTTTCTGTTTGTCAAGTAAGGATTTTGGTGTGAAGCTTACAAGCACAGCAGTACTGCATGCTGGGCTCTTACTGTAAAGAACAAGTTTATGTGAAAAGTAAAATCAGAAGGAGAAAAGCCCTTTTCAGCCTTTTTGACTGCCAGAAGTTCTCTTCACTATCCTGCARGATCTTACAACACTGGGGCAAATCYTGAAGTGCACAGAGAAACTGCTAAGAGGCTTCTTGAGTGTGTTTCCAGCCAGGGGTGGGGAACCTGCCGTTGAATCCCAGAGTCCCCTGGYAGCCCACTGAGATAAACTGGGTTTTGCTGCCTTTGCTCTTCTATGTTTTGCTGTTTCTGTTACAGGGTTGCTGCCTTTGAGATCAAAGTCCATACTAACTTTTCAAAGTCTTGTACAAACTTTTGCTGTTCATGTCAGGAACACTGGCTTCTGAAAAAAGGCCTTGTTTTCTCCACCTGGCACCTTTTGTTAATTTTAAGTGGAACTAAAAAGTTCTCTGTACCTTAAAAGGATAGGGAGTTTATTTAGTAGCCTGAATAGAGAATATTAAACATCTAATTAACAGAACTTGCATTTTGGCATCCCAGCATTTACCTTTTTATTACCAATGTCCAGGTAGCTTTTTCCAAGTAATAAATAACTGTCTGTTTACCTGTTCAGTGCCATGTACGGTATGCTATTTGCATCGGTGTAGAACGATACCATGAACTAAGTGTTCTAAAAACAGAATAGTATTAAAATGTGACAGAGGAGCAGCTGTATTTTCTTCTGAAAGCTTTTGATAAATTACTGCATTTCTTAAACCTGTGGTCACAGCCTCATTAGGATTTACAAAATGATCAAAAGGAGTTATCAAAAGGCTCTGAGAACCTGCACTGTGCAAAGAAGGCAGGTAACCCCAGGCAAGGCAGCATCCCCTCTGCTCTGGGAATGAGAAGCAGCTGCAATGAAAGGCAAGCGCAGCCAGCGCTTGGAGCCAGTGAGGGACAGGCAGCATTCAGGGGCAGGAATCAAGTCGCTTCTCATCCTCTTCCTCATAAGAACCAATTTGTTGACAGTTTTGACAATCATCTCAGTTTGGATTTGAACTTTACTGGAGAATCCAGAAGACAACAGTACTGTCAAAAAAATTACATTCTGGTTTTTCAGACTGTCTCCCTCCAATCTGAAACACATTTAAAATTAGATAGCTAATGGGGGAAAAAAATGATAGAAAAATCTGTGTTTATGCTTATTATTTGTAAAATCATCCATTTATTCAATGTACTCAGATGAAAATAATTGTTTTCCAAAATATTGCCTRTATCTTTTCATGGTTTCAGAGCGTGTTATGAACTAACAGCAGAAAAACATCCTGTTATATCATCACTGTTATATTTTGTTCCCAAATTCTGTGGGAAATGTATTTTAGAAGACCTATACACTTTCCCGAAGTATAAAAGCTAATTAAAATGAGAAGTCCGTTCCCCTCCATCACCCTTCTCCATTTCCCAGGTGTCTGTGTTTGATATGAGATTGCTATTTCTGCATCTTCAATGTAATAAGACTACCTGCCTTGCATGTGCCTGCTCAGCTCTCTTAGGAGCTTGTTATATTGAGTTTTCTTCTCCACAGGCTAGTGAAGGGCTAGTGAGCAAAATGATTTCCACCCTACTCCCAAATCCTGCGTTGTGTAAACAAATTGCTGCAGCGCGTTGCAGGAAATCTCTGGTGTCTGATGAGTCCGGCCAAGTCCTGCTTACGGGGTCTCGTGTGAGAGAGCAAAGCTGTKGCAGGGCCTTTTGCAACAGCAGCAGCTGTTTCAGCCGTACTGCACAGCACTAGCTCCTCTGCATTTTGTTTTCCCCGTGGTATTTACCTACAGCTGGTTATTTTTAATCCTGCAGAGCTGAATGCTGGTTTTCACCTTGCTTCCTGGGGCATGAGATTCCTTTAAATGTCATTCAGTTCCTGCATTTGATCTCTTTTTTTCCAGATCTTCTTGCTCTCTGCTGTTGGACATGGTAATCCAAGAGGGTGTTTCTGCAGTCATGCTCCATAGCCAGTTCATGATTAACTGAAAAGTAAGCCAAAAAAAAAAAAATATATATATATATATATATAGGAATGCAGTACTTCTCCGTAGTGAATTTTTATACAGAGAAAGAGCTAGCATATATTAGTAAAAAGACGATCAAATTAAATTTAAGGTGCATAATTAGCAAGTTAATAACAGTTCATCTGTGTTTCTAGAAGAAAATCTTCAGAGTATGAAATAAGGATTATGACTCTGTCTATTGAACCACTGGCACAAGGTCTGTTGACATCAACAGAAATACTCTATTCTCATCTGTCTCCACCAGCTTTCAATCAGAATAAAATCATTTTTCAATTACAAGGAGAGCAATTAATCTTCAGCTGGCAATTAATGCTCTGTTTTATTGTGCCAGCACCATGACAGTCTCAACCATTGCACTGATCCGCCCTGTGCTGAGTGTGATGCAAACACTGAAACGATGTCTGGSCCACACAGCCTTGTATCTTCAAAACAGGACACTGTTGTCAGAGGCGTGGAAAATATTTGGAGAGGAATGGAGAAAAAGCAGGGGAAAAAAATCCCACCCAGTTAGTGGAAAAAGCTTTGTCACGGGATAGGAGCTTCCCTTGATGTTGTTAGTTGTTCAGAGGAAAGGCTGTTGTTCTGTTGGGCTTGGTTTTATTTTAAGGGGGCCTAGGAGGACAGTGACAAGAAGGCTTTTGGTACGTTCGTGTGGAACCCCTCACACTGAAAAAGGCGCCGTGCGTGGCTGACAATGAAACAAGGCATGCAAGTAATGCCAGCTGGGTTCGTCTGGTTTTTAGGGGAAATAGACACCGAAGGCCTTCTGAATTYCTGAGGTTTTGTAAGAGTGTGCTGACCTAAGTTCTCAGGCTTATCTGTGTTTAGTTATTTGGTTCACCTGATGCTTTTAAAAACTGATACTAACTCAGTATCACAGGATCACATATTAGCCTGTGTGTCTGGAGAGAGCTGCACAGAGTGGTTTGTGTGTGTTGGCTGGAGGCTTAGATGATAGGTTTGACTGGCCATCTCATATCAGGGTAATCTCGCGGGTAATCCACCTGCTTCCCTGTTTTTCCAGATCTCAAACAGAATAGAAAAGCAAGAGAACTCTCAGGTAGGAACCAGTTCAGAGGTAACTCAGTTTGATTTCATAATTGCTAGCATCTACTTATGGCAGATGGACACAGAAGACTATTTGCTAACAGTGAGAACCTCTGTTTTTATCCCAACTCTAATGCAGTAGTTACATTGCAACCTTTTTTCAGGAAGGAGCCATCGCCATACAGGCTTCCTCCTCTTTGATATTTATTGAATTGTGTGGTGTTTTGGCACCACATCGTTTTTTGTTGTTGTTTGCTATTGTGTGAAAAACTGTCAGCAGTTATAAATTATCTTTAGAAAGGAGGTGAAGGCAGATCTGTGCTAGGAATGCAGAATAGGCTTCCCTACCTGATGTACTGAGGTGCTTGAGAAGTGGTTAATTCTACATATTTGGATTCATGTGGCCTTTTTTGAATTTAGAACTGTTAAATTGCCCAATTTTCAGAATTTCAGAAGGCTGCAACACAGGACAAATGAACGTACAAATTTATGAATGTACAAATTATACTGTTTAATCTGCCATCTAGATGAAGATGAGATAAAACCCTAATATTGTGTTGGTTGGGTAAATCTGGCACTTTCCTGTTGGCTGATAAACTTCGGTCAGTGGTGGCTGAAGATCTCAGTTTATCATCTGCACACCCTGTGGCCAGGACTTTCCTTCTGGCTTCCTTAGCCACCTCTCTGCTTCCGAGATCCTGGGTGGACTACTGGAGCTGAAACCTGCAATAACTGCATTATGGACTGTTGGCCCTTACAGGCACCTAATGGCAATGAATGCCATTAGGTATTCATACAGAGACAATGCAGAATATCCTCTTAGCTCCCAACATTTCATATGGAGAAAAGGTCGAAAGGTGGCTAATCTCAGGAAGAAGCTGAACCCAGTGTCTGCAGGAAAGGGTCTTAGGAGCCTGACCATGTTTAGCCATTCAGGTATGGTTGACTGGCAGCAGTGTTTCTGGAACTGTGCTTAAATATATGTGAAATCAGAGGGATGCAGTTGTGGCAAAGCTTTGTGACAGAAGTGAGACACTGTTAGGTACATTTAAATACAAAGTAAAAGGAAATATATATCTTTGAAAAAACACAGACATACTCAATAGCCAACTGGTTATAAGGTGTCATTGCTGTTAACTGACATGCTGAAGACTCGCACTGTGAAAGCCGAGAGGAAAATGATCTGTCCTTTAGCCACCCACTTTGTTTTTCAGTTTAGTTGCCCTTCTATAACGAATGTTGCAGTCAGTGAAAGTATGGAGTTTAAGTGGAGAGTCAAGCAATTTTTTATACACCACTTTCTAATTGAAAAGTAAATTAAAATGCAACACATCTTGAGAAATTGTTTGTGACCCTAATTCTGTTCTGTTTGGTTATTGGCCCAAGTCTAACAGCAGTCTGTTAGATACAAAGTTCTGTCTCTCTACCCGCTCATTGCCTCTGAATCCTAACTTACCTTCTAATAATTTGATCCTGAAGTAGGCGATTAGCAACAGGAGGAGTAAAGTCACAGGCATAAAAATCCCAGCAACGASAAAAAATCCAGGTAGCTCCTTCAAAAACACTGAAATTACATTCCTCATGCTTGGTTTCCTCCACAACAGCTCTACTAAGTAAGTTCCTTCAGATCTGTAAATGTGGAGCTTATTTTATCTTGCTCTCTTCCTCTCCTTCCTGCGTCCACATGCTGCCCTTTGCTCAGACCATTATCACTTTTTGGACTTCGGTTTGTTTGCATAGGCCTGTGATTCCTAATGGGACTGGAGTTCACTTGCAGAGTTACTCAGCCATGAAGTTTAAAAGTGCATCGTGAAGCAACCCCGGGCTCRAAACCCGGGGATGTGGTGAGCTGTGTTTAGCTAAAAATACATAAGGTTGCTGTATTTTAAGCATTTGAGGTTCTTTCATCTGTTAATATTGCACAGGACAATCTGAATAGAAAACATCCATTTTCTAGATATGTTGGGTTTTATTTTACAGTATGTCTAAAGTGCTTTGCTCAAGATGAAAGCCTTATCATACCCACAAGGTGCACCTTCTAGGACATAGTATCTGTTCTCCCAAGTTTTAGTCTGAGGCAATGAGACAGCAAGTGAGACACTGGATGTTGTAGCAACATCTTTTTCCAAAGAGCTACCATAGAAGGATCATTTTTTATTCTTTTTTTAGCAAAGTTGAAAATAGATGATTTTGAGGCCAGACTTGTCAAGGAACGCAAGTACCTTTTAAACTCTCAAGTAGCTGGTTTTGAGGTGTTTGTGCCATTCAGTTGTTCTGACCCGTCTGCCAGCTTATGGCAGAGCTGTGTCTARGAGTGCACTGAGTAGCTTAAGCAGAAGATTACACTTTCACCATCAGATTTCTATAAATGTTAGGAAAACTGTTATCATATTGAAATGTCATCTTGGACCTGCTAATGCACYCAGGATACACTGAGTTCGTCTGGGGGCGATGCTGCATTTCCCCRATTGACCTGCCTGCGTGCTTGAATTCCAGCACGGACACGCTCCCGTCATGGCAGAGKTGGTCAGTCTACCTCAACGTTGGTCTTAGTCCTATCAAATCCTCCTAATGAGGGTATCAAGTGCCACCCAGCATAGCTGGTTTATGGTTTCATCTGTTTGAAATGATATGGATAAAAAAATGAGTTATTTCATGACCGTGAGCTCCAAGGACACGTTCTCTCTTGGCATCCAGAGAGGATGCACAAGGTTTGTCTGGCTAACTAGGTAGGTGGGTAAGGTGGAAATAATGAAAAATACAGTAGGTTTGTAGATTCTCAAGAATTGTTATATAGTTGGCACGAGATCCTGCCCTTTTGACAAGCGGTGGAGAATGTGGTACTGGCAGGCATGTTCCCCATTTCGTTAATTGTCTTGCCTTTGTGATTAATAGAAGAACAAATGGAGTGTGCTTTATTTCTTGTTTATATTTGTTTGGCCTCAGTYTCTAACCATTACATCTCATTCTGCCTTTTCCCACAAGATGTTTGACCTYATTTGTAAAGTGCTTTATGATCTGCCGATGAAAAGCATGGCTTAAAAGCCAGGTGGTTAGGATATTAATATTATTATAGGCCCATCTGTCACTATAAAATTCCTTCCTTGTACAGATACCTGTCAGCTGTGATCAATAAGCTCCTTAAGCTTTTTATGCCCATACAAAATGTGCTTCCTAACTGATGTTGTTTATAAATAAATAAATAAATAATATTGAGTAGCCAAAAAGTTCTGCTTGAACTTTTGAATAAAATTCAATAAAATGAATGAATTTTATTCACTTTATTCAATGAATAAAATCTGTGATGGAATCTCAGGCTTACTGCATTGCACAAGGAATTGTGCACAAGGAATGTGCACAACATGTGAACATCATGTGAACATCACATCATGTGAACATCACATCATGTGAACATCACATCATGTGAACATCACAACATGTGAACAATGCACAAGGAATATTTCTCTTTGATACATCTCCCTGGCTCAGAGTGAAGTTAATGGAACTAAATACCTGAACACAAGAACAAAACAGTCACTTGGATTTTTTAATTGGTTCTCCATGTGCACTTGAGAAATTCTTTTCCATCACATGAGGCACAGATGATGATGAAATATGTAGTTACTGTGCTTGTCACACCTGCTTGTTCTGGGGCGAGACAGATGATGGATTGCTGAGCAGACAGCTTTTGACTGGGTAGTTTCTGCCTAGAAGAATAAGAAAAATCTCCATCCTCCACATTTGTGCAATCTGTCAAATGACAGATGACGGCTGCTATCTCAGTACCGATGTGAGGAACACAACTTTGCTAATGGCCGTTCAGTGCAGCAGATGTGAAACAYATTTCATAGAATCATAGAATCATAGAATGCTTAAGGTTGGAAGGGACCTCAGAGGTCATTGAGTCCAACCCCCCTGCTCACGCAGGGTCACCTAGAGCACGTGGCACAGGGCTGCGTCCAAGCAAGTTTGGAAGGTCTCCAGAGAAGGAAATTCCACAACCTCCCTAGGCAGCCTGTTTCAGGGCTCTGTCACCCTCACTGTCAAGAAGTGTTTCCTTAAGTTCCTGTGGAACTTTTGGTGCCTCAGCTTGTGGCCGTTTCCTCTAGTCCATGCTGAAGCAGCACAAATGCAGGTAGAGGTAAGATTAACTTCTCTTCTTTCAAACAGTGAAAGCGATTCATTTGCTCCATAGGACTCCAGGAGAACTTCAGTCACTAGCTATTTCAAAATCTGATACAGGAGAAGGTTTTTGAGGGATGCAGCCCAAACAGGACTGAACTTGAGTTAAGCCACTTCAGCAGTACCTTGGATGAGCTAATTGCAAACAACCTGTGAGGCTGTCTGTGAAGGGGCAAGGTCATATCAGTAATACTCACAGTTCTTCTACCCYCCACCTCTGCTCAGCCAATGTACAATAAGCACGGATTTGTAAAACTAAACATTTTCTCTCAGCGTTGCCCTGAGCTCAGGTTGGTTGCCTGGGGTGCACAACAGGTTTATGCACAGCCTAGGGGAGCTCTGTGACTGCAAGTGCGTTGTTGGTTCAAAAAGCAGGAGTTCAGCATCCAGGCAAATCCCAGGCTGAAGTGGGATGAGGTGTGTGGGCCTTGGCTGCGTGATCGCACTCCTGTCTAGCGGAGWGAAAAGGAAATTGAAAGATTTGGGCTGGGTATGGATTAGTTGTGCAGGAACATATGGTTTCCTGGGTGATCTGTGAAGCTTGAGTGTATCTGAGAAAATAAATGGATTTGTGAGCTTTGCTGAAATGTCACTGCCTTGTCATGAGCCTGACCAGCAACTGAGTGTCCCTCTGCTGGTGTTGCCAGACCTGGAGTATGGGGTAGACCTGGCGAAAGCTCAGTTTCTGCTTCATGGAAAACTTGGCCATTTCAAAATGCTCCTTTTGGCTTGAATCAGAAGTAAAAACTTAATTTTCTGTAAAATAGAATTCAAGGAACATTAATTTTAGAGGTTCCAAAGCTCTTATTTCAGGTCTATCATTGTAATTACTTTCATAAAATATGACCACAAAGGAATTCCTACAARCTTTAAATGACTTTTATTTTTTAAACCAGACAAAGTACAATAGAAWTGATGAATATCAACATCTACCTTGTTGAAAGAAATTTCTTTTGTAACCTCTCTTCAACTTTTCCTTTGTTTTTTGGGGGGATTTTTTTTTGTCTAAAAGAACACATACTTGTAGAATATTTTTTGTTTTAATTATGTTTTCCAAAGAAAACTTTAGTCTTAAAATTTCTGGAAAGCTTTGTTAGGAAGCCTTTATATCAAGTAATGAAATACTTATTTGAGCTGAGAAATGAGAYTTGCCTGTGAAGAATCAACCACAGCAAGCAAAAGAAACTCATTGTTGCAGGTGTTGGAGAGTCTTTTGGGCAATAACCAAAATGAAAATGTTCCACGAGAGCACATTGCCAAGGCACATGTCAGCCAAATGACAGCTGAGCTCATGTGCTCAGGAATGATCTTTCTTGGAGAAAACACTCTAAGAAGATTGCTGTAGGACCAAAACTTGGCTGCACCCATTTGGCTTCTCTTTAAAATCAATATTTCTGTGGTCGTGGTGGGAAGGGAGGAAGAGGTTGGCGCAGGGCTCAGCAATGACAGAATCCGGCAGCAGCAGGTCACTGGGTCCTGAGAGATCCTGTTTCTCCTGAGCTTGGATTGAAAGCCTGACCGTCCTGGGACAGGCTGTTTCTGGGAGCCTGGGTAAACTGAGACTGCTGCACAGGACATAGGTGCCTTCTGAATGGCAAAAGGGCTTTAGTTTCATAAAGTATCAAGGTAGAAAGTTTTCTAAAGAGAATATTTATTTTATTAAATTTAATTCTAAGAGCTCTTTTTTTTCTCTTGGATATTTTTGTTGGAATACCAAGGCCCTTCAMCATTCAGCCTAAAGTCAGCAAAAGCTGTTAGTTCATCTAGTTTAGTTATTCTTATTATTACCAGCAATCTTATTTACTTCCATGTCATTTGTAGAGTACAGGAGATTGTTTAAACCTTGTTTTCACCCAAAGTATCTGGCCTTRATTTGAAATCATCAAGAGATGTTTGCTCTGTCTCTTTCCATAACATTTTCATGGTCTAAAGTGCCTGACAAATTCACAATTTGCCATGCTTCAGCTTATAGCTGCTGCTTGTTAGTACCCCTTCTTCAGGGGGTTAGAGATTTTTTTGAGACATGATATTTTTCCTGGTGTAAATACCCATGTCTTGTAATAAGGTCACTTGTCAATCTCTATTATGTCAAGCTACACAGATTGATCTTTAGATTCCTTGCAGTAGGGTTTCCCCCTTCCACAGTCCTTGACACATCCTTGCAGCTTTTTCTATATGCTAAGTGCACCTTTTGCAATGTGCACGTTGCCAGCGCTGCAGTGCCATAACAGCTACCAGGGCTGCTCACAAACATAATATTACATCTTTAGTTCTGTTTGCTACTCCGCTGTTCATGCATCCAAAGGGCTTACCAGCCCTCRCTGCTGGAGCACTTCAGCAGGAATTGCCAAGTTGCCTGCTTGATCACATATCTTCATGATCTCTTCAGGACTAGAGTTTTCCAGGACCCAGCCCTCCAGTCCATAAGGATGACCTCTTTGGCTCGATTCTTATTCTTAGATGTAAAATGCTGCAATGCTTTTGCTCCCTCTTTCCCTCGTAATAACCTCAGCTTTTCACAATGATCCAGATCACACAGCCTACCTGCTTTGCTCTCCTTAACTGCCTGCCACTGAGCCTTTGACCACTTGCACATTCTAGAATTGCTGACTTTATTTAAATTTCTACTTTTTTTTCTACTTTGTCTGCTTTCCATTTCATTGCCTTTCTAGTAGAAGCATGGTGAAAAAGGGCAACTATTTGATCCAGCTGAGAGGGCTACACCAGCTAAGTCTGTCTTTTGAGGAAAGGATGGCAACTAGAATATTTTAAAGCTGTATCAGTTTTCTGATCTAGTTTAACGAGTGGACACACAAGACGGGATGTTGGCACAGTTTAAGTCATGCTGAGGTGCTAATGAGCCCCTTTAGGAAGGTTCCTCCTTCTGCACAGTGAGGTGGCAGGTTAAAAGAGCTCTGATGCCAAAAGCCTGACCATAGCTGCCCTAGAAGCCCTGTATGCAGTGAATCCCTATGGATATGACTTTTAAGATCTCTGCAGCAAATCCTAATTCAGTTCTTATGTGCTCTATTGATATAGAAAAGTGATTACTTTTTAATGAGCACATTGTGTGTTGCTAATTCAAGTGCTTTAGAAAACCTTAGTCTATTGAAGTTGTGGTTGCCTTTATCAAAGAAACTTGTAATCTCATTAAAAAAGTAATAGCTATTTTGCATAAGCCATGCTAAGCAGCTTATTCATATTCCAATTCTTTATCTGTTTGAAGAATTTTTACATTTTTCCTACCTTACATTTATTTTTCTTACCTCCAACTAGGCCAGAGCACTTGAATATTGGTGTGACTGTAATAGGCTCCTAGGTTCCTGGATCTTATACTTAAGATTTATGGAAAATTAGTATCAGTAAAATAAAGATCTGCTTGGCCAATTTTTAGTCCTTGTCCAGGCGTCTTGATTTTCAAAGYCCTCGTGTTCAAAGTGCAGGTTATTTCAATTTCTGGGTAGTTACTAGTCACCTGGTATTAATCTCATTCTTCCACATCTGGCAGTGGTACCAAGTAGAAAGAAAGTTATTTACTGAATAGTAATTTTTCCAATATGTTATAGTCAAAAGCATCTAGATATGGGCTTTACTGTTGAGATATCTTTTGTCTCTAATATAATTTCAAGGAGGAAATAAAAAAGATTCTTCATGATCCCTTGACTGCAGCTTTTTACATAGTGAAATGAACTGATAACCACAATCTTAGGTTTTAGTGGTTTTTTTTCTTTTTTATTTTTGTCTTTTCCTTGAGAAAATAAGGCATATGAAATTGCATTGGTTGTTCTCCCTAGTAAATCATGGCCAACTTCAAAAAATGCTGAGAGGCGTAGCATATGAGATGTTTTGTGTTATGTGAATAAATTCTCATTTTCTACACAAAGCAATTTTGCTAAAAAAACTTCATCAGCTTTTGGAAACTAACTTACTTCTAATAATCCTTTGTGTGTGTGAGAGAGAGTTTTCTTGCTCGAGTTGCCCACTGTTCACGTGTATCTAGTAAGACTGGTTCTTGATCACTGCTCCGAGACGAGTTCACCATTTCCAGTGCCCTGACCAGTTCATCGGTAGCTGGTATAACCCAGTCCTGAGCAGGCTCCTCATACAGCTGGTTCTCACTGCTGCTAACAGACTGCGGTCTGCTAACAGGCTACGATCTTTAGAAACTATATTTTGAAACTCAGTGCATGCAATTTCAAGCAGCACTGTTCTGCACGTAACTTTTCTCTCCATAGACCCTTCCCAACCAATCTGATATTGCAAAGCAAGCCCCTCTCTACCTCCAGCCCCTCTCTGATGCCCACAMCCGTCTTCTGGCATGTTCTCCTTCCTGATGCATAGAAAGGAAATCAGTTCAATATTTAAAAGGTAGGGATAAGGCAGTGGTGGAAAAAGCACACACTGCTCTGCTCTCACAGCAAGGCAGAGCAAAGCTGCACAGGGAATAGTGGGGCAGTGGTGCCRCTGTGGTGTTTTCCTGCCTTCCCTGAAGTCAAGCCCCTGGTGATGGCAGGACACTGTGTGAGTATCTTGTCATTAACAGGTCTTTTTTTTTCATCTAATAAAGGACAAAACAAGTAAATCGCTGAAAAGTACTTCTAGAAACTAGGCTAGAATCTACATTGATCTGGTGCCCGRTTTTGTAGCTGATGATGGAACTGCAGTTTAAAGGTCTGTAAAAAAACAAAGCAGCTTTTTTTTTTTTCCTTTTTTTTTTAAACTTGCCTGTTTTTAGCTGTGTTATGCTGTTCATATTGTCTCTGGGTTAGTTAATGTTTCTTGATATTTCTTTGCAGCGTCCTTGATGCCCTGTCATACCTCAGGCGGTTTTAATCACAGCTAAAGCACAGTCCCAATAAAGGGGAACAGAGAGGCAGCTGGAACTGATTCCTCATCTGTTTTTCAGAAATGGCTGAGAATTTACTGTAGCTCAGTTTCAAGGTCCTTACTTGACATGCTCAAGAAAAAGAATAAGTTTTCATAGAACTGGTAGTTATGTAAAGCCCAAATCCACATTAAAATGTCTGTAACCTACATCTTTTACAGATATTTATTAAAACTGACAAGCAGTCATGTAGGTTTTTCACTCTGAAGCAAGCTACGCTGTTCAAATGCCCTAATGGCAAACTGAACTGCAAGCTGGATGTAGCAGTTTCTGCATGACACCTTTCTCTTGCATGGAGTGCCACAACCTGTTATTCATTCTCTTCTTTGCAGCCAAACATCAGGAGGAAAAATTACTCATTAAACATAGATGAGGTCTGGTTTCATCAGAAAGTTACTAAATTAAAGCCTAAAATAAACTTACATTAAGATAAATTACAGTGCAATGAATAYTATGTGAGTTAGTGATGGCAGAGAGTGTGCATGGGTACAGCCACAAGCACGGTCGCRGTGTCTGTAAGGAAATAAATATTTTCTCCCCATGCAAGAGATTTTCAGCTTATCAACTACTGTTAGCAAAAGCCATGATTAGTTTAGTGCATTATGTCAGTTATCTACTTCTCAATTAATATGACATGAAATAAAATGGCCTGAGCGCATATCATTCGCCGTCACACACTCCCAATGGATGCTAATTAATCTATCATTCCACTTTCCATGCTGTACATCTACAAAGTAATGAGCTGTAGCCACCTGCTGCCAGGGAATGATCTTTTTGCTTCCCCTCTCTCCCCAGAAGGCAGAGAGGCAGACGGTCCTTCRTGTTTTCCCTTACACTATGCCATATCCAGGAAACCACATGCTTTCCCCTAACCCTGGCATCAACAAATAGGAATGTACATATGAGACTCCTTCTGTAACTATGTAAGACCAAGGAAAGCATCTTAATCCTGCATGGCTTGATGGCGTAGAAAATTATTGGGGAAGCCTTGGGGAACTTGAAGCAGTGTTTTAATGGAATAACACCTGCGATTTGTCATGAATGAGGAAAGCACTGTAAGGGCTTTTACTAATTAGAATGTTAAGGTAAATATCATCAATCCTTGTCAGAAAATTGCCCTATAGGCAGCATCTTCTCTAGCATTAACTTTTACATGCATAGATCTGTGGCAGTAGCATGAAGGAGGTGCAACCTGATAGAACAGGAGGAAGGGTAAGTAGTTTTGACAAGTGATTTCTCTGTGAAAAAAGTACTTTTCTGTGTAGATCTGGTACCAAAGTTTTTCTCCTGCCTTTTCTGATGGCGGGCACTATTTACATAGAAATTTTTGATACTCCTTGTAATAGAAGTTTAGGAAATGTAACAGACTACATAGTTGATTTGCATGTGTACTTCAAGGAGTGGATGAAGGATGAGAGTGAGGGGAAATGAGATATCCTTCCCTTTAAAATTGCAGTAAAATGAAAATGACTGAAGATTAGGGAAGGATGAGGACACAGATTTTTTTTGTCTTGTAAAATCTGACCTCGAAAACCCTCCCTTTTAATCTTTTCATGCTAATTTTAGAAAATAAAACTTTTCATTGAATTACGGCTTATTTTGACAAATCAGTATTTTCTGTAAAAGGTTGTTTTGACTAAACAATTATAATTTGCTCCTTCTCTGGGATAGATCTCTTAATGCTGCTTAGGCAGAAGCTGAAAAAGGCTAACTTATAGGTCCGGAAGCAACTACAAAGATCATCTATCCTTATCATGCTTTTTTCAATCTCTTCAGAGGTTTGTAAGACAACAGTAATTGAATTCTATTTGTCTAGGAATTGAGTAATCCTATGCTCTTATTTCTTTTATTCTCATTTTGACTAATTTGCCCAGCGTATACAACAGATTTACAAGTTCTTCAGCCAAAGTGTCTCTTAGAAATGGGTGTCCTTCTGGCAGCATCCAGTTCTGAGGTACCAGAACAGTGTGCTGCTGTTGGCACCTCAACTGTTTCAGCCTCGAGTTCTGGGTGTACTTGTCAGGGAAGGCTAGGGTGGACTACTGCTCATTTTGACTGTTTTTTCAATAACTTCTTCTGAAGTCACTTAAAATTTCAGTTCTTTTCTTCCCCACCAAAGAGGGGAATCTCCCCCATTTCTTCCACAGTGAATTCCTATAAAAGGAATAAATTCATTTAGCTTGGTCAGAGTGTACCCTCTTAGAGACATCTAAACTTCATTTTGAGAGTACCTTAAGTATTTGCCTCAGCAGAGAAATAGAGGTCACAAATGTCACCAAGATCAAACAAGTAGTACAAGTAGGAAGAGTTGCGGGTATGTTTAATGTGTTAAACATACAGCAGACTCTGAATCACAGTATGCAATCAAATAAACTTCACTTCTTATGGACTGAAAATATAAGCATGTGAAGTAAGCACGGGTATGAACTCTTAGCACTCTGTTTACTCAGTGGATATGTGCAAACTTTTCCCTTTGACATTTGGTGGTAATTATTTTTCTAGTGAGCATACACCCAGGTAGGAATCACAGCACAGAGGCAAATTCGTAGCCTAGTCTACCTGGGGAGAYCTTTCGTGTATGTATGTGCGCACGCATGGATCTGAAGACTATGATTTATCAGACTTGAATATCTGGACAGTTGTACTATTTACAGCAACAGAAACAACATGGYATCTGCAGATCTCCAATCATCTATAATTATGTTACAGCATGTGTCTTCTCTTGTATACTAAAAGGCAAAGTAAAAATTTGCAAAAAATACACCTAAGTTCTCTGATTCATTTTGTTCATCACCTACACTGATCTCTCTCCCGCACCCCACACACTGTTCCTTCCATTCCTGCTGTGTTGTTGGTGGTTTTTTTTTTTTTTTTTTTTTTTTTTTTGTAGCCTTATCTGTCTTCACTTCTTGTTTGTTGTTTGACAGCAACCTGCTGTTTGTTCCATGGCTTCCAAGGGCATTTATTATGTAGCGTTCCTCTTCAATCAGTAGATCTGTAGAAGCACAGTACTCTCAGGGGTACTCAGATAATGGCTTATAATCAACATCATTACAGACATGTTCTTATATTTCTGCAGTACTTATTTGTGCATTTGGCAGAGGGTCATAATACCAACATTTATAGTTGTAAAGGGGCTTTCTATCTAAGAGTCTGCAAGCATTTGGCAGAGTACTCTCGTAAATGCGCTGGGGACTGCAACAGCTCTGGGGAGCATGGGGATTAGTGATTTCCATTTTACAGCCAGAGGAATGAGGATTTTATCTTGTGTTAACAAATTCAGAGCAAGGAAACAGTTTCTTGATTTTCTAAGCATTTCCTGAAGTCCTCATGCTGCAGGGTGAGCAAGAAAGCCTGCAGTGGTCGGATTTTTCTGCCAGACTTGCAGATGAATTTCGTGTAATCAAAGCAATGGCAACTGTAATTTATTGTCTCTTTATGTGGTCATAGCTAAATAATAGAGACATCTATGAATCAGAGTGTAGAAAGAGGGATGGGGCATTGATCAGGAGGTATTAGGGGTTTTCTCTGGGGCACAAATAAAGGGAATGGATGTAGTTTAATGGACTCTGTGTGAARGTGAAGAAAGAAAGGAAGACAGAGGATAACTCGAGGAGAAAAAGTAGCATCCTTGGTGACTCAGACCTGAGGGAGAGCTTGAGATGGTGGCAATGTTGGCTGCTGGGCAGTCCTAAGCAAAGAAAAGTCCTTCTGTTGTTTGCTTGCTAAMCTCAGGCCTGTTTCTCAGAAATAATTTACTCTTCCAGATAAAGGTTGGAGGTGTTTGCTACCTGCTCAGGTAAAAACAGGGCAAGAGAGTGGTGTCAGTAACCTATCTAGTAAGGTACAAAATATATTTGTTACTTGTGTTAAGCTAATTCTGCTTGCTGGAATAAGAAAGCCAAATACTAATTACCACAATAATTGGAATTATTCTCTAAAGCAAATTTTAAGTATTTGGTGTGCACTGGTTTGGAAGCTGTTTTTGCTCAGGTGAATAATACTAAAACTAACGCAGATGTACTGCTCCTGCTCGAATATAAAGAGTATTCCACTATAGCTTAAGGAAGTTTACCTAAATAGCAAGTTCCCTGTCAGTACTAATTGTGCTTAACAAAACCAAGTCTGCACAGTTAGGCTAAAAAGACTTAATTGAAGTAATTTGCTGTACCTTTATAAAAGGTCACAGTGTACCAAGAAGTTCTCAGGCTAGCAGCATACTTTATAAAGGAATTTTACTAAGAAAAAACAGGTTTATTTTAAAACACTCTTAGAATGTAATTCTACTACCTTGTTCTTGGCTTTTTTTCTCAGTGAATATGGAATGCTTTTCTCTGTTTCTAAATTCCTATTTTGTTTGTGCTGAAGTTTTGTTTTCTGCAAAAAATCCTGCTAGGATTGGAAAGAATTGGTGGGTCTGAGTTTCTATACAACTTTTTGAGCAGGAATTTCTCTAGAAGGAAGGCTTCTAGAGTGAAATTAGTGAACATTGTTTCAGAGAAGATAAAACCCAGTTGTGGCTCTAGAATGATTGAGGAGAAGTAAAGGTGATGCTGGTAGACTTTCAGAAAGGCCTTTTCTACAGCAGTATG
>NW_020455445.1:262730-270380 GCF_003342845.1 Nothoprocta perdicaria
AATTTTTGAGCCCCAATAAATCCCAGTACTGGAACATAGTTTAGCTATAACCCATTTAGTAAAGGGTCCTGTGAGCTTTGCTTCCTAATGTGGTTTTTCATACTTTTGATTTTGKTTTTTTTTTTCATTATCAGGCTATTCCTGCAATTGTTCACATGAAATGTTATTCCTGTCCTCCACMTACATGCCATTCATCTCATCTTGATATTTATGTATTGATCTTTACTGTGAGAGTGGCAGATCCCTGGCACAGGCTGCCCAGGGAGGCTGTGGAGTCTCCTTCTCTGGAGGTCTTCCAAACCCGCCTGGATGCCACCCTGTGCCCCGCGCTCTGGGTGTCCCTTTGTGTGCAGCGGGGTTGGACTAGATGATCTCTAGAGGTCCCTTCCAACCTCAACCATTCTGTGATTCTGTGACTCTGTGATATGACCTCTATGCTAAACCATCACCCATGTTTAAGATGTGCAGTGAAATTGTTCCTGGGACAAACTTCTGTGTGATATGACTTGAATGACCTTCTCATTTGAAGCTAGGCTAACATATTCATGTGCAACCACCTTATAGGCTTCTGTATAGGCATTCTTCACAGTTCTTTTATGAGCACAGAAACTGGGACTGCATCAAAGACTAACTAATGTCAAGACATACTTTCTTTCCTCTGTTTGAGGTTATGCATGCTTCCAGAGAAGGACATGAAAAGATTTCTTGTAGCTTTTTTTCTGACAAATACAGTGTTTTTTAGGAAACTCGGCAATGACATCCRTCAAAACATTGGAGCACCAGTCTTCTGGACAGAATGTTATGAGTTTTTATCCACTCTTCTCTGTGGACTGATGAAGTTCTCACGTGATCTTCCAGCTTAATTTCTTGTCAAATACATATACTAGCTGGACTACAACCATTTTCTAAAGCTGTAAACTAGCCCATTGACATTAATGGGGATTGCCTACTGCCTTAATTGGCCTGGACCCTAATTGGCTGTAGCCAAAGGCAGCTGAGAGCAGGTTTCYATGCCAGCAGGAAAGAAATAATTATGCTCAGCCAATATTGCATCTCGGCAGTTACAGCCCACAGMCTCTGAACCTTGTAGCTCAAATGTGTTTTAACCTGGATTGGTTCAGTTAGTAGTTTCCTTATCTTACAGTAACTGAGGTGAATTTAAAACTAATACTCATGTTATTAAATGGTACTTAATAATAAAAGTAAGCCAAATATACTATTTAAAGTATAGAAATAAAAACAAGCAATGAGTTTAATTAATGGTCAGTACCTGTCTTTTTCRTGTTTTTAGCATGTAGTTTCTCTACATAACGCTCGTTCTCCCATTCGCATAATTAAGGTTAAAACTTACACAGCCCTTAACTGCCCGGCATGATTTCATTCTTACTTCTTTTCCATTCACCTTTTTCCTTTTTCACTTTCCTTTACTGTTTTCTCATCCTCTTGCTTTGCAGTTAAACTGTTTGTCTGTCACTCTTTCCCTGGCCTCACGTGGAGGAAGGAAGGAAGGAAGGTGCCAATGATCAGAGGACTAGCTCTCCTGATTCTGAGAGCGCTCCCAGGAGAGCCCTAACGCTCTCCTGCTGGGTGCTTTGCTGCTGACTGCCTAGGAAAGGAGCTGGTGATGGCCTGGTGCAGCTTTCTCTGCCGGTGCTCTTGGTRCAGAGGCTGGTTGTTGACAGGGTCCCTGTCTTTGAAGGTGAATGCAAGAGYCAGCTGGGCATGTGCTTGGATGCAGAGACAAGCGAGTTTGGCTGGAAGCGTTTGATACAGACCATTTTTCACTGAAGAGCAGTTGTGTGCCTGCCTGATTTCATTCTGAGATGAAATGCAAAGCCCATTGTGTGTTTGTGGAGTCTCCTTCTCTGGAGGTCTTCAAAACCCACCTGGATGCCATCCTGTGTCACATGCTCTAGGTGTGCCTGCTTGAGCAGGAAGGTTGGACTAGATGATCTCTAGAGGTCCCTTCCAACCTTAAATATTCTGTGATTCTGTGATTCTGTGATTCTGTGATTCTGTGATTCTGTTTGTGTGCTTTAAAGGGGAACATTGTGTATTTTCAAGACAAGTCTAGCAGGTAGACCTTGACTAGCGCATAAGCTTTCTGGGAGAGGCTAACTATCTTTTGGAGAAAGTCTATGTCCTTGCTAAACAGCATACTGCTGCTTAGAGTAGTTTTTATATTTCTAGGTTTCTCCTTTCCCAATGGGCTGTGTAACTGTTATGTCTTAACATAACGTTTACCCTTCGTCTGTAATCACATCTGTTAGAGGTGACGTTACTCAGCCAACAATACTTTTGATGGCATATGGTACTCTCTAATTAAATGTAAGTATTCACAAAAGTGTTCTCCAGTTTTTAGGCCTCCAGATATCCCTCATGACTCCCTTTATAAATTTAAATGCATCATAAGAAATTTGGAAGTTTTTTTTCCTAATACAYTAGACACAAAAAATGGAACAGGAAAGCATGTTAACAGAGCTATGTGATGCATCATGCAAAGTTCGATGTRTTTAAATTTTCAAGTAAAAGACTGCCTTTCCTTGTAAAGAAAGAAATTATTTATGTGCTTCCATATGGACAGATGGTCCCCTTCTATTAAAAAAAAAGCACGTATGAGACAGTTGCGAGCTGAATCATGGTCATGATATCCAACATCTGGTAAATCTGTAAGCAGCAAAGTAAGACATTCACTTTTATTGTTTAATTTTCTTTATTGAGTTGTTTCCTGTGTATGAAGTGATGCCCTTCTTGATTTCCCTTTTCATCTCTTAAAATATCTGCTGCGGAAAATGGAGGATTTTGGCTTTGCTCTCTGGTATTGCAAAGGGAAATATTACTGAAAAATAGGAAGGCCTCTACTTTTTAGAGACATCATAGGTGGGTCATGCTGGTTTTTAACACAAACACCCATAAACACAGCGTGCTGTGCTAGTTATGTTGCATTAATCTACTGCTGATTACAGAGCGCACGACTATTGTTCCAGAAGCTTGGAACAGACCTAAAAGCCCTGCTTCAGAGAGGGTATAACTCAAGCATGCAGTGAGATAGCTGACAGTCAGGTGTGTGCCAAGAAAAAAAAAGACCACCTTGGGCAGCATAATTCCCAGTGGAGCAATGGAGTTAGCACCGTGACTTTTTATAGTCAAYGTGGCAAGGAGAGGGTTAAGAATTACTCCAGAGGGGGTTAATGAAGCAATTTGTTATGCACTTCCTCCTGTGACACCTTTCATACCTAGAAGTGCAATTGCTGGAAAATTTATGAGTGTCTGATGCAGGCTGGCACCGGGAGCCGATCGGTCTTTTGATATTAATTTAAATAAAGTTCACTGGGTAGGATAGAAAATGGGAAACCTTGAAAGAGAAAAGAGAAGTAGCTGGACAGTGCTTAGGAAGAGCAAACATGGAGAGAAATAAAATCCCAAATTGTTGATCTAGAAAAGCATTCCTCATAARTGCTTCCTCAATACATAAGGCAGGTGGGGGAGATCACGTTTGGGCAAGATCATGTTTGCCAAAGCCAGGGAAGAGGCTACTGCAGTAGGAGATGCAAGGAGATGAAAGCCTTTCACTCCGATCCAGCACACACAGTGACAACTGCCTTGTTAGATTTTCATGGCTTAAACTGCAGGCTTCAGCTATCTCAGTGATCTTTTATGGATTAAACTGCTGTCACTTGAGAGACTATTAAAGACAAAAAGAGGTCACAAGGTTAAGTCTGCACTTTGCTGTGAAAGCATAAACAAGTTGAGATTTTATATTAGGGGTTTTAGACTTTACCCTTAATCCTAAGGGATTCACGAAGACAAGTACCACTTGAAAAACGTAAATCTAGGACAATATCTAAATTGTTCTGCAAAGCAGACGATGGAGATTACACAAGCTTCCRTGCTGCAGGCTGACTTTTCCCCGGGAGGTACAAAGCTTTATGGCCGTAGTCTAGAACTAGTTGGGTTCTAGACTATCTGAAGGGCATAAATGATTAAATCCTTGCTGCCCTTCTCCACTGAAAACTCGYCAACTGCCATGTTGTACAGGAGGGGGGAAACTGGAACACTCTCTTATGGAAGGTGCTTACTTTGTGAAAACAAAATGTTTGTTTAAAATGCTTGGGGAAATAAACCTACAGAATTAGAGAAAATTTGACATTAGGAAGAACTTTTTAGCTTTTATTTTCTTGTTTGTGTAATTTTGTCAACTCCTGTGAGATGTGCATATTGCTTTCAACCATTGGCAAAGATTTACACTGCAGTAGAAAGAAGCTGGCAGTAAATAACAGGTCTCTGTCCATGTGCTTTCTTTTATCTTTATCCCAGTGACATCAACTCACTTTGTCACCTTTGAATGGAAAATGCACCAGAGTTAATATAGAATTTCGTCTTGAAACTTTCAGTTGGTGACAAGGGCTGTACATCTTTTTTGATGTTCTAAGGTCTTGGGTTTAAAACAAACAGATTTCTCTAAAGCCTTGCATTGACATAATTATTCTAGCTTTATATTTTGAAATGAATTACTGTCTCAGTTTATAGACGTAGATATAACTTAAAAACAGGTAGTCAGGGCTGAAAGGCATGGTTGTACATCATGTTATTCCCACACCAAAATTTTGGCAACATATTTTGCAAGAGCAAATACATGTGTCATTGCCACATCTGTCTTAAAGAGCTTGATATCAGTCTCTCCTCAAGGTGTCTGTCAAATCAAGAGGAAATGTGAAAACTTTCTGTTAACTCCATTTAGTTTTAACAGCTAGTTACCTTGTATTGACTTCCAAAGTACTTAAAATGTTTGTAACATAAATGTTTTGACAATTTTTGGTATGAACTCACTGAGTGTAGAATTCAGCACTCCATCCTCTAACTGATGCATTCATAGGTCAGATGYTCAGGCCAATCTTTGGACTTCTCTAACACTTTTGGCAACTATCACTTTGAGATACGAGCTTGCATATATGCAATTATCATATTGGTACACTGCAACCTTGCTCTTCTGTACTCATCTTTTTTTAAGGTCTTTTTCAAAGAGTTTAAATGTATGATGGTAGGTCAGATACTTCACTCAATTATGAATATAATGTTAGCGCTGAAACCATGAGTTATCCCAGCTAATATTTACTCTGCATTAAATTAGGACAATTTGAACATAAATATTTCCTTCAAAGCAGCATGCATGGATTTCTTTCGACCACAGCTTTTTAATTAAATGCATCTTTCTAAAGTCTCTGCTGAATGTTTTTATTAAGTGTGGTTTGTTACTTAAAAGCATTTTGTAAACAAAATCCCTAGGAGGCAAGGAAGCGACAATGTTTGCAATATCTAGCACTATTGCTAATTACATTTTTAATATTTTAACAGCAGAGATAGGTAATTCTCTGTATTAAGCAAGTAAATGCAGACCCTGTTCTGGCTATGTGAAGAAAGGACCAGCACAGAGCAATACCTGAAGGGAAGTAAATACTGCTATCTCCATTTTACATGCAGTGGATGTATAGGGGAGAGGCTAAGTGAGTTGCCAGGGGTCAGATGGAGGGACTTCTCAGAGTCCGAAATAGAAGCCTGGTGGCTGGAGGCCTTAGTAACAAGACCATCCCTTCCCTCTTATATCTATGATTGCAGCTAAGATACTTATTTATAACATGAAAAACCTGGTTCAGATAAGCATTCATTCTTCTGAGTGCTTATCTCACTCGAACTTTCCGGCTCCCGTGAGCTGGCAAAATGGAATATCTCATAAGAGCTTTTCCTTAACTGTGTTTCTGTATTTTTACTTCCAGTTGAAAGCAAGCTCTAAGAAGGATGGAAAGGAGAGATAACTGGAGCAAATAAATTAACTTGCAAATGCCAGTATGATTTAATCCAGCTGATTTTGGTGAAAGTCACTCTGGTTCTCCTGTTTCACTCCCTCCTACCAGGGAAAAATTAATTTCAGACGCTCTAGAATTAAAACGCTCCAAAAGGAGATGTTTTGTATGGATTAGAGCCCTAAGGAACTGCTGGCAAAGAGCTCCAGGCCACATCATCTCTAAAGTAACTGAAATGCTTGTGAATGTGTTCTAAAGCATTTAAAATACTAAGTTTATGATAATAGCTATAGTAAAAAATATGTAAACTTTATTAAGTAATGGGGATGGGTTTGGCAGTAGGGAAAAAAAAACACTGAAATTTCATTAAGAGGACAAATGCTTAGTTCAATCTGGTTTGGCTTTGGCTTGGATTTGGCTTGGCCTTGGCTTCCAGGAAAACTTATTTTGTATTGGATGTGCTTGAAGCTTCAATGCAGGTATTTGCATCCTCTGTATCTTTCATGAGTTGTAGTGGTCTGGTCCCAATCTTCAGTGCTAAACTCATCCAAGTCTTCTTGTTGCACAAACCTTGTTTTTACCTAAACTTTGCAATACTAAAATAGATTGTCCTAAAACATTTTGTGCTGTCTGTCTGTCTCAAACTGAATGGGATATGGAGAGAGAAGAAAAGACTGCAAGTGATCGGGACAGAGAGAGGCAACAGGAGCTGGGCTTTGATGGAGGGAATGGAGAAACCTCCACCTACATGAGCTGTCCTCACCCACACCAGCAGTGAAACCTGGGCTTCCAGCTCTGCAAATATTTGTGCTGCGGCATGGCAGAGTATCTCTCTCAGAGGCCACATATCTTTTCTCATTATTAGTCTCTCAGTCAGCTCTAGCAGCAGAGTTTGCTCGTGGTAGCCTGGTCATGCAGAAGTCAAGACTGAAGCACCACAATTCAGTTTATTTTTGAACATATACAGTTACTCCACTTGCATATATGACCTGTGCTTGGAATATAAAGATCACAAAATCCAAAGTGCAAGAATGAAAATGCTCGTAGTATTTTAATTCATCCCCATGTAGCTGTTATAACAACTTTAATTTGTTGCAGCTCTAATCTTTCTGAGACTGGTAAAAGCAGTGCAGGGGTATTTCTTCTGCAGTATAAGATTCTCCTTGGGTAAATATGTGGTAGAGAAGAAATTCAAAAAAAAGCAATTTATATGAAGCAGTATTTATCTTACAGGTTCATGTGTCAAACTTGTGTATACACTATTTAGTTCTGTCTGTTATAAATTACACCATAAGCAAGAGTAGAGATCTATGTATGTATGATGTGTATACATATATATATATATATGCACACATACATGTATGTGTGTGTATATATATGATATGCTCTGCAAGGAAAACTCAGGAAAACTTTGTGATAAAATTCTAATAGTTTAGCCAATAAACCAGACCAGTCCAGTTCACTGTCACAAATAAATGGACACTATTTAGAAAGAAATTAGGCTTTCAAGGTTCATTCAGACCTTCCGACATCTTTCTATCATACTGAACCAGTTCAAGGGTTTGCTCCATTTTAATAATTACAGTTTTATTCTATCAGAGCACACTACAAAATGATTCTGTTCTTCTGCATATCATATTTTAATGTGCCTTAAAAGTTTAACTGATGAAACTCACACATTCAAACAGTATTTTTATGGATAGTGTTTATAAAAGTTGTCATAGTTGCACTTTTTAAACATTGCAAAATAATTAACAATTGAACCAAGATTTAGGAAATTATAGAAAGCCTCTTACCAGAATTTTCTTATTAGAACTATAAATTATCTACTGTTTCAGTCATGCCAAAA
>NW_020455445.1:270505-273486 GCF_003342845.1 Nothoprocta perdicaria
AGTTGCAGAGCTTGTCTTCGCCTAGAAATTCAGTACAGTTCAAACAAATCAAGCTGTTTTTCTCCTGGTTCAGTTTGTGGGAACCAAATTAACCTCATTTATTTAAATGGAGGAAATCTGGTCTTGTTCAAGAACAATTCTGAGCAGAACGTAAGTCCATAGTTGCAGCAAGTCCAGGTTCTCACTTCCATCATGACAGTTTCCTACTTCTGTGTSTGTGTGTGTGTGTGTGTACACTGCATGTGTAGATATAAGAGTGAAAAGGCGGTTTTTAGAGGTTGTTGGGTACTGTTATCTATTCTGTTCTGACTTAAATACATATCTCATCCTAGCTATAGATTCATTAATATTAATGACAATCTCTAGATTCCTTGTACTTACAAACTGGAAGGAAAACTTAAGAAATGCTAATTTATCTGAGGCAATAATTGGTCAACGTGTCTCTAGGGAGGAAAGAAAATAGATTTCAGAAAGATTGCATCTATCAAATAATATTAAATATTTGTCACAGTCATTGCCTGTTTTAAGAAAAAGCTGACATTTTAGTGTCTTGAACAGTTGTGTGTGGCCAAATAGCAATTACTGAATTCTAAACGGTGGCAACAATTTGTCCAAACTTTAGATTTACAAATGCAGGACCAGAGAGTGACAACAAAGACCTTACAAAAATGAAGCCTCTGCAGGGAGCAATTTGTCGGAGTTCTGCAAAAAAATTTGCTCTATCTTGTAATACATTTTTCTATGGAGTGATGGACACAGAAAGTCTTACAGAACATATGGTGCTTCCCTGGCAATTAGTTTTGCGCACATTTGCCATTGTGGAGACCCTTGTGGTATGAACCCAATCACAGGCATTAGTCGTCTTGATTGGGCCCTCATGCCAAATTCTGCTTGCTTTTAAATTGAGTCAGGAAATTGCTCTTGTACCTAGCCAGCACATGAAAATTCAGTTTCATGAGTATGTATGAGGAAGCGAAAATGTTCTCCTGTGCAATATAGTGTGTTAATGAACATGTGCTCAGTCGATTGCCTTGCCAAGTCACAGTACTTGTAAATAGTGCCCTCACTTGAACAAATAACCCATTAAGTTTGAATGCCAGGTCTTTCCCCCAAGGACATCTCCATGGGACTGAAAAGAGCTCTATTTAAAAAGTAATACTAGTAAAAATAAGAAAAAGAGAGAGAAAAAATAATTTTTAAGTCCCTTAGGTAGGGCTTAAACATTAGTCAGCTCTGGGGTACACTGCTACCAACTCCCCCCTTTCATGGTCTTAGTCTGCAAGGACTGGAGTTACGGTAACAGGAGGAAGAATGAGTGAGCATCCCAATGAGAYTTAATTAGACTTTATTCTTTAGAAGGGAGAGCAGCTAGAAGCTTTTAAATGTTACTGGAGCTTCCACATAAAATGGTTTGGATAATTGCAAAAGCTGTTGGGGAATCAAAGGCTACATTTGACATCACACGAACAAAAGAAATGCAGAAATTAAAGGAAGATTTTATGCCAATTTAAGTTCGTATGGAAAATATTTGTTGTTGTACATGAGCTGGTACACAAGCCAGTCCTTTTTTTATGCTTTGCAGTGTGGGTGATAGCAGAACAAAAGAGCTCAAAGCATTTGTCTGGGAATTACAGGCATGCTTGGCTGTAGTGTGCCTAAGCGAGGGAGTGACATTCATTTGCTGATCAGTAACCAGCAGTATTCAAAAATGAAAAAAAAAAAAAAAAAAAGAAAGATCCCAACCCCAAATCATTCCACAGTTCTTCAGTCTCTTCACTGCAGTGTTCTCTACCTCAGTACTGGTAGTTACTCATCACAGGTTACATGAGGGCTAACACTAAAAACACTCTACAAGCAAGGGAATTAAAGCTGCCTCTCACTCAGCCTTGCCCACATGAGACCTGGACTCCAGAGCTCAGATTCTCTCCAGCTCCTTCTCCCAAGAAACAMAGGGGAGGAAAAGGACTCTTGGTGTAGAGGAATTGAGCCTGCCTCCTGAAACCGTGTCTGACGAAGACTGATCAAATGGCAGCCTGCATGACTCCCTCATCCAATCCTTTTCCCTAATGGATAAGACAGCCCAGCCAAATTCTTTTAGCCCAGTGCCTCCTTGGTGAGCTGCTGCATTCATTACTCTGCTGTTGTCAGAGCTGGCCTGAAAATTTGAGGGTGGGGATGTCATTTCACTCCATGAAAGTCTCAGCTAGGTGAGTTAGTGCATTTGAGACTAGGATCTGCTGTGAAAGATTATTTTCTGGTATGAACTATTYATTTACCCTTCCTTGTTCCTTCTTTTGAGCTGAGCCATCCATGACAGGACTTCCTGAAGCACGGGACAGCAGTGCATTCCGGCCCTCACACTGGAGCTGCAGGGCAAGATAGATCTCTTTGGTTTTCCACAACACTCGGCCTGATACTTTTCTGTCTTCTCTCAGGCTTTGTCCAACTTTTCCAAGTTGGAAAAACACTTTGTCCAAGTGTTTTTCTTCATCTTCAGCTGCTTTCTGCTATTTGCATCATTATTATATGATAGCTAGTGGAAAGCTGTGCAGTTTCCTAGATAAGGATTAGATGTGGATTTGKTTTTTTTGTTTATTTGTTCGAGTCGTTACTTTTTTCCTCTGTCTCTTCCCACCTCTGCTATAGGCCTATTGCCTGTCTTTGCCTGTCTTGGGGAAGTTATTTGTTCAGATATGGCTTCTGTACATGCAAAACAAAAATCTTCCTCCACAAAACCTGTAAGGATCTAGGAATGAGGTACGCAGTATCCTGCCTTTACTACCAACACCAACAAGAAGACTTGAAAGAAAAGGTGTCTGATATCATTATAATATATTTTCAACTTTATTATACATCCTCACTTTTTTCCCCCCCCTTCAAATGCCAGTATGTCCTTTCATTGACTGTGAAATGCCTTATACTTCATGGATATTCAGCTCTCTAGGGCAAAAGCCATTATAGACTTCTGGAGTCTTCAGCAC
>NW_020455445.1:273546-322998 GCF_003342845.1 Nothoprocta perdicaria
AAAAAAAAAAAAAAAAAAAAAAAAGAATGCATATTCTATCTATATCACCTTTCTGTTTTTACTTATAAGGGAAACAATGGTATATTTAGTGCTTAATTAAAGCCTTTTTTGCTACCCAGTGATGCTAGCCATTGCACTATTAGCATATCTCATTTTTTCTGGTACGTTTCCTGAAGAGTAAGCAAGGTTATTCATGCATAATTAAGTAGTCAAGGGCTAAAGTTTGTCTTGTAAGAGATTTATTTTGGTTAATAAGTTGCTATTAGACAGACACTTTTTGAATCAGTAAATAATCCCTTTGATTTTCTTTCATGGCTGCAATGAAAGCTGAAGCCTATCAGCTTTGTAGATAAACTCAGGTCCTGCAGAGATCTGTTCTACTAAAAAGTCTTCTGTTCTATTAAAAAGTCCGCAATTAGTGTGTTAGCTTTCTAAGGGCAGCTCTAACCTTATATATTACATTATCTATATATGTTACAGTATCTGAGAGAAAGGCTCCTTTCTTCATTCTCTGACCTAGCAGCTACCAACTGAGCTATTTGATAAGTCAGTCTTTGAAATCCTATGCATTGGCAAGATTATGTGATAAAACTCTTGAAATATGCACTGACAATAAATATATTTTTATTATGTCAGTATCAACAGCAGTAATTTAATAGTAAATGTTGCTCAGCTTCTATTTAATCTTTTTGAATTTACATTAGCATTTGAAATGAAGGCTGACAACAACATAGGGTACTTAAATGAGAGAGGGTCTCCAATTTAGCAAACCATTGGAATACTATCATGGAAAAAGTTTCCTTAACATGTTACGAGCTGGGAATGCAGCACATAATTTCACATTTAGATCACAATTATGAAATATATTCATGTTACTCGTTGAACATGTTTCAGACACCTGTCAAAACTAAAAGAGTTGCTGAATGTTTGTGCTTTAGTCTTCTAGATGTATGTAGAGCTACTGGGCCAAACTGATCATGTTTTGTTCCACAGGAAATATGACTTCCTGTGTATTAATTCCATGTTATCATTTACGGCATTCCTTGTCTTGTGCACCTCTGTGTCCCTACCCACCTAATATACACCTTAATATGGCACAGTACACAAGCGAAAGTGAGACATCATATGGGAAATTAGCCCTCAAAAGCTGCTGGGGAGAGAGGTTCAGCTTCAGAAATCTGTGCTTTGGAACTGGACATGAAGGGAACTCTGACTCTTCCCTTCTATGCTTGACTCTGCTCCCACTTCACAACTCTTATAGCAAAATTTCCTTTTTACTCTGCTGTAATTTCGTACCTGTTCTTCTCATAGTGAGTTCTATGAGGATTTTACTTCCCGCTGATATTTCTAGGCCCAAGTTGAAGGCTGGAAACAATGTCAGTGCTTCCCCAAACTTTTGCATGTCCGTTAAAACACGGACCTTTCTTTTCTTGTGTAGGATCTTTAACCACCCTACTGCAAGACCCTGCAAGGTGGTTCTGAGATTTCCTGGCATTGACGTGATTCTAACCCTCATGTCAGGGAGACGGCAAATGAAAATATTCAACCCAGGGTAACAGATGAGCCTGTCCCACATCTCCTCAGTGATACCCGCATTCCTCAAAATTCCTTTTTGTCTCTTTCTTGACTCTCCTTCTGTTGGCATACTAATTCTGTGAAGGGAAAACTGCTTTTTATCCATTTGTTTACTTCAGTTCACCAGACAGCTGTAGTTTTTTAAAATACGTTTCTCTGCAGCACATAGTCACACTGAATCTGTGAGGATACGTTTGCGACATATTTACTACCATAAAAAATGGGGAAGCTCATCTCTGCAATCTCCATGTTTTTTTGAGGATGACACAATGTGGGACGTGTTTATGTGCGTTTGTGAATGCATTCCCTTCCAGAAGCTCCTACTTGGAAGGATGAGACCCAGAGAAGTATCAGAGTAACCTTACCAACACATTAGGATATTGCCTTAGTGAAGAGATGAGTCTCATGCTGTGCTCTGAAAGCTGAAAAAGGGGGATTTATCATCCTGCTGTCACTTTCAAGTGCCAAAAATAGCAAAGGCCACTTGAACTTATGAGAATATTCTTAACTTTTTCCATGAAAAATGAAGGGGCATGTGTTTAAAAAGCTGCTGTGCCTTTCCAGTGGGTTTGTGTTCTGACTTGGCAAGTTTTCCATGCTGAAGAGTGTATTTAATGTCTCCTAAGCTGGTGGATATGGTAATGTCAGGGCTTTATGTGCTTTATCAATATCACTCATATAGGAAATAATAAAAAAGGATAAAATACTGTTATAGTTTCTTTACCATTAACGTGTTGCAAATTTTCTGTTACTATTTCTGAGCAAGCAGGTCGTAATACACAGGGCAACCTAGAAAGTTTTAGGGATAACTTACAGTTCAAATGAATTCTCAGGGCAGCATTAGCACATTGACATCTTAGTGCTAGGGTGAGTCAGGCAATTTACTGTAAGTACTTGATCAAATGCTGCCCCAAAGTAGCACGACGCCTGTGCTTGGATCAATGGCTGAGAGCACGGAGACTTTGAAGGGAGCATTTCCACGGAGGACCTTGCTGGCAGGTGCCTGTTTTGCAAGATGATTGTGAAATAGATGTTTATTTCTCTTTCTGAGAGTTGACTGAAGAAGAACTACTAATAATAATTTTAAATGTATGTCTCTGGTGATGGCCCTTACATCTGGGTCAAGGCAAAGTCGCACAGAGCGGGCAGGGAAGATTCTGTTGCCATTTAACAGCGTAAAGGATCTGGCCCTAATGGGCCAATCCAGCACCCTTGCAATCTCCATCTCTCTCAGGGGAACGTGATCAATGATTAGTCAAACTATAATGCTGTGTTTCAAAGTTCTTTCCCCATTTTTAAGACATCACAGTGTGATTAGAGCTACCTGAGGAATCTAAGATATCAGCCTCCTAAGCAATCTTTAAAATTATTAAATTAGTGTATATCTTGGAGCTAATAAAAGCTAGACTTACATTAGATATGCACATCTGCTTAGTCTATAATTCATTTTTCCCACTGATATCTGGCAATCACAGAATTATGAWGTGGTTCTTACGTACAAAAGCATCTGAATACTTGTGAATAAACAGAGTCTAAGACATTTTAAAAATGTATTTATTAAAAGATAAATGTTTTCCAGGGATGTATTTCTTGTTAACATAGTGTTTAAAAACCTTCAGAAGGCAATAGATGTATAGAGTGAGCATAGCAGATGTGGCACAACATTTTCTGTGCAATCCACCCTTGCCTGAGGCAAGAGCAATATTTTAAGTCACCAATTCCAACCAGTTTTCTTGAAAGTCAGAGTTCAATTTACATTTATGACTGCCAGAAGCTATTTTGAGGAATCCAAATGAAAGAATAGCCAGTATTCAAACTGTCTCAGAAGCCACACGGAAACCCTTAAACATACCTGTGGCTTGTACTTGTGTCATTCTGTTATTATAAAATTTATATTGCTTCTGCTTTTAAAACATTTTATCTGTAAAGTGGTGCCTTAAAATGTAAGTGTATATTTTGTAAGTGTATCTTGTTATCATTTCTGAAATACTTCTTACCTTTTCTTTATTTCTGCTTTGAAAAGAAAGAAAAATATATGGAAAACAAACATATTCGTCCTCACAGCAACARTTTCAGAAGGAAAGAATTGACCCAACCAACAAGAAAACCTTTCTGGGACTGCAGAGTTGAGGTTATTGTCATAGCAGCTAGTTAGAAGCAGCAAATTGTGGCTTCCTTAAGGGTTATGGACGTGCTTCGGACAAGCTGCAGAATGACAGTAGCTCTCCAAACAAATAGAGATCCAACAGAGAGGGACTGAGTGGTGGGCCTTGCTTGTTGCTGGTACCCAGACACATTGGCATGAAATGTCCTCAGCTGCCTCGAGTCTCCATTTGAGGAGATYGCAGATTGAGATGACAAGAGAGCAGTTTTGCCTTATGGAAGTGTTCAGATGAAAATGCCAGCAGAGCATTGTGAAGACAGCATTCAATATATACTGCTGGTATAAGTCACTCCAGTGGGATAAAATTTTTCCGTTGTGTGGGGAGCTGTCAAGCACTTTGCTATGGAACTACCCAGACCTTTCCTTCCTTAAAAGACAAGAAGCAAACTTTTAAAAGCCAGGTGCTGTCAGAAAGCATGCAGTGACCCCTGGCATTTTACTTCTTAGAGAAAACTCRGGGACTAGAAATAAAATCTTAACGGACAACCTTCTCTTGTCCTTTGCTTTCTACATCGATCTGTGTCTGAATTTGTTGGAAATAGCCATTAACCCAGTGGAATTACAGGAGGATGAAATTTGGACTTTCTTTAAGACCCAAAAGATTAAAAAAAAATAAAAAAAAATAAAAGACATCCTTGTCACCATCTTCTTTCCTTTGAGGATTTGTTTAGCCTAAATAAATGCTGCTTGTATCAACAAAGAAATCTGCAATCGTCAGAGACATTTATTAGCATTCTGTCAGAGAGCATAGTTCCCCTTGCATTATCTTGAGCACAGAACCCTGGTTAAGGAGATTTTGTTCTCATTCATTTATTCACTATTTCCTTGCTAAAGCTGATTCAGCTGTCCATGRAAGTGGATTGCTGAGATCATCTGAGTAAAAAAAGCAGATAAATTAAAAGATTTAGCATTTTGTTTTGTTTTCTGATWTATTTTGGTTTTCCGTTTGAAGTAGATAAGGCAATTACAGCTTAACTTTGGGCAGCAAAGAATAGAAAGGAGGTAGGAAGGTTTGCTGCTAAAGGAGAGGTACATAAAACAAGCAGATTTATCTGCCTGAGTTTAGGATTTCCTTTGACCTTTAAAGAGATGCAGCAAGTGCAGGGGGACAGAAGTGTGCAGAGGTGTTGTGTAGCATGCTGTGCAGCTGTACTGGGTCATGCTACTTAAGCTCAATATCTCTTCTTCTTCCTCTACTCAGCTCTGGTGAGGCCGCACCTGGAGTACTGTGTGCAGTTCTGGGCACCCCAGTATAGGARGGACGTGGAGCTTCTGGAGAGGGTCCAGAGAAGGGCAACCAGGATGATTAAGGGAATGGAACATCTCTCGTATGAAGAGAGGCTGAGTGAGCTGGGCCTGTTTTCTCTGGAGAAGAGAAGGCTCAGAGGGGATATGATTAATATGTATAAGTTCAGGAAGGGAGAATGCAGGGAGGAAGGGGACAGGCTGTTCTCACTGGTGGCCAGCGATAGGACGAGGGGTAATGGCCACAAGCTGAAGCAYAAGAAGTTCCGTCTCCAGGTGAGGAGCAACTTCTTTACTGTTAGGGTAACAGAGCAGTGGAACAGGCTGCCCAGGGAGGTTGTGGAGTCTCCTACTCTGGAGGTCTTCAAAACCCGCCTGGATGCCACCCTGTGCCACATGCTCTAGGTGTGCCTGCTTGAGCAGGAAGGTTGGACTAGATGATCTGTAGAGGTCCCTTCCAACCTTAAATATTCTGAAATATTCTGAAATATTCTTCGAGAGGGCAGGCCCTGAAGTCTGAAGAAGCCTATGACCCTATGCATATAGAGTTATATTTCTCTGTGTTATTAGTGATGGCTGGAGCAAAGGAGGTTGCACTTTCTAAAATAGCCCCCAAAGATTTCTGAAAGTTCAGAATAACATTTTGTAATGGAGAAGTCAAAGGAGCATCATCAACATCAAAAGAGCAGCATTTGGCTGCATCAGACTATGGGAACAGAGGCTTGGGCCAGAGTGGCTGAAAAGCTGCTATTCAGATCTGAGGGTGCTGGTCAGCAGTCGGCTGAACATGAGCCAACAGTTTGCCCAAATGGCCAACAAGGGCAACGGCCTCCTGGCTTGTGTCAGGAACAGTGTCACCAGCAGGATTAGGGAAGTGATTGTCCCCCTGTACTCAGCACTGGTGAGACTGCACCTCGAATGCTGGGTTCAGTTTTGGGCCTCTCACTATAAGAAAGATACTGAGGTGCTGGAGTGTTTCCAAAGGAGCGCGGCGAAGCTGGTGAAAAGGCTGGAGCACAGACCTTATGAAGAGTGGCTGAGAGCGCTGTGGTCATTTAGTCTGTAGAAGAGGAGACTCAAGGGAGACCTTATTGCTCTCTACTACTTGAGGTGGGGGTTGATCTCTTCTCCAAAACAGCTACCAATAGGACTGGAGGAAATGGCCRCATGTTGTGCCACAGGAGGTTCAGGCTAGACATGAGGAAGAATTTCTACACAGAAAGAGTGGTGAAGCATTGAAACAGGCTGCCTAGAGAAGTGATGGAGTCACCATCCTTGGCAGTGTTCAAGGAACATGTAGAGGAGATGCTTAGGTACATCGTTTAGCAAGTAGGATGGTGATGCGTTTACYGTGGGACTTGATGATCTTGAAGGTCTTTTCCAACCCTAATGRTTCTGTGATTCTACAATGAACGTCAACTTTGCTGAYGATCATTGTAGAAGCTCTGCTAGACTTCTTTGGGAGCCCCAGTGTATTTCCAGATTAGCCTTTTGCAAGACAACTCCCSCTCTGAGATTAAAACAAGTGAAAGAGTATTGCTCCCACTCGCAGCCATCCAAGCTGCTTCCGAGACTGTAAGAGATCCCATTGTCACGCTGCCAAAGTAAATTAATGAGATTCACCATTTTCCGTAATMAGTATTTGAAATTAAAGTGGTTGGTAATTAAAGTAATCCTTGCTCCTGGTGACATATGCAGTATGACAAAGCAGAAGTAATGTGGCGGCAGCCAAACCTGCCTGCTTTATTTACTCCTTCCAGTGCCTTATTCTGCTGGGGATCTGATCTTCTGCGGAGCTGCGGAAGAGCAGCTGAGCTATTCTAGAGGCAGTATTTTTAGTGAAAATGTTAATGTGAAAGTGTCTGCTCTGATAGCCCATAAAATAAAATCAATATTCTTAAAGATTCCTCTTTCCTCTCTTGGGTCTTTGGCTGATTTTGCTGCGGTTTTCAGGGAAGCTAAGAAACACAAATTCAACTGCTTGCCTTGCCTGGTACTTTGGTGCCTTGGTGTTGACTTTGTGGGAAATAAAAGGTCTCAGCATTATATAAGGTCAGTGAGGGCCCACAAAAACACCTCGTTGAAACCACACACCTGGCTTCTTCAAAGCTGGGAAATTCTAACCTGGAGAGCTACAGGTCAGAAACCAAATATTTTGTATGGCACAGGACAAATTGCTTTGAAACCACCTTTATGCAGAGAACAGCCATTTCGTTGCAACATGTTACCCAAGGAGCTCTAGAAAAGGTTCTTTTAAACCAGGAAGACATTTAAAACTGGAACAAAATGTTGACTTAAGTTCTCCAAGACAGCCTGGGTAGGTCCTGGCAGAGTTGTGCCTTCTTCAGGATGAACTCCAGGAGAACGGTATGACCACCACTCTCTAGGGAGGGCAAATCTGGATCCCTCTGGCTGGAGCAGCTCTGCTTGCTTGTGTGCTGCTTGACGAAGCTTGCATGCAGTCTTCTAGCCCCTGGAAAATCTTTGTCTTAGAAAAAAACAAAACTCTGCCTCTTGCCTCAAGAACATGCACTCATTTTTTCTTTAGGTGAATTGTGAAATTCTTTTTAAATTCATTTCCGCAAACAGCAATGATGACATCTAGATCCGTTATGCTTTTATTGTGTTCCAGTAGTGTAAGCTYATGCAGTAGATAACAAGTGCAACTTGAGTTGCTCTCCCTCCTGAAGAGATATTACGTGAATCAGGACAAAAAAGCAGTTTGAAGTGAGGGATAAAATGGAAGCCTTGTTTATGAAAAAAAGGATGGGAAAAATCTTAGGCAACAGGATTTTTTTACAGAGTCACTGGAAAGCTGAGATTCAGTATACTTTGCAGCTTAGCAGAGTTGTTCCTGTGGAGGGCTGGGTGCAGGAAAAGACAGTCAGAGGTATAAGACTAGAAACAAGTGGTGGTGACAGCAGAGATGGAGTTATGATGACTCTTCAAAATGATTGCTGAAGGAAAAACTTGGAAGCAAGGCACTGGGAGCTGAATGAATGATCAAATGAAGGAGAAGGAACGGAAAGGAAGTTGATTTTAATTATAGCATAGTTGGAGAGGGGGTTATAATCTGAAAGACTGATTATTCCCATGTCTTTGGTGTTGCATAGRGTGATATACAAGATAGGGCAACATCCTGATGGTGGAGAAGCTTGCTCTGCCACAGCTTTTCTTTTGTGTGATTCTATCAAGGACCTTATTCTCCAGTGCACTTCTGTCTTTTCCCTGTCTCCTGTGAAATGAGGATAATAAATTCATGAGGGTAGGGAAGTAATATGTGGATACATACATTAAAGTTTACAGCACTCAGACACAGTAATGCACTCTCTGGCACTTACTAAACCCCTGTATTCATTTCTTCCTTTGCTAATTGAAGTTGAGGCATCACTATTTACTCCTATAAACTAAGTGGAAAATATAATTTCTCACTCTATATATGCAGCTCCATAAAGACAAGAAGCTTAATTTTAAAAGCCAAGCTATGAGCAGCTGATAARGATAGCTGGGGAAAGAACAGCTACTACTACTGTAGAAGACTTTTTTCTGTTGCTATAGAAACCTCTACAGCATCAAGTGCCTTACAGGTGAACAGTAGAGATGGAGAGGTGCAGAAAAGCACTTCATTATACAAGACCTAGAAAAGATCACCTTCCATTTCTATACATGGGGAACACAAGAAGTTCATTTTCAATAGTGTGGTTTGTTTGGGTAAATGTCTTGGCTTTTGGAATGCTTGTTCTCAAATGTTATTACTTCTGACTTCTAAGGCAAGTGCCAGCTCCACTTTGATTTCAGGAAATATCCTATCATTCTCTGTTAGATCCTTGCAAGAGACCAACTCTGGGGCCAAGGCCCCTCAAGATGAGCCCCCTCAAGCTCAAATCACAAGAGATATTCACAGTATTTAAGAAGTCCAGGCTCTAATTCTGACAGGAGTCAAGTGGTTGCCCTAGGCCCCAAACTGGCTGGTTTGCTTTCAGCAGATTTGCTTTATGCTTTGGGTTAGACCTGCAGGGATTGGCAACCTTGTGCCCACAGGAAAGCTGCAGTGCTGCCCCATCTGGCTCACACAGCCTGTCTCCAAAGACGTCAGTGTGTCTGTGCGGGTCGAGGAGTCAGGGATTGCATTCTCATGGTCATAAATGACTGACTGAAAATCACCTCACCTTCATCATCAGCCGAGCTGCAATGTCAAACTGTGCTTGCTTTTATCCTGCTGCAGCAGGAAATGAAATAGGTTGCCTGAAGTCACTCAGGACAGAGTTACACCATCAAGAGGTCAGCCTCACTCACGGTGCTCTGTCTTTAAATAAGCCTCAAATATTATAGCAAACACTGCACAGACCACGAGATGTTCAATATCTTTCACCCAAGAAAAAGAGTCAAACTGCTAACAGATTGATTCAGSCTTTGAAGCATAAACCTCTTTTAGCAGACTCCAGTTTGCATCCAGATGTGTTTTGCTAGCAGAATAAATATGTTGAGATGACAAAATATAGCAATTGTTTTCTTTTGCTAAACCTGCTAATCTGAAGAAGTCTGAATCTGAATAATAAAGCTAGTCTCTACTKCTGAAGACTGCAGGGTGCTAGGTACCAAGGTGGGATGGTGATTATCAGTGCTTAACTTCATAGAAAGTTCCTTTTTCAGACAGCTTCCAAGGTGATCTGCTTTTTCTCAGAAATTCAGTGCTTTCTCAGGAAAAAAAAAAGAATAAAGGCTTGATAAAGCAGGAAAGTGTGCTTTGCTCTTAGCTATCGATCTCCTGGACTGATTATTGCACAAGGGCCACTACTGTTCTTACAGGGACTGGGGTTTCCTATGAGTCTTAGACCTTTCAGGACAGACCTCTGGTAAAAATGAGAATACCTGCATGCTTAAGTGAGGTCAAGTGTATGTACTTGGCTAAATTCTCATTTATGGCAAAAGCAGGACAAGTATCTCAAAATATAAATTATAATCATGAATGCAAATCTTCCCATTCAGCTCCTGAGGACTCAAGGGCGGTTATTTGTCTTGTTTTCAGCTTTCTCAATGGAGGGGAAGTAAACCCAAGTCCCCAGCTGAGCATATTTCTAGTCTTGGATAGTTTTTGAACTTCTCTGTGTCTTTGATTTTGTGTGAATGTGCATGTGTGTTTTTTCCTCCAATTAAATTTTGTTCAGGCTTTGCCATTTTCAGGATGTTTTTTAACTTGAATGGGTAAACAGAACAGAATTTAAGTCTRCCTTTATGTGCTATCATGACACAGTCCATTTCCTTATAAAAATGTAAGTAGATCTTGATATAATTAGCTAAGTAAGCATATGGCAGTAAGCTYAACTTATGTGTTAGTTTATTGAAAGCAGGTCAGAGCTCAATTTAAATCTGTGCACATATGATTTGCTCTGATACTATTAAAATGCCTAATTTAAGACACTTTCACCTTACCATCTTTCATACTTAGGTTTACATGACTCATAATGTTTCTAACACATCATGGGTTTTTTTCTGTTTTTAGTATATCAGATTATGGTATAGTAACATGAAGAGAGTTGGATGCTCTCTTCTCTCTGTGTAAAGCTAGCATCTTCCCTTCCTGTCAAGAAAACTGTGGAAGTTCATGGCCAGCTTTTGGTATCCTAAATGTTCCTGATGATTATRTTAGTAACATGGTTCTCTGACCTGTGTTCCCAACAACCACCCTCTTAATAGTTGTCCTTTATGAAATTTGGAATAAAACTTCATGTCATGAGCCTCTTCCTTGAAAAACCTCTAAGAGCACTTCTCTCTGATAGGATTCTAATTAACTAGGTCCATAATTAACCACCTCTGGAATGGTGATAGTCACTGTTGTTTAAGGAATTGAACCCTTGGCTGAACTCTGTGCTATTCAACCAAGGACTTTGGTGTGCATCAAACACTTCATGCTGGGAAGCAATTCCTCAGTGCTTTCAGAGGAAAGCTGTGCGTTTTAAATTGAAAAGTCATAGTAATATTTAGCTAAATTGGAGATACCCTGTAGTTTGGCAAAACATGTTTTATAATATTTCTATGTTCTTTGATATATTCTCTCATAGAGTTTTAGATATCACAGCTGACACTTGTAAGAGAAAAGTTTTTTACCTCAACGACATTATTTAGTGGTACCTCCTAGACCACCTGAGAGAGAAGCTAGTTGKTACCTTTGAAACAGAGTGAGAAATAAATAGCAGAGGTGCTAATGGTTCAAGGCTGAGATGAATCTATTTTAATAGAGTTTCATGTGCAGAGCCAGTTTCATTACTTTACACAGACCTGAACTGATGATGCAGAGTACATCAAGAGGGAGAGAGCAGACTGCACCTTTCTGGTCTTGCAGAAAGCCAAGCTTGCTAAATATATCAGTATTTCTCTGAGCAATAAGTAGGCTTTTAACCAAATTATTAGTCTCTTTTTAACACTGGTGTCAGTATAAATAGTTCCCATCATTAGAACGACACTGAAAACACTCTTAATTCTATTATTCTTGCTACCCAGATAAAGGTACATGACGTTCGAGGACATTTCTGCTTTGTGTTAACATTACCTCTCCTCTACAGASTGCAGACAGACATTTTACTGGTACAAGTTTATCTGAATTGAAATCCCCTTGAACTGAAAGCTCAGCTGAAAGTTGAACTGTGATATCTTTATGCAAAAAGAAAAGACACTCATTTATTTATATTAGTGTCAAGCTTGTCTACTACACTTTTTTCCTCATTTTAATTGAATGTGCCTGCAGTAGCACACAGGGCATGTGCTTGAATAGGAAGAACTAATTGGAAGAAGCTGTCAGGTTAACAGAGATTTAGCTGGATAGATTGCACTTCAATAGAAATGTTTCCCCAGGATAAGTTTGCACAGTTTATCTCTATAAACATGATGCATGATGGATATAAGAGGAAAAGGACAAGAAGATACCTGCTTGGGAAATGTGTAGAGGTATAATGCAATTACAATGATTCTTCTAATCTAGGATGGATAAAATGCTAAATAAGTGAGTACCCTGTAGGTTATCGAAGGTTTAGAGGTATCTTCTTCACCTTATTTCATCTCTTTCTCTATTCTTTGCAAGGGAGCTGACTGTTTGTATTGCGTGATCACTGAAGTAACAGGCATTACAGCTCTCCATCTGTTATGTCTTGCTGCTGCTGCAAAGCTGGGAAGCCTTGTTTCTACCATCAACTTACAGGAAAAAAACTAATGCTAGGCTAAGTATGTAAACACAGTGTTAGTCTTACAATTCTGAACTAAATTCTTAAAGAAGATTATAAACTGGTCCTGGCATTAATGCCTTTTTATTTAAATTGAATTGAAACACCTTTTTTTTCTCCTAAGATTTTAACATGTTTTCTTAATAATCACATAGTTTAATCTTTTAGTAAGGGGGACCTAAGCACTCTCTCAACTCTGCCTTGCAAAGTGGTGGCATTGAAGATGACCTTCAGCTTGAAGCATCTCAGCTGTGCACTGCTCTACAGTCTCACTGGCTTTTTAAAAGAGCATTTTCTTACATGAGAATCTTCTTGCACCAGCCCCTGCGTGTTCCCCTGGACTGACAGCACAGCAGCTGTGTCCTCTGGGAACGATAGCTGTGTATTCTACAAGGAGTAGGAGAAGGGAAATGGCCTAGCAAGCATGGGAAAAAACATCCTCTGAGGTAACCAAGATGATTGTCCTCAGTGGCCAAGGCCCTTATCCGCAGCTGTCCCACACAGAGGCCTACATGCTATCCCACATCATGAGCTACACACAAGGGTTCAGGCCATTCTCCAAGGAATGAGTGACCCTTAAGTGGTGCTGATGTGGTGCTTTTGTAGCATGATACATTTTATTGTCATCTCTGTAAACAGGAAGAGAGCTAGTCTATTTTTAACTACTTTTTATACCACTATTTATAAAGAGACTGCAGCTCCCAAGCTCTCTGAATAAACAGGCAGCCTGAGTACACAATTGCCCAATGCTTTACATTAGGAATAGATTTGAGGGAAAGCTCATAGAAATGAGAAGCAKCTTCTTTTTCCCTGAGAATGGGCTACCTGTTTGTGCCCACTTGCCCAACTCTTCCTCCAGCTGCCAATGGACTGGCTGCATTGCCCTGTCTTGCCCAAAGCTAGATAACACAGAAACCCTTCTGTTCCCAAAGGCTGCTCATGCCCTACCAGTCAGCAAAGACTTCACTGCGATATTTATATTGGGAAATTCCCTTTCTGATCCTTAGTGCATTTTCAATTAGTTTGCTGGATGTAATACATTTACAGCAAAAGCAGCAATGTTGTGCTCTAGGTCATTCTGCTTGCAGATTACCCCAAATAAAAATTAATGTTCCAGAAATGTGTCTGTTTATTTATGAATAGATCTAGAGGAAAATGAAAGGAAARTCAGCCCAGAAAATGGAATATGGTGTGGCAGTAAACTCTACAACACCATCTCTGTATTCATAGGCAAGTTTAAAATAAACCTGAAAAAGTTGTGAAAATATTTACTTCAGATAGTTACACCATACAACTACTTTTCAGTATCTTCTGCTGTGGTTTTCTGGTGGCCTGGTAATGCTTTTTTAATTTTAATTACTTGAAAATAGAAAGAGTTCAGAGCTTTAGCAAACTACCATCATTGTTTAATACGAAGGTGAATTGCACAGTTTCACAGACACATTGAATTAGGAATAGGTGTGCATTTTTTCTGCCTACTGGAAGCTTCAGCTTCCACCCACTGATTCATTGAGTTAATTACCAAGAAAGGTTATTCCTAGTGGTTCCAGCTCAGCAATCCACAACTGTTTATCAAGTCGTATAAAACAGATGGTCTTAAAATTAAATGTATGCTCAAGCCTTCTTTTGTCTCTCAGTAGTTTCTAGCATGCACTTGATGTTAAGTTGCATGGAGRTTAAGGTATTTCCACGCATTTAAAGTTTTACTCTGTTGTTATCTTGCTCCCTAAGTGCATGATTTAGCATGCAAGGCAGATTGGCCCTATTGGTGTAAATTCACAAAAATCTTGAAGCCTTGATCTGTTTGAGGGTTCTTCTGCTCTTCTGCTGGCACAAGTGATTGGTCATTGGCCAGAAGTGGTGAATGAAAATAGTGTTATTAAATTCTGCCACTTGGTGGCACTAAGAAATAACACAAGTGGCCCTTGGATGCGGTGCCACCATCCTTGGCCAAGTGGCGGGTGAGAGCAGAGCCCAGTGGCCCTGAGAAAGGAAGGGACCAAGTGAGCCGAAATCCGGTCGCTGCTTTGCCTGCAAATGTTAGCAGTCCTCCGCACGGAGCGAGACAGCTGGTTGGCACTTCTGCCCTTGGGCACGAGGAAGAAGCCTCTTCTCTTGCTGTGGACATCTGCTCTGCCCTTTGGTTGTATCTGCTCCTCATTTCAGGGCCCAAGGAAGGCTTTTGCTCCTCCTGTGCTTACAGGAGGGGGAGATCTCCAAGTCACATCATTTGCCTCAGTTCGGGCATCACCAGAGTGTTTCTCTCCAAAAAGATGTGCGAGGATCCCCCCAGGGAGCCCTCAGGGTAAGTATTATTGCCTCCTTGGTTAGAAGAGACACCACAGAGCCACGTAAGGAGGAGATGTGCTCCAAAGAGGGGTGGGAATGACTTTCCCCACTGCTGCCTGGCTGCTTTCCTGCTGCTGCTACAATCATGGCTAGAACAAAAAATGAAAGAACAGGACCTAGCATTTATCCAGCTTCTTTTGCATCTTAGTTGATAATACCCAGTAAAGGTCAAGTGCTCTAGGAGCTGATGTAATTTGTGGTTACATTCCCTCTCCGTGGTGCAGCTCTTATTTCGAATCTGCACTGAAATAGTGTTTTTTCTCCCTCCTGACACAGAAGGTTTTGCTGGCTGGGGTTATTTATTCAGAACAGAGAGCTGTTTTTCTTTCTACTTTTTTTTTTTCCCTCCCGTCAATTCACTTGTCTTTGAGTCCCATTAAATGTCTTGCTAAAACCAAAAGAAATTTATAGTAATTAGTCTCAGCCTTTTAGATGGAAGGAAGTTTTGAGGACTGGAAAGACTCCTGACTCAAAAAGGGAATAAACAACTGAACACAAATTTACTTGCTCATTTTCCGTATGTTTCTAGCATTATTTTCCCTGTATTACTAGCATTCAGGCCATGTCTGTATGGCCTGTATGAAGTAAGTACGATGGCCAAACAGGAACAGATTTATAGAGCAAAGTCCATGGTGCTGAGGGCTCCGTGTCCACCCCACAAGCATTTTCAAGAGTGAAACCTTGAGCTGTGTGGAGCAGCTAGGATAGGTTGGATGGGACACATCTGGAAGATGTGCTCCCGAAAGCAGTCCAGGTAAGTCCATCCTGTGATGGGAAATGAAGCCAAGTAAAGAACACTAGGACATTAATTCCAGGGGTGGCTTTCTGAGMCCAACAAAACTGTTCCTGTTTTCCACAAGTAGATCCAAAAGCCACATCTGCTGGTGGCTCCTTGATGGTATTTATGTTGCTGCTCCAACAGCACGTTAGCAGGGAATAACGAAGTGGGCTGGCCTGGGAGTTTATTATTGAGGGATATTATTCTGCACTGGTGATTTAAACTCACTGTGGTCATTGGAAGTCAGCAGCATCCCATAACTCAGTGTTGTGCTGAGCTAGTGTCACACACGCCTGGCCCTGATCCCAGCCCAGGCAGGCTTGGGCCAGAGGTGGGTGCTCAGTGCACTGAATGGGAGCTTTTCCACCTAGACCAGCTCGTTTGTGGGCAGCATGGATGAGACCTGCATCACTTTTATGCATATCTTTTAGGTTACCTGCTAATGAGAAGGGCTTAAGTCAAAGAATACTATACAGAAGAAGCATGAATCAACACAGAAGAAAGTCATTGCTAAAGATGCATACCTTGAACGGAGTGAATAGACAAGAAAAAATCAACAAATGCAAGAAGAAACGGACAAATTTACCATGCAATTTATATACGTAAGATGTTTTTAAGAAGCAATGTGTTTAAAGGGATTGTGAAAGGTATAAAATACGTGAACATGTGGCAAGTTTTACTGCTCCCCCTTCAAGTCTGTGGAGGGGTACAAATGAGAATTAGAAGACAAGAAGGAAAGAAAGAGAGTGAAAAGACACGTTCTATGGCTGAAATAGTGAAGACAGCAGCAGAGATTTGTAAAATCCTGTGCAAGGCATGGAAAGTAAGACTATCTATCTGATGTGTCAGCTGGATGTGGAAATCAAGATACTCCAGGGTATGCAGGGAAGGTAGTGAAGCCAATTTTTATAATCTGGATATCCTGGAAAACAGTTTGGAAATTGGAGGAGCCAGGGATAGGATTGGCTGATTGACAGGCATGCAGGAGGACAGAGAAAGACAGAAAGGGCAGGGTTGCTCATATATTTTTTAAAGTAGGTTCTGTTCTGGGGAAGATAGAGATGGCATAAAAAGAAAAAAGAGGATAGTGATTGATATATGAAAAGAGTTAATAAAATGTAAGGAAAAGGATGGGAAGGTAAATCAGAGGAATCTGTTTTTGCCTTCCAGAGCTTGAAAGTTGGGAGGACATCTACCCTCATAGACAAATGCACATCTAGGAAAAGACAGGCTTGGAAAGCGCTGCGTAAAGTCAAAATAGAAGTTACCCAAAAGGAATGAAAATAATCTGAGTACAGGTTCAAATGAATCTCCACAGAAACAGCCATTTTATCATCTGGTTTTGAAGCACCCGGAAAGCTAAAATCCGTGATGGCTTATATTTTTTTTCCAGCAATACAGGGGATTGAGGCTAAATAAAGCAGTCAAATGCAGTTATTCTTCTAAAGACTAATGATCAAGTGGAAAACAGTCTTACAAGAACTCCCATGCATTTGTGAGATTCAGTGCAGTTAACATTTATTAAGGTATAAATATATGGATTTTATATGGTCCAACATAACTGAAAATACTGATAAAAATTAATTACCAGAAAAACAGTGATATAACTAAAATTATTGCAATGAACTTCTGACCCCAATGTACGTTTCTAGTTTTTTCATATTCTGGATCCTAAATATTACCAGAAATTAGGTTTTCAAATTTTACTGCTCTAGGCTATATTGTTGTCAGCAGCAAGCACCAGCCAAGAGAAAATGACCTTCAAAAAATCCTTTAGAGTGTGAAGTTTAATTTATATTGCTGACATTATGAAATGTTTGTATTCATGGTAAAAAAAAATCCTTTGAAAACAAATTCCAAATAAAAATATCCATTAGAATTCCTCACACAGCCAAAGCAAAATATCTGAAACATATTCCTCTATGATACTCATAAAGTAGGAGGTTTACATGATCATAAACAAAAWCCGAGGCAATCACATCTCCAAGCACCATGTTAACGCACAAACTACTTTTAACAGTCAAAAGTAGTGAAACAGCAGGAGGGCTCTCATTAAAACTGCACATTTCCCTTTAAAACAGGCTGCTATTCAGGGGAATGGCTGATTGGTAATATCTTTCATGCAAAAAAAAAAAAAAAAGAAAAAAAAATGAGAACTTTCTAACATTTGATGCTCACTGAGCATGAAATTTCCTCTTGTGTACTCGGAGTGTGACTTTCTCCAGTGACTTGCTTCTTGTTTACATTTGATTTAAGTCTCATTTATGTGGGAAATCAAATGTGTAGAGTGTCTTTGTGTGAACTTGAAAACAAGAAGTTTGGTATGTTGGAGAAGTTTAAATCAGTGCATGATCAGAGGCTAATGGCAGTAGTCCACCAAAAAAAGGACTTTGGCTTGCAAACTCCATTCCTCATTTTTGCTAATGGTGAGGGCAAATGCCTAAGATTTTGAAGAAGTTAAAATGACAAGATTACCTTTCCTCTGCTGTAGCCCAAATTCACCCTGAATAGGTATTAGCTCCAGGACATAATCTTCAGAAACTRAGACCAGTCACCCCTGCTTCATTGCTGTGTGTTCAAAGGTGGAAACAGGGGCCTTTTGTCTTCATCACTACAGCCAGAAGTGATGGAGAAGTTCCCACACAGAATTACTGTAGAAAACATGTTAATGTAAGATAAATTTTTCCAGTCTATTGACAGCCATGTAAAGGATAATACTAAAATGTACTAAAAAGTAATTACTGTGAACTTACAAATGTTAATTATACCTCATGTCATTATCTACAGAGCATCCAATTAACAGATGAAAGAGTAAGACACTAGGAGAACTTTATTCCTTAATCCCACTCCTATCAAAAATAATATTAAATCCTCACTGGTTCCAAGGGTAATAGAAGTTTCAATATGAGAGCAATGGTAGGTCACACACTGTGAATATTTTAAAACAGCCACTAATCTGAGAAAGTAGAGATCAGCAAGTCTGAATTAAAATCAAGCAAACCTGAGTGACACTATAATAACAGAAAAAAAAGTGGGTATTTGTATAGGTAGAGAGGAATCAGATAATGACTTTAAGAGTTTCACTCAGGTCTATGCTGTGACTTGTAAGTGCTCCTGAAGAGGGAATGAATGGAGACTTGATAATATTTTCTGATGACAGAATAATCAAAACTAAAACTATAAGCCGCCTCAGAAAAATCCCAATATACTGAATGACTGGTTAAAAAGCGCTGGATCAGATATAAAGTAGATAAAGATGAAGGGAAATATGATGTGTTTGGGGCAGAACTTGTTAGTTATTACCAGGCAGAAGAGCAATCATGTAATCCTTGTGGAAGCTTCTGAAATCATCTACACACTCCTCATCAATAGCCATAAGGGTAATCGCAATCCTTTTAATCATTAGGGATAGAAGAGGCAGAATTGGAGAACACCTCTATGTCAGTGAAGAAATCTGTTTAATTGCCCACAATTTTGAGCGTTGTGTGCAATCCTAATCACTTCTGCTTCTGAGAAGACAGAGGAAAAGTATATAAAGGGTGATAATAGTGATTGAAGGTAGGGTATGCCTTCTGTGGTTGGAGAGATTTGATCTTTTCATCTTAGGAAAGATGACAAAGAGTATATGTCAAAGGATTACAAAGGCAAGACTGATATGAAGAATGTCTACAAGAAACAACTATACACTTCGTCCCAGTACAAATTTAAGGCAACATTAAATTTAAGAGTTTGGAAGAAAATCCAGAAGGAAAAAAAAAGGAAATGTTTTCCATGCAATGCTACTAAATGGCTAACGTGTAATTTGGTGCCCAAGAGAGGTTTTGGAGGCCAAAAGACTAAATGAGTTCAGAAAACAAAACAAGATAAAACAAACAAAAACAAACAATCAAAAACTCTCCCACAAACGGGCTGGGTAGCTAGAGGCTCTATAAACAGCCAGTTTCTCTAAGATATGCTACTTTCCTCGGTATCCTCCCCCTGATAATGGGCTTCAGGCAGACCTTTGGCTGAAGTACTACGGATGCTTGTACGGCCCTGGGGCTGTATTTTGGCCAGAGACATACCAAGTTATTGCAAAACTGATAGCTGCCAAGAATCCTGACTTCTATTTATTAGTCTTGGAAATCTCCTGTTTTCCCACATTGCATTTGCTCTGTGGTTGTTTCCATGTTAAGTCATATACGAAGCTCCATTTCCATTTTATGTCAGAGGGAGTAGCAGCTGGTGTCAGACTTTGTGTTGGTATTTTTTGGCATGTGGTTTTTTTTCTTTTTTTTTTTTTAAGTAATCTTATACATTTGGGTGGTAAGAAAAACAGTCCTTTCTAGAAAGAAATTGAACCAATATTTGTTTTCATGTCTTGTCATTTCAGACGGTGTTAATATGACACTGTGCACCAGGGATTTTCAGAAAAGGGAATTATACTATTTTATAATTATTGCCTTCCTTCTCAGGTATCTGTTGTTTACAGGACTGTCTTTTTAATTTTTTTTTTTTTTTTTTTTTTCTGTAAAAACAGCAAATGTTTCAGGAGATATGTCTCGTTTATAATGCTCAAGGCAAACTTCCTGATGCTTTAGGGTTAGGCTGAACTCAATGTAATTATTATGGCTCGTAACAGCTGAAACAGGAACCTCTGTCCCTGGGCACTGCGGAAACCAGTGTTTCTGTTCTTTGTTTTTGTCTTTTCGATGAAACCAGGTTATAAATGGATGATACCTAAACCTGCAAGTGCAAGAAGGCCCAGACTGTGGTCCTGTCTTACAGAGGAACAGATGTCTCTTGAATCCAAATAATCTGGAACTATGCAGAAGTAGGCAGGGGAGTTTAAAACCTGGATCCACCCTTATCTTCTCTTACCTAAATGTTTTACTTTTCCCCACCATATTTCCTGGTATGTTTTTGCTTTAGGCCATATGACAAATGTGATCAATCTTTATAGACAAAGAGACAAAAAAACCCTACCATGGTCTTAACACAGTCTTTCTCCTCTTTAAAAAAAAGAGATAGCCGAATTTTTGCTCCTCTCTCCTTGGTTTCCTTCATCTTTCTTCCTTGTATCCCTTACCAGCTCCAGGAGAGTGCAAAGAATGTTTTTTTCACCACAAAACTTTGCATACAAGTGCAAACCTACAGTTTGTATTGACAGAATGAGACAAAAAAAAATCCTGAATTCTATTAAAAAAGCCCTTTTGTGAAACAAAGAAAAGTTCAAAACTGGTGTCCTTTAACAAATCTTATTTTGTCGTATGTTGATGAATAAAAATAATAGTGTAAATCATGTGTTAGTGTTTAGCTTGTACTCTTTTATAATGGATTTGTTGCAAACAATTGGAGTCTGAGGAATACGGGAGCGAGGGTTTGAATCTCTCACAGTACTTACTTTCTAGAGGTCAATCCTATGTGAGCTAATTTCCTACTGTAGCTGATGGAAATTTTGCCAAGCTATTGCCTTGAAATGAGATGGTATGTGTGGGAGGACTGTGGAGTGACACTCTGAGGATATTTAGGCACAGCAGATATTCATTATACACTCAGAAATATTTCATAATGAAATGTTATAAATTACTGACAGTCACACTTCCCTACAAACCATTTAAAAATAAAGCTTGTCAAGAAATTTTTCTACAAAACTGCCTTTCCATTCCATGTCCTTCAAAYGGATCTATCAAGTGTTTGTTCCACAGTTTGCAAATGCCTTAAGCTGACTGTTTGCCCTCCCTGTTTTTATCTCCTGTTGGACACATCTATTTAATGCAAATTCTGTGAATGAGGGAAACATCAGACTTTCCACTTAAAAGAAAGTCACACTCATGCTAATCAGCATATCACTCTGAAAACCCATGTGGAAGGAGGCATATTTACCTCCCATTAATTCTGAAATGTGCTTGAAAGCTGTGGTGTTTCTGAATCTTATTGTTGGAGACAGTTGTCTTGCTAGAACGTGACATTGTTTGTGACATAGGTGGATGGGGAACCTCACTGCAAGGAGAAGCTGCCATCCTGTTTCATAATGATTTAACCTCAATAGGAAAACATGACTTTCTGCACTGTGCAAACTGCTGTGTGTTGCACTGGGGTTTCTTCCACTAAGCTCAGCCAGCAATTCTGCTGCCTTGACTGGTGCAGGACAGGGGCCCCACTGAATCCATCCCTCCAGCACCTTCACTACTTGACATGGCGAAGTTATCTTGTATGGGAAGACAACCCAGAAAAGCTACACTCATCCTTCCCTGCAGCAAATATTTTTAGCTCCTGGATTTGTTTAAATTTTAGAGCAGGAAATTGATGGGCAACTTGCTGTTGCACAACTAATAGTGAATGTGCTACAATGGTCTGCAGAGGTGAGCACGGAAGCTTTGAGAAAGACAAGAGAAATAACACAAAATATATGGATTTTTTTTGTCCCCTAATTTAAGTGATTGTTTTCCCATTTTTTTGATGCTTTATCAGAAGAAGTAAAGACTTGTGTTGTGAAATCTGTAGTACTTGTTTATAAGMTGGAAATGATTGGAAATAGGAATGTACATAGGCCTGATCTTTGTCCTCTCTTGAAGTTATTCAATAACATGAATACAAATAAAGCATAATGCAAATTAACRCTGGATTTAGTCTAACTGTGACTCTTGGATCTATAAAAGGGAAACACATCAAGGGTAGAAAGTTGTTATACCTCCTCCTATAGCCATCAGTCTGCTAAGATGGATGCCAAAGTGCTGTGAAATCTCTGTGAAAATACACAGGCTTTTGATTYGGCCAATTGTAGCAGCACAGGGCACTTTGCCAAAAATTCATATGTCTGGTTGAGAAATACGCTTTGTTTCTCTCACTTTGCGGTGCAGATAATTAGACAATTGAAAAAGTCATTAGTTCTGGAAAGTCTATATACATAMATTCCAGTGAAGTCAGGAAGACTTATATTTAAATGCTCTTTTAGTATTGATTGCATRAATCTTTGTAGTTTTAAGAAATTGGAAAAATGGTGCTATTTATTTTTGGTTAAATGGAGATATAGTACTGATGACCTTTGGTAATATATCACATGGCTTCATAGAGGCAGGGAAGATTAGACTAAGTGAGGGGTTTTATAGTAAATGACCCAGCTTTCCCACATTGACATTTGTAGTTTTGTTTTAAAGAAGGTGTTTCATTTCAGGGTATTTCTGATGACCTCTAAAGTACTTCTTAGAGACTGATTATTTGATAACTARTTGACTGGCATGAAAAGATCAGGAATGATACACTTCTTTTGGATGGCAGATATCATTCCCGAGCYCAGTCAAAAGTGGAGAGCTGAAGTACCCATAACTGCTAGGTGATATTGTTCTGTGTCTTTGTTTTTAAATAGTTTATCAATTATCATACTTAAATAATGCAGATTGGAGTCAAAGATCTCTAGTATTGAGTATAGGTATTGCATGAATTGCTATTGCATTTTGCTTAGAAAACACCATCATAAATGATCATTGTATCTTTTAGAAAGGGAGCTATTTGTGAGATGTGTTACAGGGAAAATTTATAGAAATTATGAACTGGAAATGCCATCACTAAATCAATTTCAATRTAACTCTTAAAAATTGCAGATGAGAGATAGCGTATTAATCTGTATTAATCTCCTTGAAACTTCTGCAGAGAGAAGAAACAGGCATCCCTTAAGAAGCTCAGAGAAAGAAATAAAGACTGACTGCCTAATATAGCAGAATCTTCCCATTCTACTGTTGACAGTGTATATGCTTTCAACTGATTCTGTTCTAGTATGTATTCATGAGGATTTAGGTTGTGTATTTTAGAGGGAAAATGGTCTTTTATAAGAAAGTTAGATCTTCATGAGCTGATGACTGAGTGATGCAGAACAAATGATAGGATATTTCCTTAGCCCCAGTAGTATTTCCTTAAAYGCTGGTAAAAACAGAATAATAATAAAACACATATGATTATAGTCTATAGAATAGCTGATGCAAAAAGAAACAGTTTACAACGAATAGTGAGAAAAATATGACAGTCCATTTTCCGTACTAGTATGAGTATGCAAATTTCTGATAAAACAATCTATTCTACAGAAAACCTCTTCACTCATATTCATATTAATGCAAAATCTCTATATATTCTCTTTCCAGTGCAAGAGACCTTGCAAAATATCTGCCAGAAAGGAAAGGGAATGGGGTGCTTGCCCAACAAGAGTGTGGTAATCTTGCAGCCCTTGGGAACAGCATCCTGGGGACTCTGAGTTGCAAAAGTATTAACTATGATAAGTTATTTTATGAAAACATTAGCTCAATGCTCAATAGTCGTCCAGGAAGATAATCAAGTATTAGCAATTAATATGAAATAGTTAATGGGCAGAAAACATCATTCTGCCACTACAYAAGTTCAAGACTCTCTCACATGATAAATAACATAGGTGGCTCTGGTCCTCTAATCTCAAAAAGAAAGAAAAAGATACAGAAGAACTAGAAAAGTTTCAGAAAAGAAAGCAGAAAGAATGATCAGAGGAAATAAACAGAATTAAACAGTTTCCATAAGAGAATAATGAAGTTGTCTGAGATGAAAAGGAGGATAAACTCGAGAGAGGTCTTCGACACTGAGTGCTATGAAGAACAATAGGGTTTAATTGTTCACTCTCTTTTCTTTATGACAACTGGATCCAGTTAATTCACCAGGAAGGAGATCCAAAACCGCAACTAAAAACAATGGTTCTTCGTTGAACACATAGCTGCTCTCTCAAGGCTGCTCTCTCAAGAGAGGGAGTGGATGCAAGAAGTTTACAGGGCTTCTCAGGGAGACTGGGCAAAGTACTGAAAGAAATCCATTGCAGGGGACTAAATAGACAAACCATAAATTGCTCAGGAAAACTCTGGTTTGAAAAAGCACGGGGGTTAAAGGATGGCTGATTACAGGACATTTCCCTAATAGTAAAGACTACCCCTGGTGACCTAAACTTCTTCACCAGCCAAATGTGAGTTATTCACACAGAAAAGTTCTAAAGACAAGCACTCCTTTTAATTATTTAAGGCTTCTTTGAATTATTTAATTAATATTTATTTCTAAAGCAAGGGCCCCAGATACTGTTCAGTCTGACTTATACATGGCCTCTGAAAAACTAATTAGTGTAATGTTACCCCTATAATGCCTTGCAATTGGAATGTTTAAATCATTTGTAGTCTGGCCCCCAACACTGAGAGGAAAAATGTTCCTTGTAAACCTGCTGTTATTCGTAAGTGTGTTTGATCCCTTTGTCTGCAGCAACTGAATGTATGGAGGGAAGAATCTGCAGAAATCACTGATGTTACCAATTTAGGAAAGTGTTCTTTGAACCAAAAGAAAAGCTCTTTGACAACTGTAAAAAAAAAAAAGAAGATGTGAAAACCCAATACTGTGCTCCAGAAAAAAACGTGTGATATGTCGTACTGATTAAATACTGATACATGTTTTCTTTTTGAAAATATACACAAGAGAATAGCTCTTGTCCCGTTTTGACATAAGCTTGGGGAGATAAGGAAAACAGTGTGCAAGAATGGATCGGTCTAGACTTTGTGATTCCTTCTGAAAGACTGATACATAAGATAAAYGATCACATTTCTCTTGCTTGCAGAAACACTTTACCTTCTTCAGTCATTCCAAGCATATTCTTTCTCAGATAAAAAGAATTAAAATCAAATCTATAATTACTATAGCACGTTATATACAGTTAGATATGAGCCTAACCTGGAATGCTGCTTTCTCATTTACAACTCCTTCAAAATTCTCTAGGAACAAACATCTTGTATCCTATTTTCATAAATAAACTGCAAACCCAATTGCCCTAACTGCTCTGGGTTACTAAGAAAACTGATTTAAATTCACAGGTATTGAACACATAGCTACTTGTATGTAGCCAAATACGTTACTTCTGAACGATATTTTCTTACTGTGGTTACCTAATAATAACTCAGAAAGATCGTAAGGAAGTTCAGTTCTTAAAATAATCTTGGTTTCCATGATAATCTTTTGGGTACATCTTTTATGCATAATTACTCATTTATTTTTCCTTTTTGTATGTCATTTAATTTCACAGTGATGGTGTGCATGTACCACGTTTATCCAAATATCAGACCAAGTTGTTTTTACTGTTTTTCAAAAAAAAAAACCACACTTAAATTTCCAAGGTGCTTCACGTTGTACTGTTTAGAGTCAAAGGCCCTGAATCACAGCAAAGTGACAGTCGCAGAGGACGGAGAGCAGAGGGCAATCAGACTTTGAAGGAACATGGGAGCCACCCTTGTTCTAGTTCTCCCGGGACTGATGGTCATGGTCTCCTTTGCAGCCAGCTCCTCTTCAGGCTGCAGGCAATTCTTTCTCGAGGGCTGCCTGATGAATAAAGGACAAACTTTTTTTCAAAAAAGACCAGAAATATGAAAGTGCTTGAATAAATTTGACGCTGAATATGAAATGAATATAAAATCAGATATATGAATATGAAATCAGCTGTTATGAATATCAGCTTCTGATAGCTGTGCAGTACAGAGCAGTGCTACAATCTTCGTGGATGTCTCTCCTATTTTCTCTATTTTCTCCCTTTATATCCACTCAGCCTTGGATGCTTTGAATCTGTACTGTCAAAAATTAAAGATTCAGTGACTTCCTTTCATAATGCAAGTTCTTTAGCATTTTTCATCAAATTGGCACCAGACTTTACGTTTCCAGTAGGAGAACAACCTGGACCTCAGACATCTCAACTAAAGAACTCATCAAATTCTATAAGAAACCAAAAGAAAGTGATGGGGACATTGAAAAGGAAACTCCCAGCAGGGCCTATAAATGGGGCCCATTTGAGAGACCTGTATATAATACACATATTATCACTRTCCAGCCTCATTAGCTGGAGTAGCTGGGTCTGAGGATACATCGCTGTCCCTGCAGCAGCTGAAACCTTTCCAAGATCCTCCGCGTGTGCCCCTTTGCCGCAGACAGGGGAAAGAAAGGGGAAGGACTGTGGATGTTTTTCTAGCTTCTTAAATCCTTCTTAAATCCTGAAATGAGAGCATAAGATTGTGTTTTGGGAGTCATTTGTATGAAAGGGAATTTCACCACAAATTCTTGGATTTTTGTCTTCTCAAGGTTTCTGTTTAAAAGAGAGCTGTGGGTATTTCAGAGAAAGAGTTTGAGAATAAGCTCCATTGCTGTTGTTCRTATTTTAATACTAGAGCATTAAATCATGATACATGAAAATGTAGTGGATGGTTTTATCTGGAAAATTAGTAAGATCCAGGGTTTGATGAAGACAAAGATCCACTCTAAAACTGACGAAAGCCTGGGGATCTGGGTTTCAGGTAAATGCCTTGGAAAATCCTCATGTAAAACAGTCAGGTTTGGGACTTCAGCATGGGTCTCTCACATTCCTTYTAAGTGCTTTGAACGTCAAGTGACCTGTTATTTCTGATGTTTTCATCAATCTAAATTACATTTGGATTCACAACAGGATTTTCTTCTCCTCCTTTAAGCCCGGAAACTTTTTGAAAATAGTTTCCTGTCTGATCTAGTTCCATTCTTTAATCAATTCTTTCATTACGAATTGCCCAAAACTGAGTTTCTTTTTTTCTTAAATGACAGGTATGTTGGAGAGCTTTGACAGGAAAGTGACAACTGTAATAAAAGATTTGGCTAATGAGATGCATTAGTTTGAGGAGAAGACAGCTATAGTGAGAAAGGCTCACCTCAGAATGGAGAAAGGGAAATTGAGAGGGAATAGCTTTCTATCATAGAAAGTGATGTGGAGAATTGAGCCCAATCTGCTTGTTAGCCAATAAGGTTATACTAATATGTCAGATGATTCAAGAAGAGTTAGGTTAAATTTTTCATGTGGAAAAGTTATTCTAAACAAGCAAACAACTGACAGGATAGTGGTGATCACCCGGTGGTGTTCCTGAATGTTTAGCAGAAAGTAAAAGGCACCTCCAACGAACACTTTGTGTGTGAGCAGCTACTACAGGCTCAGGGAAAAATCTGAAAACTTTGCCATGCATTTACAGCAGCAATCTGTTGACATGAGTTCTACACAGCAAGAAATAGGATTTGCATAATACTGAAGTTTACAGATAAAGAAAAACAACTCCTGTCTATCACTTTTGATCTAACTTTATTGCACAGTACATCTTCAGTGACAGCTTATAATGTAGAAGATCAGATAATATGCTAAATGTCATAGAAATCTTTAAAAATGTCAAAATAAAGCATAGTTATTAAAAKTAATCTGAGTAAGGAAGACAATGTGCAATAGGCCAAGAAATGAGCATACCTATGAAAATTTATTTTGGTCTGCAATTTTTTGTGAGCTGTGACAAAATGGTGGCACTGCTTCTTTTATAGCACTGAGATTTTTATTAACATCCTTTTGACCATGAGCATACTTATACCTAAAAAATGATTTGAAAGGTATTTCATCATACATACTTTGGGTTGTTTTTTGATTTTATTTTGTTGAGGTGCTATTTTTGCTTGTTTGTTTGTTTGCATCAGACTGTCCTTTAGAATTTCAGTGGGCATGTTTCCATGGCTGTCAGTTCAGGCCACAGCACRGTACAGTCAGCCCAGAGAGAGAGATGCATAGCTAAAGACTGTGAACAATTCTAGACTAAGCAAGGCTTATGATCCACCTAGTCAAGAAATTTTCCTAGGAGATAACATAAGAAAATATTTGTCTCTGCAGATACTTAAAAAGACTGATTCTCCAAGTATCTGATTTAAAGGAAATGTCTTCTTACCTTTGATTATACTGTTAGAATTGCTGGTGTGCTGTAGATGATATTTAGCTCAGCAAATACTTCATTGCTGTTTTCATGGCTGTGCAGCAGAGATGAATAAATAATTTGCAACATTTAGTTTCCATGTCAGGTCCTGAAATATCAGTGACAAGATCAGGATTTCTTTAAATATCCACAGCTATCTCCATGCATGTTCAGATATCAGATAACAYGCACCTATATCATCCATGCTGTTATGGTCACGAAGGCCAGCAATCCCCATGGTCCCYGTCTCTTGGTGCTGCCTTTGTCAGGTGCTGCTGAGGCAAAGGAGGCTTCAAGAACTGCAGCACTAGAAAATTTAGTGCTAGAAAAACTAGAGAAACTAGAGAAACTAGCTACTCTTGAATATGGACCTTCTGTCCAAGCACACAGCACTTATGTGGGTCTCCTCTATACAAAAACATGTATGTGTATGGAAATRTGTATGGTGCTTCTTCCCTGGCTATAACATTATATTCATCAACCTGAAACCTCTAGTGTAACAAGCAGCAAAGAGACCGACATACTACAGACGGGGAAAATACAAAATGTGGCTGAAGAGTGATGTCTGCTGAGGGAAGTTAATTTATAGCAGCTGATATAACAGCATTGGTTTTACGTTAGTGAGATCACACTGATTTATGACTGTTCAGAATCTCAGTCACATTTGCATTTCTCCTATATTTTACCTACTTGGATGTGTAAATAGACTGACCTCATTCAACTATTTGCTCCATTTTCCACCTATATGACAGGAGAAAAAGTTATTGTGCAACTAATAAATGTTACAAAGTAAAAGGAAATGTATGCTTGAGCAGTCTGCAGCTGAATGACAATGTTCTCAGAGAGCCTTATATTCTCTCCTACGCAAGCAACAAGTAGTGTCTGCTATTCTAATATTGAACATTTATTCTTTATCATACATAGCCAAGCCTCTCCAAACCAGCCAGCAGCTCTTCTAACAAGGGCTTGCATCRTGAACAGGAGAAGAGTACAGAGCTAATGCTCTCAATCCCCCTGACTACCCTCAGTGATCCATTTAAGTAATTCCCTTTGACTCTGGTGAACTGTGTTGCTGATGGCAGTGGAGATTTGAGCTAAGCTCTTTAGGGTGATGCTAGCAATTTGGTCACACCCTTTATGACAAAAGAAGTTATTCGTGTACTATTTCACTTCAATTGATTTTTAGTTAATGTCTTGATATGTTTTTGTCCAATTACTTTATAAGCAAAAAGGAGATAAAATCCTGACATGAGACCTACCAGCCTAACCAGGGCACTTGGGCACCACCATAAATCTGTAGCTCCTTATTGGTGTTTCCTTCCTTGAGAGGAGAGGAGAGGAGAGGAGAGGTCTCTTCTCAGCCTCCCCTTTGGCATACAGTGCATGCCAGAGAGTGTCAGCATAATAACTGTATTTAGGAGAGCGTCAATTTGTGTCTGTGGCCAACCCCTGTGCTGGATGAGAGCAAAAATATACTTTACAAGGCACTTACTTAGGATGAAAATGATATTGAAAACAMATTATACTTTGGAAGATTTTCTGGTTCTTCTTTTTAGAGCTGGTTTATGGAATTGCCAAAGAAAATTGCATTAATTTTGACACAATAAAAATCATTTAAAAAAAAAATCAGGTAATAGCTTTTTTGGCTCAGGAGCTATGTTTTTTATATGAGACATATTAGACATTACATATTAGACAGTTTGGCCATAAAAGCATTGGTGATTCTGGTTTTTCAAGCTACTTCTTTTGAGATATATGGGAGTTTTGCCTCTGAGCTACAACAGGAGAATGGGAGTAAATTGAAAGCTTTTTTTTTTTTTTTTTTTTGGAATTAGACAACTGCTTGCATACCTTGGCTTTGCCTACCTCACTTTGTAACTCCAGTGTGAACTCTTCTCCAGTTACTTCACAAAGGAAAAAAAGAAAAGAAAAATAGTATAAATCCTGCTTTCCTCCCTAATAAAAAGAGTAAGTTTGCTTCTGGCTYCTAAATAAATTGCATAGGATGGTCTCCAGAAATGAGAAAGGGGCAAAACAAAATATATAATTATTTAAGAATAAAATTCTATTGTGAGCTGCATATTTGAATCTCCAAAATAACATAGAGGTCACTATGCAAATATGAACATTTAATCATTTTTCAAAGTGCTTCTCTGGAACTAATAAAGTTAACTGCATACATAAAGATTAATGCTGGCTATTAAAAACCCTTCAGAAAAGCAGAAACAGTTCACAGATAACAGCCAGAGCTGCTTTACCGGAATTACTATTCCTAATTTTTGTGAGGACTCCATGAAATATATGAATGCTGAGGAACATCGGAGCCTGGGAGCTGGCTGTATGCCRCTGCTGGAAACCACAGGGAAAGGAAAAGGAAAAAGACAGCAGTTATTAAAAAAAAATAAGGSGGGGGGAGAGGAGGAGTGTGGGCTATATCCTTAGTGAATATAGATCAAAATAATTCTATGGAGAGCAGAGGGGGGCAGACTCATGTGGCCGAACCTCTGTGCCCAGAGGAACATTTGAACAGTGCAAATGACAGGCAAGGGCCTCTTTTTCCTTTCCAGCATTTTATCTCTTTTTCCAGCTGGAGTCATTTCAGTAACTCTATCCTGTGCCTGGTACTCCCTTTTCCAAAGATTTATTAATTGGAGCAAAAGCATTTTTTCCCCTATGCTTCAATAAGAAGCAAGGTTCTTCACATCCAGTTTTATCCCTGGCTGGAAGCTTCCCTGTGTGGCTCTGAATCTCTCCTGTCCGTGTGCGAGCTGCACCTGGGCACTGGTGCTGTAATCACCTTCCTCTGCCTTTGCTTCCTTCTGCCTCTCGTTGTCAAGTTGCCATTTGTTTCATCTCTGCAAAGCACGAAAAGCCAAAGCGAACCTTAAATACGGACCCTCTTCAATGTCCTGAAGTGGCTCATTTTAAGCAGAAACACTGCAGGCGTTTTCTTTCACCACTTTATATGACAATCTGTGGTGCTCATGATTTGATTTTTGAGATGAAAATCTCCCACAGAGAATTAAAGGACTCTCCACTGTTTGGCATGTCAGTCCTATAATCAGACTGAGATAAGCCAGAGGTAGAAGATAGATAGAAGWAATGCTTGCAAAGATCACTGCGGTCCGCTATTGCCAATGGGATTTTAATCACATTTAATTGTAATTTCCCTGAATCTCTAATCTTATAGAAAGTATACACAAAGGATATGCCCTGTGTTTTCGTATGTGTTTATCCTAGGACCTCATCTTCTATTGAAGCTTACRGAAAAAGAGGTTGCTGATTCTGCCACACATTTCCTGAGAAGCCCTTGAATCTCATTTTGCCCCATTTTCTTTGCATGATTCTCTAGCAATAATAAAACGTGTGTTTTTTACACATAAATCATTTAGGTGATTTTTTTATAATGGTTTTTCCACCCTTATTCTTAATTTGTTTTCTGTAGAATTTTGAATCCCATAAGTAGTATATGAAACTTTTGATAACCACCTGCATAAAAATGAGTTTCATGTGGTTTACAAACCTGTCATTCTTCTTCATTGTTTTCCTCTCTTTTTTCATGAGGGACATTGTGTTGATTCTTTCCTGAGATCCCTGTCTTGTCTCCCTTATTTTCTCCCTCTTGTTGTGAGCCCTCTGTTTCTCTCTTGTTCTCATATCCCGTTCTTTGCTGCCTTAGGCCCCTCCTTCTTTACTTTTGAGATGTATTTTTTTTCTATTCCTTTTTCATTCTGCTTTTTTTTTCCCATCAGAAAACTGAAGCATCAGTGCTAAATTATATATTCTCTTTGAATTTGTTGGCCTTATTTTTCTTTTGCCTTCCATACTTTTGCTCATCTAAGCAGCAAAATTGCCCAAAATTTAGTGAAACTGTGAGTTTCCAAATCTCTGAAGCAATGGCTGGAAGTAAGAAAAAAATAATTTTACTCAAGGTGTCATTAGATTATTTTTTATATATGACTTCAAGAAAGGAATTTTAATTCTTAAAATTAAATCTCTAGCTCCACTTCTGGTTGCATTGAGAGCTCTCCARGGGATGGAGTTTTGGCCTGGAGTCAATTATCAGACAACTTGTTGTTGCATGGTCAGATACCTGGAGTTATTACAGTAATAACAATATAACTTAAATTTTATTTTAGGAGAACAAAGCACTGACATTCATGATATCTTTAAAAAATAGATTAGATTAACAACTGCCCAGAATGTTTTAGGAGTGATGGATTTTGGAAAGGAATGCAGATTAGAAAACAGAGTATCCAATCCTACATCTGATGCATATTCTTGGCCATAATATTCATCTTGCATTATTCTTTTTCTAGTAGTATTAATGGCTGCTGCATGAAAGTGGAAGGCAGTTGCATCTCCTGAAATGTCTGAGATCTCTGATGGGCTGGAATCTATTTGGACGAACGATCCATAGGGAATAGGCACAGGGAAATGTTTTCAATCCCCCTTCATCAGCTCCAGGGAGGTTTCCAAAGCGGGGTGTTGCTTTTGCCAGAGTATCTTTCACTCAGAGGTGGCTCTGGCAGGAGGACTGTGTCTGTAGATGGACAGGAAAGCTGAGGGTTGTGAGTGAGTGCTTGAGTGGTCAGAGTTCCTTATGCAGTGGAAATGTGYAGCATCTTATGGTGGTATCAGCTAGAATAGCTGGTTTTGACATGCAGGTTTGTGGAATTTTAACAAAACAACAAAAAATCCCCTCACATTAGTCGGTTACCTTCTTGATTAACCACTATGAGATCCTGCCCATAGTGATGAACTGGGGTGCCTCAGTTTACTACAGTAATGTAACTTTTTTCATGCTGTCATCGAAGAACAAGGTTATTTAGATAGAATCAGAAAACTCTTAATGTGCCAAAAATGAGGGTTACAGAAATAAATGAATAGATGAATAAATATATAACCTGCTAACTGCCATCTTCTTGTGCTTAGCTTCCTTCCTGTTTTGGATGGAGCTAACACTTGGCAGTGTAGGCTGAAGCTTAGAGTTCATACCTGCTGGAGCACCATTTACAGTGGTATCACTGTACAAACAGATTTTTTTAATAGATTGCTTTGCTTAAGTGCAGCTTATGCCAATGCTGTCTTAATTAAGCCTCTGTTATTGCCACTTTGTTATCGTTAGATTAAAAACAGATTCCCAGGAGCTCTTCCRGTGAGTGAAGTGGTCAAGCTGACTGAGTTCCAGTTAAGTGAACAAGCTTTCCAGTTTAGTATAACAGGAACAGAAGCCTTAGTAAGTACTATTAACCGCTATGTCTTAACAACAAGCTTATTTTTAATTAATCAAATAACACAGGGGCAGAAGAAACCTTTTAAATTGACTCTAACTTCTTCTATTTATTAAAACCTCCATTATATCAGCGGTGATGACATAAAATACTCAGAAATGGAAACATTGTTCTTCAGACAAGCACTGCTCCCATCTATTCTATCACATTAGCCTTTCATGAAACAACAGAATAAGATTAGAGAATAAAATCCATTGTACTCTTCATATAAATAATTGCATCCAGGAACACTGTGTACCACCAGAAATCAATGAACTGGTTTCATTAATGGTCAGGCTTTCAGCTTTCAGCCTTTTGTGATTTGTAGCAGCTTTGCCGAAGAACAATTATATTTATCAGCTAGAGCACACAGAGAGGAAGAATAGCATGGAAAGGGAAAATCCTTGTTCTTTAAAAACTGGAGTTATTTTTCAAATTTAGCAACTAATTCAGGTACGTTAGTGTGACAAATGTGGAGCAGGCAAAGGCTATAGTCCACTGGGGAGATGGACAGCCCCAGAACTCATGTGTCACCCCACTCCAAGCCTGGCAAATACCAGAAAACTTCCCTTGGAGTCCAGCGTGCTGCCAGAAGTGCCTTGGTGTTGGCACTGAAGACTTCCTTGGGAATTATTCATTCTTATGCCACTTTATGACTGGAAGACTGGCCACTAAGTGCCCTCAAACTCCATCTAGTACCTATGTGTGGAATACACACCAATAATGGTGTTTGCACTTAAGACCTGTCACCTGCCACCACCTCCAGCCAAAATCTGGCCTGAAGAGCTGATGCTCCTGCCCTGGTCTACTTCTATGTGTTTTCACAGGGTCTACAGCACTCAGTTGTGGCCTGGGAAGTCCTTAGCCTGATGGGAAGCACTCTTCCTGCTGCAGTACCCAACACAGAGATACAGAGAGTTCTGTGAGAGGCTGTAGTTCAAAGACTATTTTCTTTCTGGCTAATACTTCTGGAATGGCTGCCTGAAATCCCTTTGTGCTTGAGAGAAATCCAGGGAAAAGAGCGTCTGAAAGTCAGATATGGAGAATTTCAGGGTCAACACATCTTTCTACCTATGGATCCGATCCTCAGTGACGTCATGAGCGTGTGAGTGCATGAACATATATGAATGAAAGATGCTGCAGGCATTTTAATTTCAGCACTTCTACCTCAGTTAAAGCAATTCCAGTGAATAAAAAAGATAGTGACTATTTTCAGGGTTTAAAAGCTTAAGGTAAGGAGCTTCCACACCTTGCTCACTGCCCTCATTAGGACCGATAAGTTAATAAAGTGAAAGGGATTTAATTTGATCCAAAATTTCCTTCTTTTTACCCACTCCCAACATAGACATCTAGTCTTAGCTCCAGCCTCAACACCCAGAACTAAGTTTATCACAGAACTGGAGCAATCAGAAAGCAGATGGTGACCTCAGCTGGCCCCTCCAGTCCTGGAGGCATGTGGGACCATGAGGGCACCGTGACCTACAGACCAAAGTGCCCAAACTGGAGCAAGCTGAGGAGAGCTGTCAGAGCGAGCATCGCCAGTCCTGCCCCCATCACCCTGCCTCTCTCTGTGCCCCTCCTGGTCCAATTTTTTTCTGTTTCTCTTCAGTCTGGGAAGTTGCAGGGCYGCTGAGATGTGGTGGCAAGGATGCCTGACCAGACAGGCTGGTATTCAGCTGTCTACCGAGAATGTCCTCTACMTCCCTGACACCCTGCCAAAACTGAGGGGATCTCCCTAGGGGACACTTTGAGCTTACCATTGACAGGAAAGCTGATTTATGAATCTTCTTTAGAAAAAGGGAAGGTTATAAATACCATACGTATATATATTTTTGAGCATATAAGATCTTTAATCAAAGTATATAATAAATTGCTGAGGATTGTCGTGAAAATTACATCATATAAAAACGTTTGTGTACATGAAATTTCTGGACTGTCTGATGAGGCTTACTATGTTGCAGGCATGCATGAAGAAAATAGGATGATGTGCATGAAGAAAATAGGATGATGTTTAGGTTTAGGCAGAGACAACAGTGAAGTATTCTTCAAATCTTGATTTTCTATATTTTCAGATGAAATGTAGTCAGGTAATAAATATTCCTTATTTTATACCTTAGTGGGCCTTTTAAATTAAATACCTCATTAAGCTGAATGCTAAATTAATTCTGAGGGTCAGACTATGAATTATTTGCAGATGATTACATGCTGCAGGCTTGTTTTGAAGTTAAAAAAATATTTTCAATTACTTCAGTGGACTTGAGAATAGGCACCAAGTAGTTTCATTGTAGTAGATAGAGTAACTTCATGTCTACCATATTGTATGAGAAGGGATTTGAAAGTCTCACCCAACAAACAGAGCTGTAATGGTTGTTAACATTGTAAATGTTATAGAATTAAAAATCAGCTGGCACTAATTTGACAAGCTGTTTTTAACAAAGTAAGTGAATATAAGGCTGCTTCCAGAGAACATCAGTTTGCCAGCTGTTATATTCCATGTCACAGGAACATTTCTATATAATRTGAAATCCACAAAGGGCTTACTTTATATTTCTATATATATAAAMTTACAGTTACCCACAATTGTCTACGTTCAGCTGCAGCATTTTTTGAACCTTTTGTAGCTTTTCAGACCACTCCGTCAGATACTGTCATGTGGATTTTTTCATCTCTGCCTTCACGTGTAATATGTCTTTTATTTATACAGAAATATGAAATCAGTAGCAGCCTGTGAATTAAAATATTACTTGCTGGGGTAAAAAATAGTGACATTCTAATAAAGATTGATGGAACAACTACCAGAAGCTTAGAATAATTATTTTCACCATTTTCTAAACAAAAACAGCTTGAAATGATTCTATATTTCAGTGTTTATGGATAAATTTCGTATATGTTTTCAATTCCTTTGCAGCAGACCGAAAAAAAATAGCATAATTGCTGAGAGATGTTTAATCATGTGATGTTAAATGTCATTCTTCTCTTGCAATTTCCTGTCTTTTGAACTTGTACACATTCATAGTATGACTCCCTATTGAGTAATGTAAATAATTATTTTTTACGATTATTTGCAAACATAGCCATGAGGGGATTATTGTTTTTGCTAATGTTGTGGAAACACTTTAAAGCCCTGTTAGAGATCAGGATCTTTTTGTATCAAAACCTTTTCTCACAAGATATAAACAATTTTATTTCAGAGAGCTCACATTTGACAGACCCTGGGTAGAGGCTGCAAGCATTTGTTCATCAAAATAAGAAGTAAGAAAATGAGCCAATAATCAGGTTTTTACTGATCATTTGTAACTGGCTTCTTTCCAGATTAAAAAGCTTGTAACCCTGAGAGATTTAAGGCAAAATTGTTCTCATATCTCCACAAATTATGTCTGGTGCAAAATGTGTTAGATAAYGATCTATCATTCTCTTCCAAAGAAGTCTGAAGTCGTCTTTCTTCATTAAGCTTGTTGTGCAGTACCAAGCAGACAGCGATTTATTACAGTGCTTGCAAAACTCTCCACTATACTTTCTTAAAGAAAATTCAGCAAAGATAGCAAGCTCACAAACTGTAAGAAATGTTTGCCAAAGTAAGGAACTCTGCTAAGCACTTTTAAATCCTTTTAAAGTGCTTCTTTTTTTCAAATCCTGTCTTAACAAACCCTTTTCATCGCTGCAGAAAAACTCAAAAATACTCCTACTTTTTTAAAATTTTGCTTGAACTTCCAGGTATTCAGACAATATCATAAAGAAGACACAAAGACTGCTTCCCTCATATGTTTTCTTCCCTTTCTGGGAAATGTTTATCTTCTGTTTATTGAAATGACTCGTTTTTGAGGAGCACTTTAGCTATTCCCACTTCACCAAAGGCAGTGCCTGAATTGTGCTGCCTCTGGGAATACTCTGGTGCTCTATGTCCCAGCGAAGAAGCAGCAGGGCTTATAAAAACAAGCTTTAACACCTCACTTGTGGGTCATGGAGACATTGGAACCAATTCTTGCACACTCGTAGAAATCCAGGGAACAACAGAATCTCCTGCCATCTGCTATGCAAAGTCTGACATTGCTGGAGCGCAAAGGCAGGGCAAAGCTCCCAGCGCCATGCGGGAACAGGGCAGGACTCTCAGGAGCCAGCACAGCCCTGGTACTTGTCACACAAAGGCTGACACGAAAGTTTCGAAAGGTCAGGCAGGATTTTYGAGGCATCAATTTTTCAGCAAGCCGTGCCGCATTAGATCCCTGTTGCTAGGGAAGTTAGACCAAGCTGTGCATGGAGCCTCCGACTGCTGGAAATTTCTTCCAGCTCAATGTGATTCACAGGCATGAGGACTAATAAGAACATAGTGTATTATTAAAAATATCAGCTCRACAGGGCTCAGCAAGTGCCCATAGCAAGCGCACATCGGAAATAAGGAAACCATCTAATGCCATTAACTCTCTGCATCTGAGTCTTCGTACTTTTCTAAGGAAAGAGGCAGAGGAATTAATGTGGGGTTGAGATTTTAATGAGAACAACCAGAGGACTAATGAAATGCTAATGAGAGCGACACAATCTAGTGTGTCACTGCGGGCTCTCAGTCCTTCCTAGTTCAGTAAACAAAATAGCAGCTATTAATTTGCCCAAAGTGGATTCTTGAATTCAGCACTGGATTTGGAGAGCATGCAGAAAATTCCCCTGTTTGCAGTGGTGGCACCGAGCCATGTTTTCCTCTAAGTTGCTTCCCTAAGATAGAAGGGAAGGCTTAAGTTCTCCACCTTGAAATGCATTTGCTAGCGAAGGCTCTGGAGCTGCTCACCACGAGCAGGCTTGAGAGGGGCATCTGCACTGTTTCTACTCAGGCAGCAAGTGAATTTCTCGGGAAGCCACTAGGTGATAAACTAGAGACGGATCAGAGATTTTAGTGGAAAACATCTGTTACAAGAAAGAGAAACAATCTCAAAACTAAGGATGTGGCCTGGGATTTCTGGCAAGAAAGTGGCACCCTTAAAAATGAGGATGACAGAGCAGTGTTTGTGMCCATGGCAGAACAAAAAAAGGTTCTGTGACCTGAGTCTCTTCCCAGGGAAGCTACCATAAATCATTAAAGTGCAGCAAAGCACAGACATAGTGAGAAAAACAGTCACTTTGGGCATTTTTCCACAGAAAAAAAGAAACAGAAGCATTTGCATGAAAAACGTGCTACAACCTTTTCTGTTTCTCCCCGTGTGGGCACAGTAAGCAGCAACTAGGAAGCAGGGGTCTCCCGCATACCAGTAGGAGCAAAGAGGGGAGTCAAAGGCATTAGCCTCATGTCCCAGCACCTCTTTTCTCGGTTCAAGGCTCAGGTAGATCCTTGGAGACTGATAAAGGTAGCATTATAAATATTGCCTTTCATGCTTTTTTTTTAATGCTCTTTTTCCAGCCTGTTTTCCATACTCAGGCCGATGGGGAGCCTCAGGAGAAAGCTTTCCCTCTCTAGAGTGACTTCACTTTGGGCCCAAATAAGCTGTGTCATATGACAAGAAAGCTAAGAAAGGCAGAAGTAGGTTGGAGCTGTTTTTAGGGCTCTGGGATTCAAAGGTGATCTTTGTCTTACACAAGACAGAACAAGTCYCGAGCTGCTCTATTCTGCACCAGCTTTTTACAGCCCTCAATAGCCTGTTCTGCCCTTGGCGATCAGCGGGACTCGGGGCAAGACTGCCACTCATCTCCCTTCCTGCAAAGGGGTTGAATCCACAGAGGAATAATTTAAGTTTGAGTTGGATCTTTTTCCTGGTACAGAAATAGCCAAAGGCGCTATAAGATATGTCCAAAATTATTATTCTGCTTTGCATCATCTGATTTCTTCATGCTCTGTTCCTGAAGCACCTGATGCATGAACTTAACTTTAAGTCAGTCTTCACTGGTAATGCTTATCACATTACAAATCTTAAGGCCTGAAAGAGAGGACTTATAACAAATTCTTCCAACATGGAGGGTAATTACCAGTTTAGCAAGGTCCCAAGGTTACCCTGACTGACTAACTGTCATTTGGATCCTCACTTTATAGCATCAAATTACTGGCTCCAAATACTTTTTCCAGTCAAATTGTTTATTTCCCACAGAGAGAAGTAAAATACGGAGATTGAAAATAAAAGCAGTCATTCAGCAGCTTCAAACATATTTTTACCTTGAATCTATCTTGGTCTAAGTTTTAATTTTTGTTCTTCTAAGAAAGAAATCTCTTTCCCTTTGAACACTTCCTTTCAGTTACATATATCACAATATATATAGCATATATCACAATAATTTAGCATGTATTGCATATATCTCTCTAATCTTTGATTACTGTCTTACATTTTACTTAAATATCCATTAACATGAAATCATCACCGTAATGTTGATTGAATCCCCATATCACTGACATGCTGTTAATGAAAACATGATTAGCATCTGAAGGTTTTAAGGGATGAATTGCTCTAATGTCTGGTTCCTTTCCTGTTATGATAGATTCTCAAAATCTTTTAAAGGAGGAAAACAAAAAGCATTATGGGCTTCCAAGCTGATTCTCCTGRTTTATGTGCAGTGTCCTAAGTCAAGTTAAATGCACTGTTCACAAGATTTGGTGATCTAGGATGTGGGTAAATGATGTGCTTAATTCTCTACCTGACATGCTATCCAGTGTTATTTTATTATTATTTTTTCCTCACCCATTTGTGCTTTTCCATCAGCCTCTTCTCTGCTAGCTGAATCTGGTTGATTTTAAAGAGCTTGAGGGCAGGTATTACCTTCTAGGGTAACACAAGTAACAATTTTGCCTTCTAAAATCCACCTTCTAGAACAAATGTCACTTTATTTTTATGAAGCCACATGCAAATTAAATTCATTTTGAAATGAATGTTCTTTTCAAGAAAAGTAGTCCTCCCTATGCCATTGTTACTTTAGTTATCTGCTGTATTAAAAAAGTTTTACATGCCAGAATTCAGTGACTGCAAATACCCTGGTATTTGCACTGTAGCAAAACTTTCAAGATCCACTGCAAATCTCAAAGGCAGCCTTGAGCACGGCAAAACAAAATACACAGAATCACACAGAATCACACAGAATATTCAAGATACACCTGCAAAGGTTCTTTACCTTTATTCTGTCGTGTGTAAAATGAGGATAGTACTGATTTGGCAGAACTGAATTCATCAACATTTGCAAATATTTCAGGGGTACAATTTGAAACATGCAGTTACTTTGAGATACRCTGATATTTTCCCATCTTCTCCTTATGTTTTCTCTTAACAAGAATAAAAGCAATTTTTACAGTGGAAAAAAATATTCTGCCTGGGATGCTGTTCCCTGTCTTTTAACCTTCACCACAGTGCTGCATTAGCATCTTTGTCCCCTTCCTACGGCTTGTGTGATGTGCTTGAACAAGGGCTGATGTAATCTGCCCAAGCCTGTGCAAAGATGAGAGGAATTCAGAGCGCCACGTGCTGCTGTTACGGACCGTAGCACCGTGTCCGCACAAGTGAACCGAGGCACTTTTGCTCTGAATGCGGATTAGGTCAGTGGGCAGAGCTGTCTCGGGATAGCAGTGCCGAGACTTTGCTGCTGCTGCTCCCTCCTATCATGTAGACTCAGCTCATCGAGTATCCATGAGGGAGCACTTCAGTCACAGACAGAAAAAGACGTTATTAGTCAACTCTTGCCCTTACTGCCATTGACCCAGACCCTGTTTTTTTTTCCTTAAATGTCATGAAGACTGACCTGTGTTTTCCTTTGGGTGGCATTTGCTATTCAAAGCACCATTTGTGCCGTATCTGGGTTTTGCCTCATTTAGCACAGTTGATTCTACCATGTATTTACAAGGATTTGCCACTATCTTTGCACTGTTAATTGAATGAAAATTACCTCAGGTTCAGTTTGTCCTCTGTGCAATGTAAGGGGACTTGTACTCAGTGATTAAAACTATGGCTCTTGCTTGATAAACTTGTGCTTTTTTTCTCCTTTGTTAGTTATTGGGATAGCTACTTGACACACCAATTACTGTGATCCTAAACCAGAATACTCTTGTGTATGTTGCTTGCCTTTGGCATGTGAATTGTCCTAGTGAAACAAAAGTGTATGTATATTATTAACTCCAAAGGTAGTGAACTATTTCCAGACTATTTGTTGGTTATTGTGAATGAGYGATGATGTCACTCAGTTCTTCCATACCTTAGTTTGCTCACCAGTAAATCAGATACACGATTCACATCACAGGAATATCTTAGCAGCATTATTAGAAGTTTTATATATAGTAGATAAAAGGTGTAGACCTCAACAGGGTCACTAGAATTTTGGAAATCTAGTTGAAATTAATTGCTAATAATAGAATGGAGTTTCTCAATGATTCTATTGTTTAAAAAATATTGAACAGTTTTACTGGGTTTATAGGGTTTTGCTTGGCATGTGCAGGGAATGAGGGTCTAAGGTAACCTCAATGAGTTAAAAGTAATGAGCGTAGAAATGGTTATCCTGGTACAAATGTGTCTGTATTCTTGTCTTTTCCTCATCCTTCATGCACTCTTCGCAGCCCTGACCAGACTTATATTGCTTCTCGCACTTGTTCTGTCAGGTGAAGGAATGATTACTTCTCATTTTCACATGGACCAAACACCATGTGGTCGCCCCTCCCAACCACATATGTTCTTCAAATGTCCTAGATCTGTGAGGTACAAATCTAGCATCTAATAAGTCAAACATTTAATTTGTGAAGCAATTCCTAAATTAAAAAAAAAAGAAAAGAAAAGAAAAAGAAAATTAGAAATTTAGAAAGTAAATCCAGCTGTAGTTCAAGTTGAATCAGAGCAAAGAAGGCAAATCAAGAAACAATATTATTATTCATGTAAAGCTTGATCAGAACAAAGGCCAACACTTTAGACTGCTAATTTTCTGGGCTCCTCTATAGTCAATAGAGAGAGACAGATACTGTTCCAATGGGGATCCTACATCCCTAAAATCAAAGCCAAAAACATCACTCTTTTAAGATGTCTCTTCTTCTCCTTCCATGAGTGTATCAAGAAGGATACCTAGAAAATTAGTTTCTACAAATAGCTTTATTTTTGAATGCCTGCAATTAAACTAGATAAATTCAATTAGAAGAATTTAAGAAAATTAGAACCTGCTTACTGACTTGCATCAGAATTGCCCAGGCAGATAGTCATTTTAGTTGTTATCCTATGGTTTGGTTGCTGCTACAGTGATAATGGAGCAAGTTTCTCCTGGATGAAATTCCCAGCTTAAGCTTTTGACAAGTATTCTCACAGGACAGGCATTGCATTGCTAATGAGCTGGGGGAGAACAAGGCGTGATTAAACTAAACGGAAAAATAGAAAGGTACTACGGTGGCRGGTGTTATTTTTCAGAAGTATGGTAGACATACTGGGTTTTATGGGAAAGTTAACAACCAGATATACTGTTTACAAAATATTTTCCACATTTTTTTTTCTAAGTTTCCAGTCTTACATGCAAAATTTGTGGTATCTTCTTATTTAATCATTTTTTGCATTCAGCCATCTGCAGCCAGGCATAAAGGGGAGTTCACAATGCACATTGCCTGTCTTTTAAAACAAAAAACATGCAAGAGGAAACCTATGCCGAGACTGTGGGGGACGTAGGTCATGGCTTTACAGACCAGGAGCTAGAGCAGCCTTTAAATTGTCTTCTTCTGGTCAGCAGGTCTCTATCACATGAGTAAATAATATTATTCAGATAAAGTCTGGGAAATTAAGCTAGGTCTGAGAAATCTTGAAAACCCTGAGGATTTAACTTASAAATTCACCAGGTCTTCAATGCAASCAGCATTGCTGAAGCCTCTTCATCAGAGATGTTGTGTTCTTCATTTAGCTGCTACCCTTGTCCCCTTCTTGTCAGGGTCTCATCTTACAGCCTATGCTAAGATGTTCTCACAGGTTTTTACTTTGTGCTRGAAGATTGCTACTGAGACAAAACCCTTTCATAAGCCCCACCAGGAACCAATAGGGAACATGATGATTTTGTCAAGTCTTCTCTTCTAGAGCAGAGTAGATGGAAGCAGGAGCAATGACGGGTGGTCCAGACGTAAGAGAGATGAGCAACATAGGCTCATGTGGCACTTTCTAATCATTTTCTACCCTGACATGTTTTCTATTTTTAGTTATTTTAATTTTCTGCAATCTTTGCACAGTCACATTTGGGCAAGTAAATAGACTCTTTTCAATGAAACAGCTATGCTAATTTACTACACTGATTGGAGTGAAGTTTGAGCAGGTTTTTAACTACAGCTGGGGACCTCATAGGTTTTCTATTTGTAGGGAAATCCTCCTGTTGTAGGGAAAATACTCACGGCAAGCAGCAGACCAGCCTTTTCAGCCTCCAGAGGAACAGGTCAGCCTGGGGTGACTAAGCTTGGTTAGGCCCAAGGTGGGAAGCAACAGTAAGAGATCACCCCCATGATGGCAGGACCAGATTTCTCCCCTGTCAACTGAGTCCCACACTGATACAATGTAATTCTGCCTTTTCCTGGCCTAAGTCACAATCTCAAACAGATTGTTCTTCTATAAATTCTTTTTTTCCCACCTGAAAATCACTTCTGGGACTCCAAACATATCTATTAAAGGGAAAACATGAGAAGTGCTAAGACATTCTCCCAGCGAACTGATCTGGAAATAGAGCTGTACCAAAAAAGTCTACAGAGGAAGCTCAAAGGAGGCAAAGACCAACTAATATTTTCTCTTAGTTTGGGTTTTCTTGCCATTAGAGTTTGAGATTAGTCTACTTTTGCAATTYTCACATATGTGATTGAATCTCCTAAAACCATCCCTTGAATTTCTTCCTCACACTTCACTGAACATTGCTACCAAGAGCCAAAGAATCAAACTACAATTGTGTTTTGGACCTCTCTGATGGCATATGAAAGACCTTTTCACTGTATTTACCTCTTCTCAGTGACCCAACTGTCCTCCACCTGAAAAGATCTTAAGAGAAATGTCTGGTTATCTTTCTTGATAAATAAGCAGCCCAAATTGCAACACAAGTCCCARGTTTCCCCTCTGGCTATTCTTTTCACTCTTGCATTCCCAGGTTAGCAAGTAAGGTATTTTAAAAACACGCTAAGCTGCAGTAAATATATATATATACACATGTATATTTATAGTATGTGTGTGTCTGTAGCCGCTTCTTCAAGGTGCCATCTGAGAATGATGTGTTCTGCAAATGTATATTGAAAATAAACAGTGTGTTGACAAAAAACAGCAAAGCTAGACAGAAAGGATACTTTTAAAAAAGGAAAAAAAAAAAAAAAAAAAAGGAGAGAGGAAAAAAAATAAACAGGTGGCTTGTTCCAGGCCTGCCAAGAACATTTTGGAGACTTGAGAACATGCACTCCCCTGCTTGACTGAGTGTTGTTTCTCTCATCCCCTGAATAATTTCTGTTTTTCCCACAGCTTTCTTCTGCCTCCTGCACATAACCTGCTCTCTGCTCATTATCTTTGTTCCCTTGGGTGGTTCATGAGATTTGATTGACCATCTACAGCCTTTCTTTCTCTTGTGTCAAGTCTTCCTGGTTTGTAAATGCYAGCTGCTAATGGATGATTGCCCTCCTTCCGTTCTCATCTTCCTCTTTCTCAACATTCTTCACCCCAACTAAACAAAAGTTACCAATTTTCAAGTGTTCTGCTTTGTGGTTGAAAATGCTGCAGGTTCTACTTGGCAAATTGAGGAATACAGATGCCTAGGGCCATCATGAGCAAAGATGTGGTCTTCCTCRTCTTACCCATTCTCTTCCTCCATCACTGAAACAGATATTAATGACCTTTTCCTTTGATTTTAGCTAGAGTAGCACTGAGTTTCTTGGACTACAGCTAGTCAGTTGAAGTCAGTGGGAGTATTACTACTGATTTTAATCAAAGCAGGATAATGATTCTCTTTCCTCATCTGTTTTTTAGAAATCCAGTTCATTTTTGCTATGAACATTACAGCACATTCAGGATAGAAAAACAGATTTCTTTATGCTTTTCCTTACTCGTTAGAGGATCGCTTCGTTCCTAAATTACATATTTGCTCCCAAGTTTGCCTTGGCAAAACCTCTACTGTACTTCATTAATATAGAAGTAGTTATTTCATGTCTCCTTTCAAAGATAAATGAATATACATGTGCCAGACAGCATTGTGCGGTGAGTTTAGTGCACCCAGAACTCCAAAACATTTTCGCTATTCATTTATGCATGTGCAGTGTCTATCTCTTTGGGATTTCCAGATGTCTGGAGCCTGGCCAGTGCTGCTCCTTCATCAGGGCTGCTGGACAGCAGACAATTGCAGAAAAGTGAACAAAACTTTTTTTATGTGAACAAAATTTCTATGTTGAAAGGCAGAATTTATTCAGGGAAACCCAGATSTATGGCAGCACTGGACAAGGTGCAGATACATTCAGTGCAACAAAAACAGGTTAAGATATCTATCTTCTACAGAAAACTCACAGAAAACAGAAAATAAAMGACAGAAAACAGAAAAGATATGAGTGCCAAATTCCAATTTAATTCTCTCACAGTCTTCGAAGTTCTCATTTTGTCTTGGCTCCATTATAGCTCCTTTCATACTGCCTATTTTGCCTGCACAGCCACCTTTTGTAATTTATTTCCTTTCCTCTTCATTGTCAAGATATTTCTGAGTATCCAATTGTACAGTGCMCTTTAAAAATGTAATACTTTTATCTCTCTGTACGCTCAGTGCTTGTCCTGCCTTGTTGGCTTTGTCTTCTCCCAAGGCTTTATGTTTCTCAGGGGACCAGTAGGTTCTTTGCTACTGACCAGTCATGCACTGTATGATATTTATATATGTTTTTAGATTACTGATATATAAATATTTGACAAGAGTTGTGCATTGTACTTTATGATAGTTCAATTGATTAGGCAATTGTTTTGAAAACTGAAGTATACCTATATCCGTCCTATTTTTGTTTTCCTAAGGATCATGAATATATTATGGACTGAGCTTAATTCATGCTAAAAGTAGTGTGGTCTGAGGGAACATTCATGCTCAGAACTTTTGTGATGACTGAATATACACGGTCACTTTGCTACTGTGGTTGGCTGAATCTGACTGCAGATCTACATAGATAACTTCTGTGGCCAGAATGATAAATAAAGCAACTACATTTTTGGAGACAATGATTAAAAATGTGTTATGGACCCACAGAAGAGACATATTCACATCCTGGAGTCAACAAAAGAATAATTGAACTCAGGGTGTGATATTTAGGCTGAAGGTTTTCAGCAAAAATTAGCAAATAAGCAGGAATATAAGAATGCACTAAATGGTAGAAAAGAAATACGTAAAAAACAAGCAGCATTAGTGYGTCATTTTGATATTTTTATATATTCATTTGGTGTCCCATTCCAAATTAATTTGGGATGAATAAATATTATTGCTTTCTAAGAATATGAGAATGAGAAAAAAGAACATTTTTTAGTTGGAAATTTCAGGTGGAAAAAATTCTTTTGCTGCATTACTTAAAACTACATCTTAGTTTTTTACAGGTCTTGTAAAAATCAGTAGTCTGTTATGCACTTTCGATGACCAATCTCTATTTCAAGGCTTTCTATAGCCTTAAGAAAGCAAAGAGATTATAGAAGAGGCATGGTTAGAAACTTGAATTGTAACTCATGGGATGAAAGWTAAAACAAAAAAAGAATTAGTTTATTCCCAGAACAAAGAGAAAAATGATGCTCTGTATTTCATAAAGGGTTCAAGCATTCATTTTTAAACTAAAGATCATGTTCAGAACTAGTATAGAAATATTTATTTCTTACTTCTTAAGATTTCAGAGCAGGTGCAACAAAAAAGATAATAATGAGTACACATGCATTTGAAATAATGTGAAAACTTTATAAATCAATTAAAACAAAGAACTTTAAATAAAACAGATTGATTTCTGATTTTGGAGAGGGGTTGCTTCATTTTACAGAGGTTAGCCACTGAAAGCTCCTTTTGCACTTACTCCCTATCACAAATGTACTATTCAATTTAGAATGTAGAATGATATCTTCCAGTGGAAGATATTACTGATAAGATACTGGTAAGATATTTATATTAATAAATAGTCATCATTCATTAGTAACCCTACCTTGACAGTCTACCTTAATGCATAATGGCTTACCCTACCTTAATGCATAATGGCTGCTCTAACCTAGACATTTACTCTGCAACAATCTTACTCATTGCGTAAAAATGAATGTCTTGAAAGTGCTAAGTGCTTTGCAAATAACCTAGTATTTCCCAGCAAAACCTTCAGAAAGAAAAAAGTTTCCCTCTTTATCTTTATCAGATCACAGATGTCTGGCCATATTTAAAAGAAAAAGGAATCTGCATAACACTAGTAAAAATTCTAAGGTTCTTTATTTCAGATCTCATTTCTGGGATTTAAAAGCCCACTTCTTGACCTTCAGGTAAAATCTCCTGTCCTGCTACTCTCTACTCGCTTTGGAAAGAAGAGGAGATTGAGGAAATGAGTAAGCAGTTGCATTATCAGTCCCTGAATTCTTTGACAGATTATACCATTCAAAGCTCAGTTTGAATGCCCTTTTACTGCAACATATATTTTTGGAAAGTAGAATGTTTTTCATAGATAACTTATTCAATCTGAAGAGTAATTTTTTCTACTCAAAGTGAAAAATAGAGACCAAATAAAAAGTAGCAGTTTAGTTCTTTGTTTGGAAAATCCCAACTGTCACATTCTGTTGTTAGTTTTAGTAAGAAAGATCAAGTTTAATTTTAATTCCAGAGATGTAAAGTTTTTTGTTTGTTTGTTTGGGTTTTTTTTTTTTTTTTTTTTTTTTTTTTTTAGAAGTCTACTGCTCGGCCATTATAACAGAACAGTTTAATTTGTTTTCTTACAGAGGAGAGTAGAACCTATTTATAAAATTGTTTCCTGAAGGTCATATCTTACCTTCAGTCTGATTCAGCGAATTGAAATGTGTTCTCCCTTCCAAATTCATTCTTCCCCCACCTTTGAGAAATGCCTCTGTTTGTGGTGCTATTGACTGACACAGTCGTTTATCTGCCTGAAAAGTGTGGGGAGTTTGACAATGGAAAACTGTATTTCTTGTTCTTTGTTCTGCTGAGTCATATTGATCATGGCATTTGAACCAAAATGCTCCTTCATCGCCCATAATTCTTTTTTTTTTTCCCCCTCATATATTTTCTCTCTTCTTCTTCACTGGATATGTCTCCACAACATAATTCAGTGTCTTGGAAACACCTCTAAGCTACCTTGGGCACCAAAATTAGTATAGCAACATGAACATGGCAATCTGCCTAGGTTAATTAGCCTCGTTGGGATGATATCTAGGTGGAGCTGTAGCATCACGCGAATGTTGTAGCTTTTACTACACCAGAAGCACCTTGCAGGATACTCCAGAGCAATAGTGCAATCATAGGATGATTTTGGGCCTTGTCCTTTTATCAACAGTACTGTCAGGGCCTGCAAAGATACAAAAATTTTAGTAATTGAGATAGGAAGCTGAGAATGGAGCTTTGAGATGACAGAAGGAAGATAACAGTCAGCCTCTTGATCAAGATTATGAAAATTGAATTTTATAATCCATGAAGAATAGTAGAGTGCCAAAAATAATTCACATATTTCTGAGATATTCTATGAAGGATGTAAGGAGTTGTTCAACTTAGCATGTTCAGGCCCTTCGCTGCTCATGGTGCTTGCAATGGTTGTATTGGTCTTGAAGTCAGATGCTCCAAGGATGACATTCTGTTGTGGGGCATTTTTTCCTCTAATCTAGCTATCTCATACAAGTCCAAGCTGACTGCTAGGAAAGTTAAACAAATAAAACATGGAGGCTCTTGCAGTTCACTGGTCACCACTAGCTTATTCCAGTTTGTTTGTCTACTATACAGTACAGTACAGGAAGGTCTCCTCTCTTGCTTTCCTCAATGAGGTGGTGCCCATTGTAAGTAATGACTATTACACCTAATAGAACAATTATATTGCTACATTAGACATCTTTGTTAAAACCTTCTCTGTGGCCTGGAGTTATGCAGCCCTACAATGAAGGCAGTGTTTATGAAGAGCTCTTTTCTTGAAATCATCTTGCTAAGGCACACAGCAGAAGCCAAGTGTGCA
>NW_020455445.1:323008-384645 GCF_003342845.1 Nothoprocta perdicaria
AAAGAATTGCAAAAGGAATGGAAGTGAAAAAAAAAAAGGAGGACTTTTGTGCTTGCTGGGCCTTTTGCTGAAGTTTCCTGACATTTTATACAAGTGCGTTATTACCTTGCTATGAGAGTGGCAGGAAGCTTGACTCATGTACTTCAAGGCAAATATTCTCTTTGACCTACCTACAATTTATTTAGGTGGAAATATATTTTCTTTTGCCTGATTTCACTTGAATGTGCCCTTAAAAGTACATGGAAAGTTTGCAAACAGCCTGGGTACAATCTTGAAGAAATTCAAAGCCACAAATGCTCCCCAGCAAACAATTTTATTTAGTCTTTTTGAAATTATTTTGTTCTCTGGAATAGCTGATAGGATACAAATATATAAGGAAGAACAACATGTAAACCCGCACAGATTTCAGAATATGCCCACACTTCTATGAGCAGCTATAGTGAATGAAGCCATTTCAGTTGCCTTGATTTATTCTGAGGGTCCACATGCGAAATCCTGAAAAATTAAATATTCAAGATATTTTGCACTTGTATATAAGATCAGCTCATGTAACATAATTAAGCTGAATTATGGAATTGCATATTTGCTGGTGATCAAGTGAAAAACAGTCTTTCTCCACATAAATTTTTTTCAGGATTCGTATTTTACTGTGTCTGGATTATTCCTGCAAAGATTTCACATGACTGCAAAGGAAATGACTTCATATTAGAAAAGCTGCTCTTCAGCAGGCTGCTGGAATACTCAGGAGCTATACAGGTGCTTTTGTGATAAATACAATTGGCACTTCAGGGTGTTTAGTACAGTGTTGTTAGCTGCAGATCTGGCTGTGAAGCAAACTTCTGTTTGCAGGAGGGACACAATGAGTTACAATCGAAACAGAATTTAATTAACAGAAATCTTTTTACCACTAATGCTTCTGTTCCTCATTTCCTTCTAAAGGAAACACAGCAATTGCCCTTACTACTCAAAATACCTGTACATTGTAAGAATACTGTCAGGAGTTACAATTATTATGCCATAGTTAACTGCAAAACTACTCATGTAATTTTTACACGAGTTGCTCATATCAAAATTATTTCTTGCAAGAACTTGGTTAGGGGCTGCCCAGAGCCAAACAGTCCAGGGATCTCTGCACTGATGAGTTGACTGGGCAGGTATCTAAAATAGATGTCCCCCCCTATACAAGAAGAGTTCATCTGTTTGCTTTATTATAAGCAGCTGCAATATCCTGGTTGCTTTATCTATCTGAGGTCAGAGTTGGGGGGCCTTGGGGTTCTCTCAATTGAATTATAGTATAGTAACTGAAGTATATTTACTGTGTAGTGAGATTTACATGTTAAACATTTCCTATGGCTCCCACAAGTGTTATAAAAACTGTCTTGCAGTAATACTGTAGCTATGAACTGCTGTGCCGAAGGTGAGTCAGTAGCATATGYACTTATAGGTTATTTTTTTGAATGAACACAGCTCTATCACTTAGTGATATACAGCTGCAGTGGTTCAAACATTTATGCTACCTGATCTGGTGAAGTTCATCCTACAACAAAGGCTTTGCTTTCTAAATTGGTTTGTAATCAGAACTATTTAACTGGATCATGAAAGAAGCTTTAGGTTTTTTCTTCCAAATAGTTAAATGTTTTATTTAGCCTTTCTTTTTAGCTCTAGCAATCTTTTGTAGATTTCGCACAGAATGAAATGCCACGTGTAAATAAGAATACCTGAAATTTATGTTGGGTTATCAGCTCCATTTTAACCATTGCTGATTTAAGTAACTTAACTAGTTTACTTTTGTAAACTAAACAAGATACCAATGGCATCTGTATGAATCACTGAAGTACCAGAAGTGATGGTCTCTGAAGGTAGATGCCTGCACTAAATCTCTTTAACCCGGTACTTATCTATCCTTATGTCTGTCTTACTTCCTCAAAGGAAAGAGGGGTGGTGAATCCCAGACATTTGGCAAGATAGAGCCATTGCCAGCGATGTCTGCATAGAGCCATTGACAGAGCCAGACTTTGTCAGCACAGGCTGAGCTTTGTGTTTAGCTGTGGTGCAAATGCTGGATGGTGAAGGCTCATGAGAAAGGAACAGGCACAACACATAAAATTTAAGTCTGCTAGAGAAGAAAGGGAGAAGTAGGCTGAAAGGCTGCATTTTGAGGAATTCGRGGAGAAGAGAGATGAAGAGAAGTTAGATTATAGTGAAAAACAGTCATGGGGGATGAAAGAAAAGAAAGAACTGAAATGATGAGAAAGAGGGAGACAACAACATTAGAGGAACAGACATTTTCAGTTCAATATGATATATTCTTATGTAATAAGACCAATGTTACTGTTTCCTGTCAGTTTTCCAGAATACTCTTTTCTATGACCTGAATTGGTGCCACTTAATGCTCAAATTTGCAATAGTATCACAGACATGCTATAGGGATTACTGTGGATCCAAAAAAATGGAGAGAGAGGTTCACAAGATTTTCTAGGCCATTGAGAACAACTTCCATCAACACTGTGTTGCCTAGCGGATGTACCCCAGGGAAGGACCCAAAAAAGGCACCAAGTGGCCACAGAAAAGCAGGTGAGCAGGCTGCATGTGCAAGAGCAAGTGATGTGTTTTTTGCTAATCCAAGATGATTCTTGTACTGTATCAGGATATAGAAGATTAACAGAACTACTAAGCAGGCTGCTGGTATAGCTACTGCTCAGGAGTGAAATCCCTCCTCCAATCACAATATTTAGAACAAGCTCCTAGACTTTATCCTTTGTCTGTTACATTTGGACACTGATTAAGCAGGATCATCAAACAGGATCATCAGTATCCATTTATACAGAGCAGTGTTTTCAAAAACTAAATCACTCTGATTCACAGCAGATGAACTTGCCATGTGAGCTACTGAAATGAGCATTAGTGAAAAGCCTAAAACAGACACATGGGCTCCAGCAGCTACATCGTATAGTTTTTTCAATACTATATCATCAAGTAGTGCTCAAATAATCTTTTAATTTACTCCCACTGAGTGTAAAAAAGATGAAATGCATGTAAAATGTATTTATTTTCTTTTCTTATTCCTTTATAAGAGGTTAATAGCACTGTATCAGTGCATGAGAARCATCTGTTATAAGCAAGTTTTTTATTAAACATGTATGTCAAGGATATTTGAGGACATGCAGGCATGGGCTCCTGGGCATTAGTCAAGCTGACAACTACAATGCAGAGCCAACTGGTAGAATGTTCTCTTCCCCATGTGCAATGTCTGTGGGGATGTGTGTGTACATGTATGTGTGCAGGCATATGCAAAGGCACATGGATCACATCCTTACTGGGTTCTGAGCCTTTCTCTATGTATCTCTCAGAGAAAATTGAAGGTTGAGTTCATGGCTCAACTTCTGTGGAATCTAGTTGTGAACTGTGTAGTTTAACAAGACTTCTTAAAGTATAATCTTTTTTTTCCTTTGCATTTTATTTGTCATATAGATATGAAAGAGAAGTTCCTTCTATGAATAAATACAGTCTTCTGTTGTCAAGTAATACAAATTTTGCATTTTTAAGGTTTTCTGTGGTCTCCCAGGAACTGTAGCCTGTTATCAAATCTGCTCCTTGCATATGTGTGTTCTTTGCAGTCTCTCCTGGACACACAGGATTCCCAAGCCTGTGATATCAGTACCTATGGATAGTGTCTTGCTTTGAATTTTTCTCTGGGGGCAATTTCAATTTGTTTTGTTATGGTTGTTGTTGTTGTTCATGCTGTAGAAAATCCATTTAGTTTTGAGATGGGAGCTTGCCAGATGACTAAATGTTCATTCAGGTATCAAGGGCAATAAAATTCAGTCTACACTTTTTCCTATTCCACACCTGTAAATTCTGGGGCAGAAGCTAGATTCAGCTTGCCACAGAAATAAGGACTRTTCTAGGGGTTGTAAAATATATACTGAAGTATTTGTACATAAATGTGTATGACTGACACACTGGCCTTGACTCAGCCAAGGGGAAAAAAAAAGCTTCAATAGATAGATTTTCCACAATGTACGCTTATGTCTGTGCATTTGAGATCAGTATTCGTGAAATGATTCTTATACCAAGCCACATCCTGTCTTTGAAAGTTGATTTTTAAAGTGAGCAATATAGTAAGTTTTAGAAGTCAATCCTTTGCATTTGCACTTAATTACATGGTTTCAAAGTTTCATTCACCTGCATGGACAAGAGGCTGTACAGGCTGGACACTGTTGGGGTTTAAAGATTTATAACATGTTCAGTTAACTGATGTTTTCAGTCAAAAATAAATAACAGTTTAATAAAAGATACTCAGAGAAAGAGTAGAAACAGGTCTTTTGTGTTTGTTCTGCAAGATACACAAGAGTTTCTAATGAAACTATACACATAAATACAAAAATTGACCAATAATTTTGTGCAAAACTATTTTCAATTTCTTAAATTTCCTTGTCCTTACACCATACATGCCTATATTATTTCATATCAAGGAGTTAATATTGGCCAATATTTAATAATTAAAAGGTCATTTAATGATTTATACTCGCAAGATAGCAAAGGATTCAGTCAGAATATTTAATATGTTCCTGGAACAGAACAGATAAAGTTCAAACAATTATAGTGTTAACATTTGTCACCACTTTATCAAGGAATACTTCCTTTCTTTTTCCTTCTTACTCTATCGGCTTCTTATTTCTGAATTTTACTGTAAAGGTTGAGAGACCTGTGCAGTGTGGATCCCACTGTCATACTGCACAAGATAATTTTCCAGTTAAATGCCACATAACATACACATACATACACAAGATGTAATAAATCCATCGGAAGATGTAATGATGAGCAGTCTAATAAGTCAGTAGAGTCTAATATCTTCACCCAGATTGTGCCTTGGAATATTTCACCTGGTACCAGTTTTAGCAACCAGTTCCAAATATTTGCCAAGGAGACATTGAATGACCTTCTTCTACCAGATTTTCATTAACAACAGTTATTGATTTGCAGTGTATGCAAGTTTACCTGCCATTAATTCTTTTTAGAAAGGGGAAAATACTCAGTATCCAGTTATAGTATTATTGAGTGAGTTAATTTACTGCTTAGAGAAAAAGAAAGATCAGCCTACATTGTAATGCACAGGATGAGATTCCACTCAGCTATACTGATATAAATTCACTGTAATTCCGTTAGTCAATGAAGTTTTTCCAGATTTATGTTAAAGTGTCTGAAATTCAAATACTTCTCATAATTTCTATTGTCATCCTGAAGCAAAATTCAAAGGCTTTTGATTTTTCTCTTTCTACTCAGACAATATTCAAATGATAGAAGGAACAATAGGTAAGAATGAAGAGTGTGACTCTTCTGTGACTTGTAGCATATGAGTGCTAAACTTGTGTATTCCTATGCAGAAATGTATGACCTTAAATGCAGTGGAAATACTGCATGTCTGCAATTTTTGACAGCAAGCAGGCAAGCGTATGCTGTGTCTATCTGCTTGCTCTGCAAGTGCAACCTGGGCCGAGCACTGAAGACATGCTAGTCAGGCTGGGAATGTTCCTGTTCCTGGTGGGCACAAAAGCATGTCTTTGAGTCACTCTGCTGAATCCCATATGTAAATACATCTGCTTGCTCTTTTTTTTCTAGGTGCAATCATGCGGCATCGCTGCTACTGCTTTGTATTGCCTTTATTGTGAAGAGGAAATGAGATTTGACTGTCTAAAGAAAAGAACCACGAAAAATGAGATAATAGTCCCTAAGAAATTTAAATTTAATTATCCATTAAGAAYTGCATTTTATCAAATGTGAACCTATTTGGAAGAACTTTTCAAATGTCAAGTGCTTCTGCAATGCTTACCAGGAAGTAGGTGCACATTTCAGAAAGAACCTCTGCAAAGTCTTCACTATAACTGAAGCAAAATGTAATGTTACACTTGAAGMTACATGCTTAAGTATTTCTCAATTATATGTTTTTAGAGGAATAAAGGCAGTCTTTTAAAAAAGACACTTAAAGCCTGTTTGAACTACATAAAATGAACATTCCCAATGGCTGCTTTATTTGTGGCAATCATGCATTTTTTTATCAGTCATGTGAATTTGAACTTCTGTTATTCATTTGCTCATAGTTTCCAGAAGTGAGTTCATTTGGGGTTGAAGTTAGAAGCACAAGCTGGTCAAAACTTTCTGAAGTGATTATTGCTGTGAAAACTTGAGGAGATTCAGTTCACTTCCTTGTCAGTCGTGTGTGCTGTGGAGGAGAGACATCCCTTAGCCTTATAATCAGAAGCCRCTGGGACAGCTGCTGTCACAGTGTGATACCAAGCAGAGAAGTGACATGCTTCAAATGGAGAGACACTGTGTCCATTCTAGAAATGGACAGACTTGCACATTTGGTATGGAGACAGAAGAATGAGACCCGAAACCTGTGTCCGTGTATGCTACCTGCATCAAACTCACACAGTCTACTTCCTGCATGGAAAGAAGATATACACAGAAATCACACAAAAGTTAAAAGGAATAGTTGAGTATTTCAAAGTACTCGTTTATTCAGGTTTTCTAGACTGCTCTTTAAAACATGMTTCATCTTTGCCATAAAAGACTTTCTTAAAAATTGCTTCCCTTCCAGCTGAATTAAATTACAAATGATTTCAATTTTGAGTATATTGATATTATTGAAAATGTTCTGAAGGATGAAGTCCAAACTGAAACTAGAAATGACATTAAAAATATATTCTCTATACACAGATTAAACCAGTTCAGGTCCATCCTTTTCTTCTCACCTATTTTTTTGACAGTTTTCTAACAGAATCCTACTGACTCTTCGATTTTAGAATGATAAAATGATATGTTATTGAGCTTCAAAGATATGCAGCTATGTCAGTGTGCAGAGCACAAATTTTCTAGATAAGAAAGTCTTGCCTAAGCAGTGACCGAGAAGCTATTTGTAATATTGAATTAATTACTGATATCAGAATTTACTCTCTTTCACTTAGCACATTTTCTCAGTTATTAAAGGTGATTCTTGATATATATTCTGACTGACCATTAGTCCACATGTAAACTAACTCAATAGTGGGTCAGTGGTCATTCTGCTTGCTGACACAGAACAGAAGCTTAATTTTCCCAAAAAGCTGTTGTCACTGATACAGAATGGCATTGCCCCGACATTTGGAGTTCACATTTCTATTCATGTTCTGAAATTAAAAGTTCTGGGGTGCATTAAGAAAAGCGTCTCCAGCAGGTCGAGGGAAGTGATCATCCCCCTCTACTCAGCCCTGGTGAGGCCACATCTGGAGTACTGCGTCCAGTTCTGGGCTCCCCAGTACAAGAGGGATGTGGAGCTGCTGGAGAGAGTCCAGCGCAGGGCTACCAGGATGATCAGGGGCCTGGAACATCTGCCMTATGARCARAGGCTGAGRGAGCTGGGYCTGTTCAGCCTGGAGAAGAGGAGGCTGAGGGGGGACCTGATCAGCGTGTATAAATACCTCAAGGGAGGCAGTGAGGAGGAGGGGGGTGGCCTCTTTTCAGTGGTGGGCAGGGATAGGACTAGAGGAAATGGCTTCAAACTGAAGCATCGGAAGTTCCACAGGAACTTAAGGAAACATTTCTTCACTGTGCGGGTGACAAAGCACTGGAACAGGCTGCCCAGAGAGGTTGTGGAGTCTCCTTCTTTGGAGATCTTTAAAACCCGCTTGGATGCAGCCCTGTGCCACGTGCTCTAGGTGACCCTGYGTGAGCAGGGGGGTTGGACTCGATGACCTCTGAGGTCCCTTCCAACCTTCGGCATTCTATGATTCTATGATACTGCAAGTATGCAAATGGAGAGTCCCAGATTTAGATTATGTATAATAAGGTCTATAAAATTCCTTTACAAGCAAGAAACTGTTAGATATCTGAGGGGAGTTAAGATGGCTGACCTTTACTAAACATGTAATTAATGTTTCATTGCTATACATTTAGAATCTTTCCTTACTTGAAGTGTTTTGACTTTTGACTTCCAGTTAAATGGCTGACAAGTATGAAAGTAATAATTTAAAACAGTAAAATCATGGAAGGAGAAATTTTGTTTTGCGTTTGGGAAACCTTCCAGTTTTGGTTTCTTTTCATTTTAGTTTTCCATCTAAATTATCCTCTGTGGAGAGTAAAGCGATCAATACAAGTGAGAAAGCTTAAACATGAAAACTTCTTATTTAGGAAATTAAGTGGTCCTAATTTGTTGATGACACACAAGCCAAAGTCCTCATCTCCTTGTTGACAGCTTATCCATGAGAACACAAGAAAGAGCAACTTCATTGTTTTCAGTCAATAGATAGCAGGGTTTATGTTAGCTTTAATCATTATGCTTAAGTGAAACAGCTAGGGCACCACAGCAGTACATCCTGCTTTCAGCTCGATATGGAAAAAATGGCACAAATTTCCAGCCACACTTGCCTCTGGAACAAAAGGGAGATGTGTGTTGGTAATCTGGGTATGTTAGCACTTTCCTCCAGAACTGTGGAAGGAACCAAGATGATAATGCACCCTCAGCTCTTTGGCCTCTGATCTTTTATTCCACACTTTTTATTTCATTTTCTGTTGGAGTTTCACTACAACGCAAACTAGAAGGCATAGGACCCCCTTCACTCCCTGAAGTATTTTGTCTGTGTTGCACCATGTCTAGTTTCTTTGCAGGCTCTGATTGATAAGCTTTCACTGATATCAGCCAGTGATGCTTAATGGGGCACGCAGCTGACCCAGTGAGCTGTGAAGCTCTCCCTGAGAGATTTCCAGCTGGGAAGAAATTCTTGTCAACCTCAAGCTACGAACTCAGTTTGCAGATTAATTTCATTTGGACTGCTGTCACACCACATTATCTCTCTGAACACTTCTCATGGTAGAGAAATGCAGATTTGTGTTGTAAAAGTGACATATGAGGAGATAAGGACATATGAGAAGATGGATTTTCTGTTATTCACTGACTCAAGGATAACCACTGTGTAAAAATATCCTCCCAAATTGATTCATTGGTAGACTAAAACTCTAACTCACACTCTTAAGGCACAGGTCTTTCTGCAAGTGATATAACTAATCATGAAACTCTGCTCTGGGTGATTCAGCTGTGGGCAGAGGTTCTGTTCCAAATCCAGCTGAGGCAATGGGAAAAGTGGAAGATTCACTTAGCCCTCGTTTCTCCTATGACTGGTTCTCCACTATACTGGTCCATAAGACTTGTCTGAACTGCTAGTCCAAGCACATCTGAATTTGCTTCAATCCAAATAAGATGTTTCAAGCATTTTAAGGAGTATGTGTGAACCTCATGGCTGAGGAGGCCGCAACTCCTGACCCAGTGATGGTCAGAATCAGCTACGTGTGTCTCTACATCTCTATTTATTTTTCTCTACATCTCTATTTATTTATCACTTCCCCTAACCCTGGTAGAAAATACATCTGTCTACACCCATGGCTGAAGTATTATTAATGGACGAGAGATGTTTTGTTGCTCCTGTTGCTGTCCATGCACTGTATTGTTCTAAACAAAGGAAAGCAAAATAAAAACTTTTTAAGATGTCATGGAAACCACATATAGAACAACCTGGGGTAATAAGAAAATGCTATATCCAAATTATCACTTCTGCTATTTTTACATCCTTACTCCATCACTTTGCCACAGGCTTATCTGCTCTGTTTTTCTCTGTTCGTGTTGTGTGAGGAAATAAAAGTCTCAAGCCTGTCCTGTTTTAGTTACACCTCACTTTCTACTGTATGAGCCTGTCATGGAAATGCCATCATTTTCCAAACACATTGTTTTACCACTTTTTTTTTTCCTTCAGGAAACTGCCAGATAACTAAGTGGGAACACTTCTACCAGTGAAACTATATTTACTGCAGTCAGAAAACACTGATGCCAAGGGGCGGCTGGGAAACGGCAGAGGAGGCAGCATTTCCCTCACTGAGGCCTTTTTAAAATATTTTTTTKTGTGTGTGTCTTCCTTCAGCCAAGATCCTGGAATGGTTTGTGCAGCAAGGGCTGAACCTAACTCCATGACACATAATAGTCTGCAGAAAATCTTCAAATTCTATTTTTTACACCATGTTTTAAAAACTAGGGCCCTTTTCTCATTTATTTGACACATCTTATAGCACCATATCCTGGGACTTGGGCTTGCAGTCRTGCTGTATGGTATCCTTTTAATTTTATCTTAGTCTTTTCCAGGTATCAAGAGTCTTTATCACTACGGGTTCTAAAACTTTAATGCACTAAACAGACAAGATTTTTGCTATGCAACAAATAGTGTAGGGGAGTAATTTCTCTTCATATCCGTACCTGTGAGCTTTAACTTACACTGAAATTTTTCACACATCTATTTTTGGCTCCAAAATCATCAGAGAGAATTATTTGTGAGAATTTGCATGAGACTTCCAATTGCTTGTTTTTCATTTCATCTACACCTGTAGATCTGCCTGTTTCACTGTGGTTACTCCAGCTTTGCACATCAGGCTCAAGTGATATCAGCAGGGGCTGGTTTTAAGTATGTAATGTCAAGCACTGGGGAAAAAAAMAGAAAAAACACAGAACAAAGAAATTCTTGGATATTATATAGACTGGGCATCAAGGATTACTGCATTTTCTTGACATCAGAATCTCTGGCCCCTACTCATAAGGGGAATATACAATAAGCCATCCAGAAGTATAGCATCTACTCACTATGGAGAGCTAGACTTTTTATTACGTACATACACTTACATCACTTACATTTTGAGAGGTCAAGTTGCTTGATGCCTTCTCCATAGTTTAACCTCAGGTGAGTTCACAAAATATGTTCAACTCTGCTTCAAAGGTKCCTGAAACTGGGAGGGATGTGAGCTAGGAAGTCTGAGTGTCAGGAGGACAGGAAAAAAAGACTATAAGCCCTGCTCTGGTGAAGGGCTATTTATGGAAAGTGAGCTTCATAAGCCAAGACTGACTGAAAATTCCAGCATTTCAAATAAGACACACTTTGAGGTAGAAGATGTGGTATTCAGATTAACAATGGATGATATACCAACACCCATAATAAAACTGTTTGTAGATAATAGTCTACAGTGCTGCCAAACCCTCCTGCCAAAGCATTAATGCAGAACCATGGCTTAGGCTGGCCAAAAAGTAGGGAATCCAAGAAGCATTCTCATTCATTCAGTGTGCCCCACTGCTTTTAATATTTTACTGTCCTTGCTTTCTTTTTTTTACTGAGATCCTGAAAGAGTAATCCTAGGACAATGGTCCTGCAGTTCTTGCATCTGCAAAAGTAGCTCAGCTTTCTCCCAAGATAAAGCCCACAGTTTGTAAAAACACCTAGTTTGTACAGCTTACTGACTCACTCCCGTTTTCCAGGTGTATAGCCCTTCAAGGCCTCACTAGCAGGTGAATATTTCTGCTMTGTCCACAATTATTTCTCTACTCTTCTTTCAGGGCAGAGGCAAGCAGCATCCTTCAGGGGAAACYGACTCCTAGAAGGCTTGGATTTTAATTTTTAATGTTAAAAATATTCCAGGTGAATCTACAGGTAGGTGGCAATCCTCACACTTTCTTCAGGACTTATCAGAGGGATAAGAAAGMCTTAAACAGGCATATCTAATGATCTTTCACAACAGGTGGTAAAATTCACATACTCAGTTTACTTGATACCAGCTGCAAATGAGGGTCCCCCAGGAGAACCAGCTACAGAGTGGCTTACTTTTAATAATACCAACCTCTGTTTCTATGGAAACAGCACATCGTGTTTGTTGCTTGCAAGACATGTGCTCAGCTCCTTTTAAAATAAACTCTGTTCTCTTTGCATTGCCTTTAAAATGAAAGAAGCCCTCTAGTTTTAAACACAAAAAATTATCAAAGCCTCTTTTTCCCCTCTGGATAACACAAATGGGCATTGGATGTACAGCCTGTAGATGCTAATTACTGTGAAAAACAATAGAGGTTTTGGAGGTTTCCACCTCTACACTAGTTATTTTTATATTTTATGGCAGTGAATTGGAAATCTGGGAACTGTCTGAAAAGGAACGCTATCAAGTTAAAGAAAATAACCACTTGGCTTCAGGAAGCATCTACTCCCCTACCTGCTTTCCATACATCCAGATTGGCAACTTTCATCACCACACTTTGAAAGTGCTTGTTTACCACAATGCTACATATTTTAAAATGCTGAAACAAGATCTGCTATATCCCAATATGTTGCATGTGCATTCAGGTGGTTACCTGTGGTAACCATCAGTTTTCATTCAAATTCACTGCTGAAATTGATATTTCCTCCCATACTAGTGATACAAAACAGTCCTGGGTAATATCTTGCAAGTGCAATAAGTTGCTAAAACCACAGCCTATCTATGCCATTGTTGAATGTTGGCCTCACACTAAATCCGTTTTTAAATCTGATTAGTTTACCGTGGAAGCTCTTTTTATAGCTTCCCGTATCTTGAACAGTGAAAATAAACCAGTCTTGTTCAAGCWGTGATGGAATGAAGATTTACAGAGCTCGGACAGTCTAACGGATGGCATTATAGGGTTGTCAGAGTAACAGGCCTTGGAAATCTGCACTGTTTACGTCCAAAGGGAGAAGTCGGCTGGAGGCAGACATCCGAGGCATGTTGGATTGATTTGTAGCTTGAAAGCAGACTGTGTTTGGGGAGAGAAGAATGGAATTTTAGTCTCGCATCTGTCTCCCAGATTACACGACAAAAAGACATTTTCTTGAAAAAAGACRGTGTTAATGTAGCCTCACTTCAACRGCGGCACTTTCAAACGTGTAGCAAAACACATCCACACCTTCACAGGGACTGATCAAGAGCAAAGGTTGGTGACAAGACTTAAACCAAAGCACATCAGCCTGCTCTGGTTTAAAATTCAAAAATAAACACAAATAGCTATTCGAGGGTTCAAGAAAGGTATGTCAGGCAGATTTCACTTATGGCTTTATGTGATTTTTGAGTATCACTTTCTGAAGCACAAAAGAGGTTGGATCCTACATTTCACATTCAGTAAGTAACTCTCATTAATTGGACTTTTTTTCAATGTCCATGAGCCAAATATAAAAGAAAAATTTGTACATAACATTTAGAAAGCAGCATTGCAATGAATATAGTTAAGGTAAGAAAAAGGTATAAAAAAAATCACGTGCAGTAAAGCATTTCCACAATTAAATGAAAGATTTAGGAAATCTATCAAATTAATTTTCTTGATTTCTGATATAAACACAGCTGATACAAAAATAAGTGTCTCTATCTCTTATTGAAAAATAGAAGTTTTATAACATTAGGCAGCTTTAGATACTCACGTTTTTCTACTACTTCTCAAAGTTATTCATTGTAATTTACTATTACAATGGATTTCYACGTCTGATAGTTAAATAATATTGTTAGCCACTTTATGAAGATCTGTAATTTCCCGTCTGCTCCTGTTGTGCTAAATAGTATTTTGCCTCTTATTGCTGTGGCATTTTCAATTCTCTATTGATCAATACACTGCACTGTCACTTAAAGGAGAGAATTTACTCTGGAGATGAAAAGGTTTTATACAGCATACACAGTAATTTTCTTACAAGGTGCATCATCTTTCCTTTTGCCTTGTCCTATGCTATTTTTCTGTGTCTTTCTTTTCCACATAAAATTTAAATATGAGCCTTAAAGGATAAATTTGTCTCTACTATAATTGAAACTTGATTAAATTGGTAGAAATAGCATAAACTCACTTTAGTAAACTCCTCCTTGATTCCACATAATCCAAACTATTTCTAGAAGCTACTTCTTAGTCTGTAGAAGCAGAGTCTTTAGGCCTCCAGATCTAACTCGTGTTTGAATGAGAGCATCTTTCTGGAACCATGAGGACATTTTTATGTAACTCTCTGCAGTGGGGCCTGAAGCTTTGATGTGCCTTTTTATTTATTCTTGCTCTCTTCCTATCTATTAAACTATTAACTACAGGGACAAGACTATCATGTTTGAAGAGCAGAGTCCAACACATTAAAGCCACACATATATGTAATGCATACATTGATAGCAGAACATACAACTTCTTTCTGGCATTGCAGGAGGAACCTGCACATGGTTTGAGCTCTCTCCATCCAAGGGAACTCACCGGTGTCTTGCTCCAGCTCCTCCAGTGCCTATTTGCAGTGGCTCCCAGCTGGCATTTCACAAGGAGGCTCATCTGAGCATCACAGGGAATCAGCTGTTGACKTTCTTCTGCAAGATCAAGTGCCAGGATACTGCTCGAAAGAGGAGGTTTTTGCTAAAGAGAGGCTTATGTGCTAAAAAGGCCGATGTTCCTAACAAGTTGTGCTCTGCAACTCAGCTTGTGTATCTGTGTAAGCCACTGAGGTTTGTCATCGTGGATGAAAACACAGGTTTTGTGTGATGTAGAAGCTCTGCATTACTCAAAATCAAATCAATCAACAACTGTTTGCTCTGTAACTCCTATATATGTATAACATATATAGTTTTAAATCTTTTCTAGCACAGCAACAACAGTCTAAATGTTGCAACTAAAGTGACGTTCAGTGAGGTGACAGGGTTTTTTTATCCAGAAACCACACTCACAGAGAATATTCTCATTCCCTCTCAACATCTGTTCGGAAAGTCAGGACTGATTGGAAAAGAAAAATTTTAGCTTCTGAATTAACTTTTTTTTTCACTTCTAGTTTCTTGTTCTGTAGCACAGTTCAGAAGACTAGTGTACAGATTCTGATACACATCCAAAAATATTATCTGAAGCTTCTTGGAGTCATCATTTTCAAAAGCATGAGAGCAATATGTTTATGTCAATCATCTTTTTAAGATAAACAATGAAAATGCAATTATTAATTCATATTTGAAGACTTACATTGAGTCTGTCTATATGAGTGACAACTTAAAACTTTATTGTATTATTATTGCCCATTTTAGCTTTGTTAAACTAATGTTTAACTTTTTTAGTTAAACATTAAACTTTGTTTAACTTTGCCTTTCTGATCACAGCATCACAATACTGAGCCAAACAATTGCTAGAAACTCTGGTATCGCTGGCTGAGGGACAGTGGGAAGATTTGCTCCTCCTGGCCTTCCCTTCTTACTGCTATTCAATGACCTTCAGATAAACAACATTAAAGCACAAAAGTATGATCTTGTTAAAATTACATTGTATAAGCACATTCACTGGAATGAATGTGTGATTTGCTTGTGGATTTCAGCCACAAGCATTTTTACCTGGAATTTTCAGTTTATGATGTTCTTTACAGTCTTGAAGATCCTTCAACACAGCTTTTGCAGCATAAACCATCCATTTTATCTGTGTTATACTTGTAGAGTGGACTACATAAATCTCTTTAAAAGACCCGCATGGACCTCTGCTATACCAGGTGACTTTAAATACAAGTGTTGAACCTAGGAATTTAGATGCAGCTTAGGAGAAATTCCTGAAGCTGGATGTTGAGGAGGTGCTGGAAGTCCGGGGTGAATTTGATGTAGAAAAACCATGACAGCTGCTCTGCTGCTTTCTGCGTCCAGTAAATGCACCCAGGCAATTAAAGCTTGAATTCTTGTCTTTGTTTTTCTTCCTTTTTCAGAAATCAAAGCATTTCAAAGCAAGCTTTGTGATACTAGGTATCATTTAGCCTAGCTGAGGGCAAACATTAGGATTTAAAAAGAGATAAAGCAATATAGAAACATTCAAAGAAATATAATAATATGAATTGACACAGTGCTTGTAAAGAAGCAGAAATCCCCTCCCTTGTCCTGCTGGCAACACTCCTCCTGATGCAGGCCAGGCCTTCTTGGCCACGAGCGCACACTGCTGGCTCGTGGCTAACTTCTCCTCTATTTTAAGATATTAAATTTATTTTGGAGTATATTTCTGGTGGGCACACAAAACTGAAACAGATCTACTAGTTCATCATGGCCAGTCCTGTGCTTTGTCTGCAGTGTCAGGCTGTCACATCACATACTTAATAACTGTGTGTCATCTTAAAACTAGATGTATTTTAGGTGTTAGGAAACTCTTTCAAAATGATCTGTCCTAAAATTCTCCCATTTCCCAAACATAATAACCTTAACTAAAATATTTGCACTCAGATATGTGCCTTCATGACTCAACGGACTACATTGTCTACAGTCTATGGAATTTCTGTCTTAAAATSAAAATCAAAATCTTGTTTCCACCTTGAGTTAATTCAAAATATATCAAATTTCCCTCACCATCACTCCAGAGATTCTCCATAGTACAAGTCCTGCAGTGTCTATATGGTCTGGAAGTGTGGAAGTCCAGCATATGCAATTACTAACCACCTCCACTATTCACCACCTCCACTTGCAGCCTTGATTAACCACAACAGWGGCTATTACGTTTAGCATAAACTGGGAGCTACATGAGGCAATTCTGCAAATAAGAAATGACTGAAAGTGTTTCTTACTTCCAAATAAATTACAAAAAGGCTGAAATGTATGGAAAATGAATGAACTGTGAGGAAGTTTTGCATTTTTACATAATAGCATCTTTGTGGTTGAATGAAACTTTATACATYCAATACATACGATTCAGCTGAAAGCATACGTGTAATAGACGATCCTTCACAAAGTGTCTGTGTATTTTTCAGATGTGCAATTATATTTGATGTTTATGATAATTGTCTCAGGCCCAGTACTGTGTGATGAAATACACTTTACTGCACAATTCAGATTTTTAGACCGTATTGCTCTAATATTTAAATATGGACAAATGAGTACTGAGGAGCTGATTACTTTTCAGTCATTACTTTTGATTTCTTGGTTTTGTAGGTTTAATCAGATCCCATTTATGTAAATATTCAAAATTACCCTGGGATTTAAAACATGCASATATTCTATTTAGTATTTAATACGGAGAACAAATCATTTTCTCTTCATGTTACAGTTTTTGTGATGCTTTATATCACTACTAATATAAATGACATAAATTGCCCTCAATGCTTTTCATTTTGAAGAGCTTTATTGCTTCATCATAAGTATTATAGTARTGTGACTTTTTCTATCTCCTTCATATTACAATAGTAAAATAACATGAAATCTTTTGGCAGCATTCCAAGTTATGACTTTTCCAATATATGAGTATATGAACTACTTTGTGCATAGAAAATCTCCTTTGTACACTGCATGAGATCTGCTGAAATCCTTGAAGCTTTTGCTTTCAAGTCTGTCATACCAGTGAATGTTTTATTCTTCCAGTATTCCATTCTTACCCTAAACYCTACAGGAGTGGTGCTAGAAGAATAAAATGTGCTTCACCAGCATCCTAGTATATCTATTATCTTAATCTATCATTTAAATTTTTCAGATCTTTAGTTAGACTCCTAAGCTCTTCCTAAATGACTCTTCTGTTGAGGACTACCAATACAGAGCAGGGCTCTGTCAGTGGGCAGCATTCTATACAAATACACCTCTATCAGCTCAAATTGGGACCAACTTTTTATTTTTTGTCACCAGTTTCATAGAACAAAGGAAAAAGTAGTAACACTGTATGTGCTCTATCATGTGATTTTGCATCTGACTTCCTTTGCTGATGACTACACAAAAATCATCACTAACAGGCAAATCAATTAAGTAAGTAAAAAAGAATTTATCTGAGACATCCTGCCCGCATCACTCCACCAGCAGCTGGCTCTGTCCTGAGGCACATTGATCTAAGAGGATTTCATTCAGTTTCCGACTCAGAGGATTTACATGAATAAAGAGTGGATTCTTGTGTACTTAAATATTCTGTGCTTTACAGTAAACCCAGAAGATTTGTGTGTGTGACTGCAGGGAACCTAAAACGACTCTGAGAGTGTAAACCTGGAGGACACTCTTTTTCATAACTCTAGACAATTCTCATCTGTACCTGTGGTGATACTTCATTATTTTGAACGGGTCTCTCAGGACCCCCATTCACCAGCAGGCACACCAACAGAGAGAGGGAAGTTCAATTCAAAGATGCATCTGGAAGTATGTTGATGGCAGATAACAAAACTCCTTTTCGTCTTTGAGTACTTGATTATTTGGGCATTTTTCACTGTAGGTGAATCCAAGTGGCAAATATTTCAGCTTATCTGAAGATTGACCTTGGAGTCTTCAAGGTAAGAGCCACTGCCTCCGAGATACCCCTCTACCAAAATCATCACTGTGACTAGATGGTTCTGCTATGATACAACATACAGATCTCTGTGGTTGGTGGGGAGCAGGAATACTGTTCAGAGAGATCAGGCATCTGCAGCCTGTTGTGATCAGAAAAAAAATGCTTCTTACATAGTATGTGGGTGTGCATGAACTCTGCTTGCTAAGATGGATGGCAATCTAGTATTGACAACTACCAGCTCATGAAGACTGTAGTGAAAGACTCTGATTTGAAAATCTTTGGGATTGGAACAAACCAGTAGCACCATGTGGGCTCATATGGGGGGATTCCCACACTTTGGCACTCCACAATGGCAGTATGGATGGTACCTGCAGGGTTAACAGTAGCAAGCTGTGGCCTAGCAGGCCATAAAATGATCAAACTTGCCTGAATCAATGGAGTGAAACAACACTTGCATTAAATGATTGCATTTGAGACAAGATTGTTCTATATAAGTTGTCCAACGATTAAAAATGCCAGCCTTTACACAAAATGACTGGATTTACCACCTTAAGGTGTTTATTTGATCATTCTCTTCAAAGATTAGATGACACTGAAGTGTTTTGGGCATTTCAGATGATGACTGCCATGTTGTTCATCACTCTGGTGTGAAGCCTTGTTCCCCGACATCTTACTGCATGAATGTCCTGCTAGATGAACTCATCTGCGGGAAACAGAGATTCCAGCAAATGATCCATGAGAAGTTCATCTCAGTGATTTATCATAAGGTAAATAAGCCTTGTCAGAAGGCAATCTGAGCCTCAAGGTATTTCCAAATACTGTGTTGTAGTCATTCCACAATGCTGTGCAGGTGGCCTTGCAGGTACTGACCACGTCCATCTCTCAGTGCATCCAAGTGCTGGGAACAGCAATGGGACTTAAGCAAGCAAGATGCACTCTGAGCCTGAAAGTTTAGGTGACCTCAGCACCTCCAGATCCTTATGAAATTTGTTCCTCGTCACAACCAGAGGACTACCTCAGTGGATATATCAAGGATATGGTCACAGCACTGATGACACTTCATAATTCAAAGGACTAGACAACCCACCAAAAGACTTTCTGTGATTTGTGGTAACATGCTCAGATTGATTAGAAGCCTGTTTGGTATTGATCTCACTGTGGACTGGCTGTGACTTATGGATATCAACAATCATCTGCCCAGGAAGGATGTCCCCTCTTCACATATATTTCTCTTTCTATCATCAATATCTTTCATAAGACAGTCTGAAATTACCTGAATATTCAGTCTGTGTGCCTGAAATTGCTCTGAATAACTACACTGACACTGATGTTACTGCTGAGGTTGGATCATATCCTTTTGATAAGGTTTTAAACAAATTCATCAGGAACTGCAGAATTCCCTGTCTGCAGTAACCTGAGAGTCTAGTAACTCTTCCCATGGGGATCCAAGCTGGTCGGGCAGCCACTCACAAGAGTCTTCCACTTTTGCCAGCACAGCACCTCTGAGAGATTGAGGGAGGCCACAAAATACAAATTTTGGATAAAGAACAAAGAGTAAAGTGAAAGCAACAGAGTTAACCTAGCAGTATGTAGTCTTTCCTGTGTCAATGGCTGGCGGAGGCTGTAGAGACTTACGCCTCATAGCCAGCAACCCTGCAGGCAAAGGCAAGGTTATCCTGCTACGAGAGAAAAAAGGAAGCCTCCATTAAATGCAAAGGGAATTATTTTGCTTGTCTTGCCAACATCTCCTCATGCTGGGACTAGAAAGAGAGATAAGCTGGTGTCGTTGAAAGAAACTGTGCTCTGATGTTCTAGCAGCAGAAATTCTGTAAAATGTAGTTGAAACAGACCAAGAAAATACGAAACAAAGAGATGCAAGTATTTCATTGTAAAACAGAAGTGAGAAAGTAGATATATCAATCAGCAAAATAAGCTCCACTCTATGAAGCAGCATTTATTGGTGCTTTATAGCTTAAAAGATAGTGCAAGATTCTATGATTTTGTCCATAAAAATACTAGAAAAATAATTTCTACATATCCTTTGAATGAGTAAATAGCAGGAGCAGCAAGTGGGTTTTTCAAAAAAATGCCTAGCTAGATTTGTAAGTCATTCTGCAGAAAACTGTCATATTTTATACATGACCAGTTACTCATTATGACTATATATGAATGTATATATATGAATGTATGTAATACATAAAAAATTGAGCACAGTGCTTCAGAATGCAAAATAAAAAATAAAAAATAAAAAATAAAAATGAAATTAGAAATTAGGGGGAGAGAGAGCTCCACAAGCATGAAATCTCTTCCTGTTTTTAGCATTTACATACATTCAGCGTAAAAGGCACTATTTTTACCAGGTGAGAAAAAGTAAGAGGTGAATCATTTTGATTTGGTGCACTTACACATCATCTTGTTTTTTCCTCCTCTGCCTATATTCTCTTCAGAGGGTTAGAGTACTGTCTGCACCTATTTCTGTACTCCAAATGCCACCAAACCCCATGAAATACTTAGGGGGGAGTTGAAAGCTTTCTTCTTAACCCAGTTCTGTGCTTAACACAGTATGAAGATAGGTCTGTTAGCTGGTCTGCTAGTTATAGACATTGACAGTAAAAAGTCAACAGAGATGCAAGAGAAAAAGCTTATTCGGGGAAACTGCAGGGATTTAGCCTAGGGTTGCATGGCTTTTGAAACCATCTGCCTTTTATCTCGTATACATTTGGGGATCATCCGCCCCAATGTTGAGATTCTGACTTTTGCAGAAGTGATTCTCAGACTGTGATCCTCATAAATCTAATGTCTCATGAAAACGCTGTACATGTTCTGCAACTGGTCTGGGGATTTTATTAAATCATAAAAATATCTGGCAGTTTCAATGAGGAGGCAGCAGTATGTGGCAATCCATAAGCAATTCTCAACATTGACTCCAGTCTGGTCTAGTACAATCCTTCTGGTTATGTTGCTTTCTCTGGTGCAAGAAGAGAGTAGCATAGAGGCAATAAAGTACCTTGCTGTGTGTGACCATGGTGGAGGGACAAGAATTCCCAGGGAGTGCCATATTCCCTGTGTGTACCTAGGCCCAGTCGACAAGGGCTGATGCTCCTTAGCAAGTGCCAGGGGCTCTTTCCTTGGAGAAGATACTGCTTGCACCTCCAATGCAACTCACACACCTCTTTTCCTCAAGCCGATGGGCAGGGCATGGATTTACTGGTACACAAGTGCTCTGTAAGAGTCTCCACCTTTCCCATAACACACACACATCAGAATGAAAGGAATAGGGCTGCTCAGGAAAAAGGAAAACCAGGAGCAAAGTGTTATATTTGCCTGAGTAATTCATTCTGCCTGGAGCCACTAGGTAAGAGGACCAATGGACCAGATGTATTTTCTGAGGGCATCTATTTAAATAACTAAGGATTCCTCAACTAGAGTACAGGCTTAAGTATACATCTAAAYGTTGAAACTGTTTATCAGCTCATAAGAAAGAGATGAGAATGGGTATTTATAAAGTCAAAGCACTGGTGTTTTTCTGCCTAAGCTAGCTGGCATATATTTATGCTCAGTAGAAATGGTAAGGAGGAAGTGGTTTTAGGAGTGATTTAGGAGCAGTCTTCAGGATGGCAGAGAGTGGTTTGAAAGTAAACTGAATATGTCTCCTATGGTCTGTTTATTTCTGCATTTCCAGTGTCTTAGCTGAATCTGTTTTGAGATCACATGTGCTGTGTCTGTGTCCACGTCTTTCTATGCAATTATCATAAACTCACTCACTCAACATACTAGTGTCTCAGATGTTATTTTAATAGTAATAGTATAGTAAATAGTAAATAGAAAAGTAACCAATTAGCTCTTTCGAGAAAGATTGTGCTTCTCTTTTCATTTGTTGATCAACCCAAACCTAAATCATATTTTAAATTAAGATGACGGWCAAAAGAACTAAACATATCTACTACAGAAGGGCACTGCAGTAGCCATTACTTACACTGTAGCTGTTGTTCTTGCTTATTACTGTTGACCTTACATTTTTTTTTGATTTGTTCCTCAGAAACTTTGTTAATGTGAAATGTGATTTCACATTTCATGTGAAATGATGTGATTGAATAATTTAAGTTGGAAGGGAGCTCTGTAAGTATACTCTGTTGTATTTTCTTTGAGAAAAAATACATAGTGACATTTGCAAATGTCATGGGAATAATTAGTGTTGGTTTTCCCTTCCTCTACACACAGGCAACAGGTTTCAGGAGAGCAAATTTTTTCTTAGTGATTATACTTGGGGTCAGTAAATCAGATCATGGAGCATTGTATTATTTCCTAAAACATCAGGCCAAATGTTATGTTACACCATATTTATTCAGCTGTATCTGGAATGAGAATTTTTCAGTATCATCATACTTTTTTAAACTGGCAAAACCAGAAAAAAACAAGTGGATTTATAACTGGTACAGTACCACAGCCTAGAAACAAGAAGACTTTATGAAGAAGTTCCTTGGTCTCCTGCATAATGCTGTGAAATCTACCACAGAAATAGTGTCAATTTCTTGACACTATTCTTGAGGAACTTTGTAATCTCCTGGAAATTGTGTTTCCTTTCAAGGATATATCCAGGCCATGGCTTGGCATTTCCCTTAGAGAACTTTGGCCCCTAAAATGCAGGGACCACCAACTTTTACAGAAAAGAAAGACATTTGTCCTCAAAGATATGTGCTGGCTGGTTAACATATACACCCATTCTGTTATTGTGTCCAGTGAAGGTCTGTATTGTATCTATTGAAAGCAAAGAGTGTGAGACTGAAAACATACATAGTCCATAGGCTTATGATACAGATCACAGAATTGTACAGCCCAAGAATGATATTAAGGACATGTACAAGTCCGCCAATGGTTCAACACATTGTGAAACAGTAAAAGGAAGAGATTTGAGTTTTCTATACGACTTTGCATAAAATTTTGTTAGAGGTATTTTTCCTTTATTTCTTTCTAAAAGGCTTGTTTAGTATTGCAGGAGAAGGTGTGTGCAAGATGGCATTGAAAAATACATTTCCAGAGTACTACGCAAGCCACTTTGCATGATGCTATTGCTCAAATGAGAAAAATCGACAATGTCATGAGCCAGCTGGACACATCTTTTGGCTGTCTGTTCCATATTTGTTTATGCTTTCAACACTTGATTTACTGTTTAATGTTTATATTTGTCATGTTTGGTACTCAGTAGAGAAATACTAAAAGCCATCAACACCAGCTTCCATCCCRGCCATTCTGGAATTCTTCAACTTCAATATGGCTCTGAAACTGAGCACGTGCTTTATCACCAAGCAGTGTAATATTCACCAGTGTAACATCACACCAGTAGTGTAATATTCTCCAGTACGAAATGTCTGATTTGACTTGGGAGATTACTCCTTGCCCTTCAAAGAACAAATAATTATCTAATAGAAGAGCAGATCTTAACTCTAAATCTAGTAGCGGAACAATTGCAAGCCCTCAAACGCTTTTCTCATTTCAGACCTGCAAAGGACAAGAACCCAAACGTGTTTAGTAGTGTTCTTGGAAAATTTAACAGATAATTCTTAAGGGGAGAACTGAAGGGAAATTAATCCTATTGCTGAGTATGTCTCACAGGATGTGCCTTTCAGTTCTGATTTAAGTCAGTCATTGCATCTCTGGGAGTTGTTAAGGCTGCTAATCTGCTTTTGAATGTAATTTCACAGATAGAGTCTCACTAAATTTGTTTAGTTTTGTTCTTACAAGATTGTCTCTTCGTAATTTTTACTAATATTTCTGTTGGAGCACCTCACCAGAGAGTCACGAGCAAACAGAACTGGAAGAAGACCAAATTACCAGAWGACCTAGTGTTTAAGCATTTTGTGATACAAGAGTTTTCCTAACCATAACCACCCCTGACAGCAAGTACTACTAGACCCAGATCAGGTTTTACTTGTTTAGATAGACTCAGTCCTAAAAACTCCTAGACACGCTAGATCAACAAGTCTAGGACGCCTAAATGCAGGAACTGCAATTTAGTAGAGGCTGTTGACCTCTACATGACATAGTTCATGACAGTTTGTGAGTTTTAMTGAAACTCAGCAGTTAAAACTGTCACAAATACACTCTACCATTTATTTTCTGCATCAGGAATACAAATGAAATTCATCTGTTTTATCAACACTGCAGGGAAATTTAACTTTCCCTGGCAGCAACARCCACTCAGTGTGTTATCTTGGCAGCATCTGCAGTCTTCTCCTGAATCCACTTCATTTGTCATCGTCTGCAAGATCACAACTACCCAGGTCTTAGCTGTTGTTCTAAGATCTTGTGTTTTATCCAGTAGGTGGGTAAGGAGCAGCATAAACACCAAGCAAGAAGGAATAAAGCTGTACTTTACAAAGTTGTAGGTGTGGTCCTCATGATATGTTGGTGATGCCAGTTCTGGGCTTGCAATTGGAAGGAGCAGGGAGTTTGCACCCACCAGAGGGGCAGTGATGACAGCAAGTGTTCCTGCCTTTACCAGTAGCGAGTGCTCCTGCTGTTACCAGGAGTAAATGCTTCCTCTTAGACATTTACTTTGTTGTTGTTGTTAGCTGACTTCTAGTGACAGCAACTTTATTCTATTTTATGAAATATTGTTAAGGAAATCATAGCAACCAGTCTATCGTGGTATTGAAAGCTACAGACTGGAACATTTGGAGTGACACAGAAAGCAACTGCTAGAGCATAATAGTTTGCTGTAGAGTGCTTATACTCATTCAAAGGACCCAATACGTGTTTAACACCTAAGTGCTTTTATTCTTTATAGGCTTACACATTTTCAGAAATAGCAGAAAATGCATTTATATCATATGAACACAGTAAACTGTTTTTTACTGCTTCTTAGTAGRACATTAGATATCAGCTGAAGTTAGGTGTCCTGAGGTCAGCAAGTCCAAATAATTAAAATATATATATATATATGTCATTAAGATAAATTCACTTCATGGTTGGGCAGTACATGGCAGGGCTTTGCAGTCTTGTCATGTTCTTCAGGGTTTTCCACATGGATTTTTCTTAGGGGTAGAGAGCTGTTGAGGTTTCCTGCTTATCAAATTATAAAAACCAAATCCTGTATTGTACTATATTGTATTCTATTCCTGCTATTCCTTTGGTTTCAACAATTTTGATTTATGATGACTGTCAGTACTTGAGCTAAGTTCTATGAAGTCACAGCTCTACAAATACTACTTTTGTGTATCTCTTTATATTTTTTCCAGTGACAAGTGAATTAAGCCTCTGCTATTTAGCCCAGCTATTTGGATTTCAGTGGGACACATTTTGTCAGAAGTGGAGGCCAGAGAAAAGAATTGTTTGGRGAAAAAAAAAGTCAAAATAGCAATTTTAGTCAGGTAAATACAGTTCTCTCAAACTGCATGGGTACAGCAATATATTTACTGGCAGTTTTGAGAGTTCTAGCAGGACTGGGCTGCCCAGTCTCTAGCAGGAGTCTGGAGGCCTGTTTTTTCTCTCTGTGGAGTAGGAGAAYTGTGAAACTGGAAAATATTTTTCTCACAAAAGAGCAGCACTTTGAGGAAACTGGCATTTTCTCTCAGAAAATACTGACTTCACCGAAGTTAATCAGTCATGAGAAACAYCACGGACAATACTCCTTACTAGATTCGCAGAAGGACCTGACAATAAATAGGTTAAGGCTGGAGGATATGGGCAGAACAAAAACAGTTTTAGGACACATGTACAGTCCTATAGAACTTGAGAATGATCTTATGTTATTTAGACATTTGGCACATGTTTACAGCAGACTCAGAGTCACTCTCACTTATGCCAGCTGCCTGCGAGCTGCATTGCAGACCTTAAGCTGCACTCAACATTCCTTCGAGCCCGACAGGTCCATTCCACCTGAGGAAGTACCTGATGCAGAAATCAGATTTTTGCCTATTAATAGCTCTCTGCTTCAGAAAGTGGGGGCATGATTAAAAAAAGAAATTAGTTTTGCTCCATCTGGTTTGCACAAAATCAAGGATCTCTAATCAAGGATCTGTTTGGGAAGGGTCAAATTAATTTTGAAGTAAATTTCTTAAGATATGGTTTTGATACTGTGCCAAGACTACCCTTATTTGTGCATGCATAGGGCCTGAAAGTTAATAACGTTATTTATATTTAATCAGTAGAAAGTGCTTTTGTAATTAATTTTATATGAAATGGGATCTAGCTGCTATAATGCTGGATTTACACTCCAATGGATTGATCAGAGAGTCTTATCATTTTTTTTTTTCTGTGCTACTCTAGAAATGACTGCAGCATTTTCTGTATGATTACTATTATTAAAGACAAAGAAGAGGTAAAATACTTGGTTACTATAGGTAACCAAGAGAAACTGGAAATAGCAGGGGGAAATGCATATCACTTCCTCTATACTCACTCCAACTTTCCTGCTGATTTTCATGACCCTGACCATGAAGCCAAACATAATTGGCTGGATTTGATGCAAAGCACTGGTGTTTTCTCTTCTCTCTGTTAATACCCAGCACCAGAGTCACAAGATCAAAGGGAAAAAAAAAAGCAAAACCCTGCAGAGAATTGGGATAAATGTAAGCAGCAAGAACAAAAAGTAATTCAGAGCAAAGGCTGCATCTGTGCTGCTTTCCTCCTTGCATCTCCCTCGTGGACCAGCCCCAGGAAGGCAAATGCCAGCTGACGTGTAGCCCACATGAATCATCCTGGCTCGCACCGCACTAAATGTGTATGACTTCTCATTGGATTTAATGTACCTGATGAAAGTTATATCTCCTGTGCCCACTTTAGCCAACACACGTGGGAGGTATGAGCGTAGGCGCAGGGAGAAAAATTGTCAGATATTATTCCATACATTGTTCTTCATACGGTGAGGGGGAARAACACTTCTATTATGTATCTTGCTGGAACACATACATTAAAATAAAGAGTCATGCCCCCAAAGAACAGAAACAGTGTTTAGAAAGGGGAAAAATGATAGCAGCACTATAATCAAAGAAGTCTAGTTTGTTAATACAGTTTAGTGAGGCTGATTCAGGTAGCCCAACAGAGGCAGAGCTGCCACAGCTCCATGCCCCCAGGTCCAACCAGTAGCATAAAGGCAYAAACAAGCATAYGTATAATATATAAATACATATATATATATAATATATATAAAYGGGAGCCCCCACCCCTCCTGTTGTTGCTCCTTGGGGATCCTCTGCATGTGTATATGTGCGTATCCATGTGCATATACATGTGTGTGTTTGGATTATATGATAAAATCTGGYCTCCACACAAAAAATCTTTTAAAATATCTTCTTTACAAAAACTTTACTTATATTACCAGTTTCTGTTAGCAGCTTATTAACTGCAGCCTTCCTCCCGCTCTTCTCAAACTCTCTTGTTTACCCATATAGAGCATTTTTGGGAATTGGAGTGTCTCGAAGACGAGGGTGGCACCTGAGTTATGTGAGTGCACAAATACCAGAGCAGGCTGTAATTGTGTGGGTGCAAACAAGGCTGTGATATAGGGTGTGGGGAAAAACAGGGGAGCCAAGACTGCGTCCTGTCCAGAGGCTGAGGATGCCATGTCCTGTAGAGGACAGGCGCCTCGTCTGGGGTTGGGCTCTTCCTCAAAGGCTCTTTTGCTTCCTTTTCTGCCTGCCAAGAGAGATTTGCCACACACATGCACAAACAAACCAAGAATAGTTAGAGATGCTTTTACAAAGCTTGAGCTTGAATTATTGCTTAAAAAAAGAACATATTTATATATAGCCAAAAAAAAAAAATCACCCAGGAGAATCACTGTTTCTCCTAAAATATGCTGTAAATATTCCCATGGCCTCCCTAATCGGACCTCCCACATTACAGCGGAGGTCAGCTAGTGAAGGTCTGCTCCTACCTTCACACTCCACTCTAGACTCTATTCTAGACTCTATTTGCAGGCAGTACTGCAAATGCTGTGTGCCATCCTCCCCTTGGATTGATCCCTCCACAGGGACAACAGCACTCACCTTTCATGTAACAAGGGCAGGCACTCAGATATAGGGGACTGAGAAAAGAAGGTTTAACTCACACAGCCCACATAGCAGACCTCACTGAGGCTTGGCCTCCAGAGCATTTTGTGCTGAGGAACACCCTTGTATGCCATACAGTGCTCCTAAAGAATCTGCTTTTGTCGCATTCTGACATTTAAAAATCTTTTCCTAGGAAGTAATTGAAAACAAAATWATTTCAGTGAGAAAACACTGAACCCTTTGCAGGACACAAGAAGGACACAGCAGAAGTTGACCAAAGATTGCATTTGGCTCATTAATATATAGATGTGGAAGCTCACTAATTACTACTAAGTGGTGATATCAATTATTTAATTAGCAGCCTCTGATGCAGTTCAGCTTCTGAATTTTGTATTATAACTGACTCCAGTGCAAACACATTGATTGTCTTTCACTCATAAACAGAGCTAYATGAAATACGAATTTGGTGAAAGATTCCAGAATAGCAAATGCAGGGACTCAAGTCTTCTAATTATCTAAAGCTCTGCAGTGCAAACTTTCCCAATTGCCATGACAATGTGTCTAACACTGCCCTGGAGAAGCCTGACACAAGGTGTTGAGTGGGTGTTTCAGACTCCTTGCTTATTAAAAACCTAGTCTCTGCTCAGACTTTCATAAGGGTTCCCAATTAGTGCCAATTGTGATGATAGCTTTGACCATGTGGATGTTTCTCCTCCAGGAAATRGGGTGAGATCCTGTAGCAGCTCTGAAGCAAAGATACCTCAATAGGAAAACCGATTCAAGRGATCTAAGGGTAGCATCTCTGAATACATTTTGAAGTGTATATTATGTTGTATCAAAATACTTGCAATATCAGGCTTGTAAAAGATGTATTATGAAGAAAACAATGATAGATAATAATGCCAAAATATAGTCTGCTCTCTAAGATGAAGAAACCAGAGGGAGCCATGACAGGATGTAGTTAATACAAGTGACAAGCTGCAAGWGTGAGATAATTTTATAAAAAGCCACTACTATCACAAAATATTACTTAAATTATTTGTCCATGTTCTAAAAGTCATTTGTAGCAGCCATACCTGCCTCTCAGTGCATATCAGTAGCCTTTATTAAAATAAATCAATTCTCCAAAGATATTATTGAAAGAACTTGTTGCAAGAGGCTTTGAGCAGTATTACTCAAGTTACTTATGGAATTAAGGCATGCAAATGATAAGTATTTCTGTAGAGAATGAATGACTTTAGGTCAGTGCAATTTTGTCTGTCAAAATTCATTATATGTGCTAGGAAATATTACAATGGGAAAGGAGTGGGAATCTTCAGGGGAGATGAAAAGGCTCAGAGTTATTTTGCTTGGCATCATTAGCAAATTCTAACTCATACAAATAAAATAGAAAGAAAATGGCCCATGTCCTGTATCATTCATGCTAATCCATATGAGGACGTAGAAAGAAAATTGTCAGCTCTGGAAAGACAGCTAAGAGAAAGAAAGCCTGAGTTACCTGAAAACTGCTCCCGGTGGGTGGGAGAAACAGGACAGATGCAACTGAGGTTAAGGCTGCTCCTGCCTTTCAGAGTCTCTTTGTGGTTTCAGACCTATGAACATGGACTAGGAGGGGAGTTTATGTCCTTACCCTAGATGTTCACAAAGTGGCATGCTTGAGCTATGATCTTTTACCAGGAAAGTATTTCTTCCCATCTCATTTCTGGGGATCTTATCTGTTGTTTATGCTTTTGTCCCTAATGGACGTCTCTTTGGTCTTCAAGGCCCAAAGACTTGMATGTTTATGAGAGGCTTATTGTAGAGCAGAACATAGTGTCTCCTCTGAAGAAGAGTTGAGTATTCCAGCTACTATGATGGTTAATGGAAAAGAGTCAAGTTCAAGGTGTTTGGGAGAAGATGGTGCTGACTTTAGTGCTCTGTAAGTAGAGTCTAGGATGCCTCTCTAAGCATCTAAGAGAAGCTCCTATCTGAAGGACTCTGAATTGCCCTTGTGGAGACTCTGCTGTTTATTTGAAGTGTCTGGGTTCACAAGGAACTAAACTGGGTGTAACAACTGATTGAGCAAGTGCCTGGGAGAGAAAGCCATTAACAGTTACCAGAGACAAAGACATCAACCCTGACTGAACTGTGAATTGCTTAAAACTCAGAGAGAGTGTCCTGGGGAAGTAATATTATGAATTTGCTCTATTTCTGTACTTTCTGAGTCATTTTCTGTTGTCTACTGTCCAACAGGACACTGGACTTCTGGTGTGCACCAGTCTTAAAGAGTACTTTGCATATACTTATGTCCATGGTGTACAGCAGCAGTCTGAATCCAGACAAGCTGAAAACCTTCTGCTGCTCCAGAAGGTAAATGACCTGTTGTGACTCTGCTCCTGAATGTCCCAGACTTTTCTACAGCACTGGTATACATGGTCTATAGAGTTTTTAAAACTCTGACTCACAGGTACCTCTCTAATCTCCAAGCAGTCTGACCACCTACATTAAGGCTGTGAATTCTACCAAGCGCCTACGTGCTGATGCAATTTCATGATATCAGCCTTAGCTTTGCAGAAACACCTTTCACATCTTCCTTTGACAAAAGGGCTGATACTTCCAAAGTGCCCTGCAAAGTGTTAAATAAGCAATCTGCAAGAAAAGACTGGAGCTCTAGGAGTGGAAAGGGAAGAAGTTGTAGTTGTTTATCGGGTTGTTCTTTATGTTTTGAACCTAGCCAGAAGACAAAGAAAAAAATGTTTGTGAACTTATGTGGGCTTTGAATYGGCTTCTTACACTACGGTAAGCACTAAAAAGCAGGTCATGTTTGTGTTTTGCCTGCCTTCACTGCTGAGGACTGCCATTATTTTTAGGACTTTTTTAATGTATTGAAGTGACTGGGAGCATCCTGGGAATTAAGTTGCTCCTTTTCTAAAACCAAACAGTCCACTCTATGATATAGATGACATTCTGTAATGGCTTTCATACTTGGTCATAGTTCAGTCACCACCGAGATGCACCAATACACTGCAGTGTAGCTAAGCCTTTAAACATGTTGCTGTGCAGAGCCAAACAAGTCCATAATCACAATATTCCTTCCTAAATCTTAGCAATGTCTTTCATTCTCACACCTTGACCTACCTTAATTTCCCCAYCAGGAGCGAACGAATAGGAAATACATTATTAATTTTATCTTTACTATCACTGAGAATCTGGGGGGAAGAAAATGGCCCCAGGTGAACAAAAGTGATTGAACAAATCTCTTTGTAGGTCATCTGTATTTTTATCCAGCTCCCTCAGGTCAGTAAAGGAATCAGAAAACTCCTAAGGCTATGTCTTTATATCTCAGAAACATCTTACCTAAGCTATAACAGCTAATTTAAGTTGTAAAATAATTCTGAAAAAAAATTTTCTTCCTAYGCCAAGCAACATTTCATGCCAGGTTTATGTAACCTGCTATAATATGTTCCCTCCACATATGGTAGTATGGCTGGAGATTATCAAAGCAAGTTTTATAGAAAACACAGGTAACCACATCAATTTAGAGAAGGGAAAGATCTGTTTTGTTGTAATAAATCTCATTTTAGTCTCCTTTGCCCCTGCCATATGCTGAGTCCAGGGACATACGGTGCTTTTCTCTTTCATTGCCATTGAACAAGAAGACAATTTTAGGTTATACAACCTTAAACATATTTAGAGACTAAATTTAAATACGTTTTTTTTTTCCATTTTGACATGAATGCTCACCCATGTGTGAGAAAGTATACCACACAGCAAGACACATTTATAGAAAAGCCAACTATGTACGTTGTGCTGCATCAACAATGATATCAGTGAAGATGGAAAAGTGGAGTTCATATTTATGTTTTTGCCTGTGTCCAATCATTGCTTGAGTGGGACAGAATGACAGTTTGTAGAGTTTGCTAAAACTGAGCTTTGCTTGATGTCAAAGAATATAGCCTTATAAAAGAATATTTTTCAAGAAAYTCTTGACAGTGTATTTAGGAATGAAAAATTTTCAAGTCTCTCACAKCAGTCCTCATCCTGAAAACACAAAAGATAATAGTTCCTAAAATAGAAAATTAAATATTAACTCAGAATAAATTGGATACAAAATGAAACAGCTACATTTGCAGCAAAGACCTTAGATCTCAGCCTTACTCTGCATGGTTTAAGCTTTTGCTAGGCAACTATACATGTACCTTTTAAATTTTAAAGGCATTGTCTCTACGACCTTTGGGAATAATAATAAAAATATTTCACATCACTGGAAGCCACTGAAAGCCACTGAGAGAGGCTTTGTTCTGAGAAGTTAGCTATGTATGTGTGGTCATTTTGTTGTGAGAGGGGGATATGTAGAGAGAAGTGGATTAGGTTGGGCATTTTCAGAAAAGAAAAGTCTTTCAACAAAATAGATTGGACAACGCAGTGTAAATTAAGAATGACAGTTAATTTAGCATACAGCAAAACACAGCCTGCAGCACTTCTAGGTCAGTGTTTGTGAAACATTTCCATTAGTTAGGAAAATTGCATTTTCTAATTACAATTAATATGTCAAACGTACACATAACAATTTGCAAAAGCAAAATGTCCCAGTTAAAATTCTGCAAGTTGTCAAATCAGAGGTTGTTCTTAATGTGATGCTGTGTATACTTAAAATCTTATGAGGTCTCTATTAATTAAATTAATGACATGAGATAAATGATCAACCAGGAATTCCATAGATACGAATCTCATATTGACTCTCAAAGATTTCTCCTGCTTAAAGAAAACGTGAAACAAAACACAGTATTATTATGTCTTATGTGCACCACTAAAGACCTTGCACTCATCTCTTCATCAGTCCTGAAACAAATCACTACAGACATCTTGCCCTGGAGAGAAAGGGCACAGCCTGATGCAAGCAATGCAACAAGTACAGATAAGATTAGATGTCTTTTTTTATGAAGGTAGTGATGTAGTTATTATTAAAACTAATATTAATGCAGTGGTTGCAGATTCTCATTCAGGACTAGAGCATTGTTACGGCAGATACTACAAAGATACTCATAGAGAAGATGTTCCCCAGCTGAAGGAACTTCTAAATTAGAGGAGTTTTCTCTTTTTCTCGTTCTCGCTCTGTTCCTAATGCCAGAACAGCTTGATTTTATGAGGTTAGAGTTAAACCACTATCAGAAGAGGTAGCAAAGTAAGAGTCTATAACTTTTTCCTTCACTTTCATGATGGGGAATATCTATTAAGACTGCATATACTATACCATAWCTTTCAGAAATTCAGTCTGTACTGCAGACTAGGTTTATTGCCAGCAACTAATCAACAGTGCCTTTTGATGAACAGTGCCTTTTATTTAGTATTTTTATTTAGTATATTTCTTTGTTCTTTCAGTATGAAAATTCTTAACTAGCCTCTGTCATTAGTTTTCCTCTTTCTTTTCCCATTTTTTTTGTCTTCAACACGAGGTCCTTAAATATTAGAAGGATACTACAAATGCAGTTTTGGCTAGTGAGTTTATTTAAAAGCCAAAACAAGGTATCACTGTTCCTGGGAAAGCAAAGGTGACACTGTGTGACCAGGGTAAACGGAGACTCCAGTACAACAGTGTTTTACACTCGTTTGACATAGGAACTTATATTCCTTTACATTCCAGTCCAAATAACTTCCAGTTTATAAAGTGCAGATTACACAGTGCAGATTAAAGCCTTTCACTTTTAAAGTGAAATGTTGGTGTGAGCAAGTCTTAATGATTACAAGATGGTAAGGATTGAACTTGGTGTGTTGGAAAGGCAAATGCTGCAGCAAGTGACCTGCAGGCACCAGAATCCTTCTGGGCAGCCTGTTTTGATAGCAGGTGCCATGAAGTGGAGGTGGCATCGGCTCGCCTCAGCCAGAGTGGTAGTCCCAGGCTCCTGGGACCAACCTGGGAAGTAGCCAGGAAGTGAAACAGGGACAAGAGGCTGAGCTAGAGATGAGCTATGAAAGGTGTAGGTRTCATCTGCCACCCTTTCGGATCTGCTTTGGACCTAAGGAAGCAGCTGGCTCCTAAGTCTCATCACCTATTGGGAAACAGCTCCCTCAGTATCTTCCCCTTGTTTCTTTCGACTGCACTTACAAGTGAAAAAGTAAATGAACTCAAATAATGGCCTCAAATTGGCTAAAGTTCTAGAAAAAAGTACCATTAAATTTATACAGCCTTGACTAGAGCTGGGCAAATGTTAACAAGACAGAAGCACAGATTAGGAAAGGCTCTGYGTGTTTCTAGTCAAGCATTAAAAAATTTGATGCACAAACTAATTAGTCACTATGAGAGGAATATATGTTTCTGTTTCATAGACTTTCCTAATGAACTACAGGCTTAAGCAGTSTGTGTTCTATTCTGTGACCAATACAAGCGTTAGCAAGTTCTCAAAAATCACATTAGACTTTAGCGGGGGTTGAGTTTATTTGTGTCAAATTCTCAATGTCAAAATTTCAAAAGGCACTGATTCTACACTAATGCACTAGCAGCCCAAAGGACTTCTTGTTTGTGAATTAAGTTGGGTTTAATCTGGAGGAGTTCAGAGAAAGCAGCCACAGGACAAAATATTGAGAATGAAATCTGCATTCTCAAGTTGTGTTAGACAAAGAACTAACAAGAATTGCTACTCCTGTTTTTCTAATTACACACYGCATTTCTGCAGTGCTCAGTAGCTGTTGTGGAAGAGTAGAGAAGGTCCATTGCGTTATATGCTTTGCAAATACATAAAAATMATTTCCCCAGACAGTCAAGACACTAGGTTTCAGTACATTATGATGTGTGAGTATACAGAAATAACAAGAAAATTGTGATTACCAAAGAAGACAATGATTTCAGCACAGTAGCAATCTAAGCACTGTCAGTGTTGTTTTGCAGGCATTACAGCAAAAAGTTGTCAGAATGGTCTAATGATGACTTTGGGGATCTTTACTTCTCAGGCAGGGCAGAAAACACGGATAATAACAAGGGAAGAGAAACTAATATTGCTAGAATATTTAGACATCGAGGCAAAGGTGGCAATGTTTAGTGGTTACCTCACACCACTGCAGTTTTYGCAGTTTTCAGAATTGCAATTTTCAGCTGTGGTTAAGAATTTTTTAATACTTACTGATAGCGGCTCCAGCAGATTTCAAAACGCAGGAGCCAGTCGGAGAGGTCTGTGGACCAGGGTTTGCCATGGACAGGACAGCCAAGGAGCTGATCCACATGTGCAAGAAGGACAGGAGGGGAATTGGACTCATTATGAGTTTAAGTTAAGTTTGACTAGTGAGGATAAAGTATCAAAAGAAATAAAGATAAGTAGTAAAGAGGAGATGAAAATGATTTGTGCAACTGAAGAAGAACCAAGCAGAGGAAAGCAGCCAAGAAATTTCTGCATATGTCAGGAAAGTGAGAGAAGAGGATTGTAGGAAGCGAAGGCAGCAAGGTTACGTCAAGGGGCTTTCTCTTTGAGGAAATGTGCAAGATCCCATGGAGCAAGAGACGTGGAGACASAAGAGAGGAGGATGTGAAAGAAATGATTCAAAGCTGGAAGTAAAAGAGTAGACACTGCAAGACAGCTTTTCACTCTACAACACAGCACTATTAATAACCCATGTCTTGAAGGCATTGCTTCATTTTTGCTCTGCTTCCTAATAGCAGAGAGACAGGTTTGGTTGAACTGGGAAGGATACATCTGCCTTTAAACATTAAATAAATAATTGATTTTAAATAATAATACAATATAATAACAATAATATAATAAAACTAATTAATGAATGAATAACTAAATAATTAACAGATTGTCTATTAAAACACAGACACCAGCAGGCCCTGCTGCCTCTTCTCCCTGCTCCAAGGGTTTGGCTGCCTGTGTGCCAGGCCAGCACTGACACAGCACAGCCCGGGAGCCTCTTGCCAGGCTGCAGTGGTGGAGCTGGGAGAGGAAGGGCTGGGAGAAGCCTTGTGAGAGCCTCCTGGGATGGTACCCGACTCCCAGGACCAGGGCTGCGAGTTCTCTGCCCTTAATGTGATCCTGTTTGCTGTCTGTCACCATTGTCCCCCTGATCTTATCACAAAACTCATGGCTATTGCTGCCCTGGCAAGCAGTTCCATGGAATTAGAGACTCCCTGGATTCTGTTCCTTTTGCTGGTCTGGCATTATGCATGGAGAAGAATAACTCCAACCCAGAAGAGACCTCTCACCAGCTGCCTTATAAAACAGCACACTTATGAACTTGCTAGCAATTGCCCTACAGAGGATATTTTGCCTCCCATTGTCCAGGGGTGGTGATGCTGTCAGGCTGCATAACATCTTTTAATTTATTTATTTATTTATTTATTTATTTATTTATTTATTTATTTATTTATTTGTAATCCTGCAGGCTTCAGTACCTCTGGGAAAGTACATCTTTCTTCATCTAGTCACTGGACTCCAGACTGAAAAGGAATATTTGGAACTTTAAAATGTGCCTTTACCTCAGAAATGAGGATCAGAGGATATGTTGATTTAAGAGAATAAGAAAAGAGTAATAAAATTTGTATTCTGGAAGTACTTTGCATAGTTTGGAAGCAGAACAGACTATTTTACAGAGTGGTGGATTAACTGAGTTACTTCCAGGATCATTATCACACGAAGTTAGCAGGTCATAGGAAAAGCATTACTTCTTCTAGTAAATAGCAGGGGAAAAGCATTATTTCTTCCAGGAAAAAGAAGGGCAAGATCTGGCATCTTTTTTTCTAGCAAAAAGCTGGTATTCTCAGTTACTTTCTTCAGTCAAGGTCCAACAAATATAAACAGCAGTTAAACAGGAGTGAATTGCAATGAGGTTTATATTGCATCCATTGCAACTCTGCAATGGGGATGCACAGGGAATGCCAATTTGGACGAATTACATAACTATCTTAAACCACCAATAGTCCCAAAAGTAAAGGTTTTGCAAGGTTGTTTTGCCCAGAAAAGATTTTAAACTACAAGCCCAACTCAGGTCTCACTAGACATTATACCATTTTTAAGGGATCTAATTTCTTAAAGTTTCTAGCTGTCTTCTGTGATGTACTGAGCACTGTCAGTTTTCATGGCTGTCAATCATTTCTTCCCGTAAAGAAATTCAGAGAACTTTCCTCTGTAAGGACCATTAAGGACAATGAGGAGCAGGAGACTGGTGGAGAGAGAGACGAATCGAGGCAAAACTGCCACTGCTGATCTGGTTAACCAAGAGCAGGGTGCAGGAATCCAGCTACAAAAGCGATCTTTGTCAAAAAAACTGCTGTAGTGCCCCTTTCTTATACCCTCAGTGTCACAGTTTTGTGAAAATACACAGATTTCATTTGACACACCTAACTCTGCGACTGTGGCGTAAAAATAACCAGGAGCCTGCAAGGCTTGCATAGTGAGATGAGAGGCTCAGTGCTGCCATTTGTTTGTGATGAATAATATATATAGTTTCAACAGCTCAGAAATCTTATCAGCCCTCCTGTAATGGGCCTTCTGATTATCAGCAGCAAAGTTTCTGTGCAGTTCCATGTGTAATAAACCTAACAACACACTTTGAAACACATATACTTTCCTGCACAAACTCACAGTCACAGGGATTTGTGCAGGTGAACTCTATAGAAAGAGAAGGGATGAAATTTCTCTTTCAGCTAAAGAGACTATATACCTTGACAGCTCCATAATTGAAAAAAAAATGACCATCAGTCTTCATCTTCTGCCCTCAAAACTTGTGTTTCCTCTTGTCAGTCCACATAATGCACAATTAATATTACGTGTGTGTTACCAATTGTCAGCTATTTAAGAAGCAAAGTCAAAAGCTGGTTATCACTGTGAAGTTGGTTGCCACTGTTGGTTACCACAAGAAGAAGCACATAACCAAAAGTCTGGCCTGAATCCACTGTATTCAGGTAGAAAGCTTATACCTAGCCTGCTTCTATTTGCCATCCTAGGACAACTGAATGTGTGCAAATTGGGAGGCTGGAATTGAGGAGTGGTGGATTCTGTGCCATCCTGTGTCACTGATTCATGGTGAGATCCCACCAGATATGCCTGAAGACATACTCAACAATTTCTTCTACAGAACAGATCTTTAATCCCTTATACATAACTTTATTAGTGTATACAAGRGTAGGGCTAACAGGCATGGTAATACTTTTGACTAGTCTACCATTCCATGAAGCTTAATTAAATTTATATTTTAAATATAGCACTTTGAATCCATGGATAAAACATATTCTCAAATCAAATGTTTAAATTTCAGACAGTAAAAGCCACATTTAAATATGTTCAGTTACCACTAGCCCTTATCAACTCTACTAGTGAATAAATAGGCTTTGCTGTAGGGAGTATCAGGATGCAGAAGAATACAAAATACTATAGCAAAATTATTTTTAGCAAGAAAAGAAAATATGGGCAAATTCTGCCTGCCTGCAAGTAAATGATCTGTTGATAAAAGGTCATCTCATAAAAGCCCCAGTCTGATCTTTGTCATCTGCCTTAGTACAGCTGATGTTCATCTAAGTCAATGAAGCTTCTCATAAATGGACACGACATYTATTTAAGTCCCCTTGAAAGAAACTGGGAATTGCTCTTTCTATCATCTAAAGAGTTAGCAAATAGTATTTCTGGGATAGAGAGGAAAGAGTTTATCAGATGTATCAGTAGAAGATATTTTCATATTGGCAGGTGGATGTATTTGTTTAAACAATTTTCCTTATATATTTTAAAATAGAGCATAAATTCAACAATTTTTTTTAAAAAAGATAAGAGGCCTTGATTTATTTTTAACACAGTGTTTATCCATTTGTCATATAATTTGAATTAATGATCAATATAGTATCATACCATTACTCAGCAAGGGAGCTGTCAGGAACATATGAACAGATTACTGAATTTTTCTGTGGTATATCTGACACTTAGCATAATTATTCACAAAAATAGTTACTCTAGAAGACAAGCAATCAGGTTCTTGTCAGTTGAGGCAGGGAAAAAATAGAGAAAGTATTTTTGTAGTAATGCATTAAAGGATACATATTAATTTAGATCTTTTGAGAATTGACACTGTATATATATAACCACTTTTCAGAAATGATCTCTGGATGAGGCCAGTGGCATGGGAGATTTTGTCGATACAGGATTAGGGGGACTCTAGTTTTGATCCAGCTGATAGAAATAGGAAATGCTTTGTGTTTCTGATTTGGTTGCCAGCTCCACTGCAGGCTCCACTGGAAAGAATCATTGCCTGYGTTGTTCCAGCTTTGCTCATGCAAGTTATGAGCAAGATATTACAATTTATTAGTTCAATCAAGTGTGTCATGTCATCATTACACTCTTAACCAATTAAATGTTTTCTGTTTAAGCACTATCGTGCAGAATATAATTTGTGGCAATCTTAGAAATGTTTATGCACGTGCTTAATTTTCCTGCCATGGGTGGTCCTGCTGAAGCCAGTAGAGCTATTCTCCTCAGCAAAGTTAAACTTTCACAGATATGCGACCAACAACAACAATTCAGCCAGCAGTTAGACTTGGAAAAGGAGTGAAGTGGGCTTGCGATGGGCTTAGAGCTTTGGTGTCAAGAAGTATTATATTTTCTACTCAGATATAGTCTTGGAATTACATTTCTGACTTTCAACTCAAAAAGGTATTTGTAACTACTCTCTGAGTACTGCTTTGTATTCTCTGTGTCTCCTCAAGGAAAACATTTAGAAAGGCTGTTATAAAGATAAATGACAAGATTTTCAAAACACAGAGGGAGAAGAGAAGGGAGTGCTCTTTCTGTTGTACAAAAGAGGAATGAGAATTCCTAAAGGGTTTTCTGTGACGGAATATGAAGTGGTAAAAGCAAGATTTTGCAAAGAGGTGCACTTCCCTTGTATTTTTTTTGAAGAGCAAATGTTCATGACTTTATAAAGCTAGAATGATTGTGACTTGTCCCACTGGAAGCTAAACAAAAAAAAAAAAAGAGTGAATTCTCATATTTTTCTCTTCTGACACTACACCRATCATAAATCACTGCAGTGCAATCATGATTTGGTTATAGCAACTTATTCATTTATTGTATAGCAAGGAATAAATAAAATTCTCCAGGAATAAATTGCAAACCTCAAGACATGCTTAGAGATCTTAAATTAGCAAAAACAAGTTTAATTGTAGCTCCAGATATGGAGCACACAGCTGGCTTAAATCAGAATTTATAGAATTGAATTAAAAATTTGATGAGCAGAAGAAAGATACCAATCAGAGACCTACAGGTTTTCACGAGATGAGTACTTACTTATTCATCGGTAAGCTTTCCAATTCAATGAAGAAAGTTATCCTCAAGCACATCTTGTTCGCATGGAACTACAGAAAAATAAAAATGCAAGGGTTTTTCAGAAATGCTGGGATATTTCTCCCTGCCCACGGTACAAACAGGTACAACTGTTCCTAACAGATCTTGAATATCGTTTTCTTAAAACTTCCGTTTGCAGAAAACCTTCATTAAAACTCCTCAAGCTGATGTGTCTCCTACTGTGTCCCCTTGGGCACAGAAGTAGGGAGCAAAGTGGGGTATTTATGGAGCAGTAGAAGACACTACAAGACATTCAACAACTCTCCTCCATCAAGGCACAAAAGTGAGAACGGTCTGTGACTACTAGCTGCAAATAAATGTCTGTGGTAAGCAGAGAACTGGTAATTGACATTAAACACTGTCATAGAGCAGTTCTTCCTCAGGAGGAGTGAATACGATTTCAATGTAAGGGGATATATGGGTGAAAATCAGTCAAAAGGAACTTGCATTTTCAAAATGCTAGAGAAATGCTGTCTTTGGATATCTATTCATGACTCTATCTGTTCCAATGGCTAGTCAATCTTTTTCTCTTAATTGTAAGATAAATCCATCTTGCTTCTATTTATATCTATTATTTTTTATTCCAAGTACGTCAGACACTAACAGCAGTTCATTATGCTCCCTTTGAGGCTGATTTTTAAATATTTGACAGTAATAGCTATATCACTTGCTAGTCGTTTCTTCTTGTGTAAAATAATATGTATTACTGCCAAGATTTGACATCTCCCTTATAGATTGGAGACTWGAGATGTAGCTGTCAGCTGATTAAGATGTATATTCATTAATGAACATACTACAAGGAAATTGGCAAAGCGGCAAACTAATCAATTATAAAGCCAGCTAAAAACATACCACTGTTATTAATTCATAATTATAGGGTTACATAGGCTATTATATACAATTAAATTCTTAATTAGTGGTCTTAAATCTAATGAGTCACATATATAGATACTATTAAATTACAATTCTGTAAACATTAAGCTGCTGAATTATTTCTTCAACACCAAGTTTGTGGATATAAACTCAATGGAGAGTCCAGGCAGTTGTCCTAGAGTTCCCCTCCATCATCAGAGTGTGCTTGACATTCCCTGGTCRGCTTTGTGATCATAGGAGCATTTCTGTGCTCCTACCCCAGTTAGATGTCCTTTCTTGTTCTGTTACYGATTTCATACCTTATTCTCTGCTGTTTTTCTGAGCCCAAGCCTATCTTTTTGCCACTTGTGCACCTCCTTTTCTCTGCCCAAACTCTTCTCAAATAAACAACTTGTTCTGAATAATTTTTCTTCATTGGTCCCCGATTTGCTACATTATACCCAAATTTCATGCTTTTGATTGAGAGCATAAACAAGGCAATCTTGGCTTCATAAAGTATTATGGATATGGTTACCTTGRTCCTTAATCTTTCCTGTCACTATCTAGTCAGTATCATCTGGCCTTCATGTACCTCATTCAACTTCTAGACACAACGATTCTAATTCAGCCTTGATTCTTCCACCTCATGCTGAGGACAAGCAGTTCTTCTCTTACAAAACAAAATTTTATGAACCAGAGCAGTAAAGCAGCCTGATTTTCACACTTCTGCTTTGCCCCTTAATGCCCTTCTCACTTGCAATACCTTAAGCCCTTCAGTCTTTCCTGGTGATTGTTCTCATTGCTGGGTTCWTTTTCTTTGGTCTACATTTCTCTTGAACCATTGAACCATTGAACCGTTTCTCTTGAACCAAAATCCACTTTCTGTCCTCTGTCCTTGCCTAGTTATCAGGAAGTGTAACTCATCTGAGAAGTGCCTAAACAATGTGAAAATATCTTAAAGTGACTAACTTGAGACCTGTCCAAGTTTTCCTCACAAATCTAGTCTGAATTTGTACTCTTCTTACTCTCCTATTATTTATATAAGTTGGCTGTTGGTGGCAGATTCTTTTAGTGAAAACTGAAGCAGAAAAGACACTACTTCAGATTTCTTTCCTCCATCTGTTAATATCTTTCTTTTATTGCTGAATAACTGGCAAACATTTTGTCTTTCTCTTAAAACTTAACTTTAATAGCTTTAAAACTATTTCAGTTTTTCTTAACCCTTCTCATTGCATCTTTCCATATCTTCATTTTTTTCTTAATTTTCTTCCTTATATGCTAGATTTATTTATCCTTAAAGGCAGCCTTCAAATTTCACGTTGTTCTCTGCATCTTTTTCTCTTTCTCTACATTTTCTCTTTCTTTCTGTAAGSCTGTTGCCAAACTATTGGCATAGTAAGTTGGATTTTCTAATACCTTTCCATTGCTCCTCTCTTTGGGGTAGATAGCATATAGGGTTATGGTATTATTGTTTTATAGAACTGCCAGTTTCTGAGAMTCTGGATTATTTAGCTGTTTCATTCATAAAAGATGAAAACTGAAAGTAATTGATTGTACCCATTCTGCTATTTCAAAACATTTCCATTCTTTTTCACAGGTTAATTGACGCATTTGACATTATCCAGAAGCGGAGGAAGATCGAGTCTGTTACGCTTCTGATTGTTAATGGGCAAATRTTCTCTAGCTGTAGTCATGAATGGGGAGAAACAGTTTTGTTCTCTTCAGTTTCCTGAAAAAAAAAAAAGTGTAAATATTGAAATATTTTCAACATTGTGAAAGAACAAAATGCCTCAGGAATACTTTGCACAAAAACACTGAAAGCTATGTATAAATTTACTCAACATTGAAGAAAATTTTATAGTGTCTCATACCAAATTAACCWAAATGGTACAATAAGAGCTCATCTTGGTAAACATACATCTCATAAGCCACTGTTAAATTTAAAACTCTTTGTGGATTGGGAGATAAATGAAAAATTGATCATCAGAAGCAAATCAGAAAAAAAAAAATTGTACTTTATACTAGTTCAGTGATATCAGAACATTCATACATCTCTCATACTTTCAGACACTTTCCAAGTGCTTTAGAAAGCACACCGATGTATAAGATTTGATATTCAGATTTTATTCATGGTGAAACTGAAATGACTTCGCAAGCATTAGAATGGGGCTGAAGTACAGAGTATTATATTCACAGACTAAGCATATTTTCTGGGAGTAGTGTTAAACAAAGAAGGTTAAGTTAAAATGTTTCCCCAGGTAAAAAAATACTTTGTGAAAGTGTTTTTTTTATCATTTTACTTCAGGTAAAAACTCAGAATGGATTCCATTCATGAAGCATTTTTGCAYTGGATCACCAATTTACACACTCTAATCAAGAAAAGGGTCAAGAATTTACAAATTGAAAAAGAAAAACATGGAAAAAAGTTCTTAAATAGCCCTCAGTATATTGAGTAATGTTCCTGAGTGGCACGTGTAACTCTGGGATGCGAGTTGCATGGTTTTCTGTTTCCCCCAACAGCCAACAATGTGATAAAAGGAAATCCCTTTTGCATAACCATCGAGGAGTAGGAGGAAGAACTTGTGAAATATAGAGTTATTTTTCTTAGGAGATGCTCAGCTACATTATACTGGGTCATAATTAAATCAACCGAGACCGATACCTTCAGAAGACCCATTGTAAGCGAGCCTGGTATTAATCATCTCCAAGGTGATCCTAGTTTCTATGGGAACTAGGATATTTGTTTGTGTTCTTAGTACTGGCTGGTGGCCCAAGTTTGGCAGCCTCCATGTAGTAATCCAGCTGATTAGAAATGTTAAGTCGCCATCATGAATTTTTCATTACCACTGTCAGTACGAATCTATCCTTTACAGGAATAATTACTAATTAATAAACCCTGTTCTGTGTTTGGGAGAGAAAGGTTGCCTATGCTGGACTTGCTCTTTAGTAACCAAGCTGTCTAAACCCTTTTGGGGCCTGTTGGGCAAAAGAAGCATTGCTTTTTTTGCTCACTAACCTCAATTTTTGAAAATGGGTAAACTACTTACCCGGAGTTTTCCTCCTGTGATTTTTTAGAAAAAAAAAWTAAAKAAAGAAAAAAGGATAACCTTGTACAGAGTCTTGACTCAGACAGAGCATTCCCTCAGGTTTAATTATTTTCTGCTCTCCAGCAGCTCTGGAGAATTGCCCTGGTTCAGGAAGGTGTATCTGGAGCCCTGGAGAGCCAACCTGTTCTGCCCTTCATGTGGGTCTCACTGCCATGGGTGCCCCAGTGCTTGGGGTGCTCCAGCTACCTCCAAGTTTCCATCATTCCCTCTCCAAGGGGGAGTCCAGAAAGTTGTTGGGTCTYGGCAAAGCTGATGGGGAGCAGCAGGGACCTGCACTGCCCACTCCTGGGGGCAGCAGGACTGGGGGAATGAACAGGGAGAAACATCCAAAAATTCCTGGGCCACAAAAGCAGCAGCTGTCAATTAACCAGCATGGAAAAAAAGTACTGTGATCACTGATTTAATGCTTAAAAAAAAAAAAAAAAAAAAAAAGGTACAAAAAACCTGGATGAATTATTGAAAATGCGAGGGGTGGAGGGGAAGGGAAGGCAGAGAGGGAACATTTCATTTTCCTGCTTCAGTGCATGTCATTGCATGCCATGCTTTTCTTCCCTTTGTGTTTTGACAGCAGAGAAATGGAGAGCCTTTATAAAAAGTCAGCCCTTTTGGGCTGTGCAGACAGTGTGATCTTACTTCACTGGCAAACCATAAAATCTCATAGACACCTCTTTTATGTTGGCCAGGTAGGTATGTATAACAGCACCTCAAGGCTATAGGCTTCTTTTTCTTTTCTCCATTTTAAACAATACTGTCTTCCAAAGTGTTACCTGAAATCAAGACACAGGAATGTTCACAATGAATCAGACAAATGCTTAAAGACTACTGAAAGAGAGTCTGAAAATATCTATACTAATAGGTTAATCAATGCTATCAATCTRTATTAACCTCAAATTAAAATGCATGCAAGAATCATAGAACTATCGTGTTAGGAAGTCTGGTTCATTTATATCACACTAATGACTCTTAAAAGATTACTCTGTTCCACTATACCCTTGAATATACGTAGAAAATAACCATTTCATAATAGAGAATTAAAAAGGGATATATTAATTGAGATCAACATCAAAAATATTCCCACTAATTAAAAAATGAAACCTAAAAATAAATCTTTAAAAATATTCTGGTTAAGATTTTAGGATTCTTTTATCATTATTCTGTAAAATTAATCAAACAGAAAATGCAAAATAGAACTTTTCATTCAGAATAAAATTTTCAGATTCTTAATAAGATTCTGAATAAATAAGCCATAATACCAGATATTCAACTTTTAACACAAAAGATCTTTCCATTGTGTCAAGCATTTCTCAATAATTTAATGGTAAAATATGTGAAGTAGCATTCAGTAAGCATCTCTGAAAATATTTTAATCAACCTGACAGTGTTACAGAAAATCCAAAATCATTTACAGTTTCTGCGATAGAGAGGAAATAGTTGATGAATATATTGACAAAAATACTGATTGCTGAGTTGAAAAGCCAGCAAATGCTGTCAGAGTTCTGAGAATATTGTTTCTGTGTATGTTGCAGAGGACTGAAATAAACTGTTATGATCAGAGCCGTAAATCTCCTACCAAGAAAAGATAATGCTGTGGAGTTTCTAAGTATATAATTTACACTTCTCTAATTCTCTCTGWAACATATTATGGCGATTATTTTTAATGCCTATGAAATATTCATAAGGAAGATTATTTTATATTGTTAAATATTCAGGAATAAAATCTTCTTTTTGTTTCTTACCCATTAAAATAGACTTTTTATCAAAAGAAACTTGATTTAATTTGTCTTGCTTCTTAGTGAGGAGCTTTGCAAAGAAGAAAAAAGTCATACAGGCAGACACCTAATCTGAGACTGCTGATCTATTCCTAACAATTAATCTAATTTTCTGGCATGCTACATGTCACCACACCCATAATAAATTACACCTTTTGGTATTCTTAATTTGGAAAGACAAGTTATGCTTATATTCACAATCCACTGAATTTTGCTATGTCAACGTGTGTGCCTTAACCGAACATATCAAATAAATGCCAGAGGTTTACATCAATGTATTTTCAACATCAGTACTTCAAGGCAGCTACAGCTACTTTAAATTTAGATATGGTATGAGAGTCAGACTTGTACATATGATCAAATGAAAATGACTTAAGATGCTTAATCAGACTGAGCACACCATAAATCAAAGCAGAAGTTAAAAAAGAAAAAAAAAAACGTTATCAAGATGCTATAAGATGATGCCACACAATAAGAACTAGGAATTTGAGTCTCTGTTCTGCCTACCATATTTTATGCATGTGTTCAGTAAAATACTCACAGAGATTCAAAACTCTTTTAAGAGGATATCCTTCCTCATATAAAATGAAAGACAGCATTACATGAATAATGATGAGGCTGAAATTAGTTCTTGTCCCTTAAAGGAGCACCAGCTCTGTCTAGCTTGGAGGTCATTACAGAGAAGAAAGATGGTTCGGGTGTCACGAGTATTTTTTAATCAGTGTCATCCACAGGATAGGATCACTTTGTGCGTATCGCTCATGCAGGAGAGCGTTTCCCCCATTTGCTTTAGGAATGTGCTACCGTCCAGGAGGTGTTGGCTAAGCTGCCCCATTCCCCATAAGGAATTCACTACTTGTGAAATGGAGGAGATGTCTGATCTTTTTCCATTTCTGAGCTGTCTACCACATCACAGGCTTGGCTGAACTTCTCCCCAGTCAGAGACCTGGCAGTGTGACCCTGTCTGACAGAAAGCAGCTGTACAGACGGTACCAGAGGGTCCAGCCTTTGCATCCAGACACTCCTCCCTTTCACTGCTGGCCACAGGGGCAGCCAACTTGTGCAGGGCACTTTGCATTTTACTGGAGCTTCCAGAGAGCAAGCAGCAACTAGGACTGCTTGGTAACTGCAACATTTGGTGCAGGTGTTTGAAATCTCATCTGCTGGCTAATGCAGCGATACTGTGCAAAAATTTGTAAAAATTGTGTTTTGCTTTCATAAAAGCATGGATGTTTGGGAACTACCGTCCTTCATAAAATGATGGAATCTCCAAGTGCAAGTGAACACTCCTCYATGAATAAGATACTTCAATACTTGTTTTTTGTAGCTCTCCTGTTTAGAAAGTTTCTTCTCATACAGTCAGAAAATTAGAACTTTATTATGAAACTACAGACATTTTGTGAGCTAACTGTTCAAATTATGCAAAAATTTGAAAACTGTCATGAACTCTGCTAAGAATATCARTTTAGGTAAAAAGCCAAGTGTCTCAAATACTATGTAACAACCAGAAAATTAAAGGAAAAAAATGGCTTAAAAAAAAAGAAAAGAAAGAAAAGAAATAGATTGTTTTTAAGTCCTTTTGGGGCTAAACACAGAGGCACAAACAGAACTGAACCAGGGCTAACCTCCTTTTGTATTAGCAGTGCCTAACCAGGTGAACTTCTGCTTGGTACAGCCTTGGGAGACAGAAAGTCTTCAGTGGAGCAGAGCTAGTATTTCTTTTCTAACTTGATATCTTACCATAAAAACTCATATTTGTGGAATGATTAATATATAAACCATTGCAGGAAGCAGATCTTTAAAACAGAAGTTAAAAAAATAAGAACAGAAAATTGAATATCGCTTAATATCATGAAGCCTGTAGTGTTTGTACTGATACAGGGCTCCTAGTGAGAGGGGGAGAAAGAGTTATGCTTTGACCTATGCCTACAGCTTATGTTCTTAGTGACAGAAAATTAATATGTGATTTGCTTTTCCTATTGTATTTTTATCATCCAAGAACCGAAAGGATAAACGAATATTTGTTTCAGCTCCATAAGTGGAATTTTGCTGAAAAAGTAATAAATGGAAAATAACCCATAAATATGCAATCACGCCAGGAAGAAAAATAAAATCATTAAATGCTCTGCATGTGCAGTAGGACAGCTTGGATATCAGTCTTCCATTTTGCTTGTTTTCTTCCACAAATATTCATCGGTCACTCTCCTCAGCAGGGACCAAGACTCTGTTATCATGAGTGCCATGTGAAGAAGCAAAAGGCAGAACTATAAACCCAACTGCCTACTTCATTGTTTATATGGTGTTCACAGTAGTAGGTACCTAAAGGAGGACCTAGCTCTTCGGGCAAATCCCTTCAAATCAATGCAGCACTCTAATAATATAAAGCCAAGGAAGTAGTGATTTCAACTTCTGAAGTCCTCCTACTTCAGAACCTACCTGTTCATGAGGTGAACAGATCATGTTTTACCACGGTCTGCTACACTAATAGATGGATAAAACCAAGGCGATGTAATTGTGCTGGATAGACAGAATCATTGGCACTGTTCCATCCTCAGAAGTAAGACGGTCTTGCATCCTCTGACATCAGATAAGTTTTAAATTCCTACACCATCTCTATTAAGGGGAATAATCCTTAGAGAGATTTCCTTTTATTTATCAGTTGATAGAAACGGGCTCCTCTAGAAGTCCATAAGGTTTTTAGATATGCTGCTGATGTAGATATGCTGTAGAGTTGTATTTCTTTTTATTAAATGTAAATACATTTGGTAACCTAACCTCAATTTCAAGTCGTTTTTTTAGTTTCAAATATAGTTGATCTGCACATGTATGTTTACATGGAAGAAAAATGAAAAGGTTCCCTTCTCTGGGTAATTAATAAGAAGTGATAGTTTTTGATGACAGTGCATGTGAATTAGCTTAAATGGTTGTCCATAAGATCTATTAATTCAAGTGGAAATGACAAATTTGTCAAAGAAAGCAATCCTAAAATCTATCTTTCCTAAACTCTGTGGATCGACTGTGAAAAACTGGACAGTGTTATTGATCAGCTGGGGTTCAAGTCTTGTTTTGTAGTGTAATTTATCCCTCTAATTCAGCATCTTTAGGATGATAGAGCTAAGATCAAGGACATAAGAATAAATAAAAATGAGAACAGATACTACTAATGAGGGAATGCTTCTTGAGTGGTAACAGTGATACTGCAATAAAAGCACAGATCATCCAGAGAAATGAATAACATAATGGCTCACTTTTTCTTTTAATTGTTTTTTTCTTTCATTGGAAGATTGAGACTCTGTTTTTCATCCAAACCTTCTCACAAGTAATTAGTGGGTGCAAACTCCTGTCAGAAGTGAATATTTTTTTGCATAGTCCTCAAATCGAAGTAGGCAGCAGATCATTAGGACTGGCATTTCTAATTGCAGTTCTAATACAACTCTAATTATGCAAAACCTTTGGGTTTTTTTGACTCCAGAACAGCAAGAAACAGCTCCTACTGCTTAATGGAGGCAGGGTTCATACCAGTCAACATTCTAGTAAAATATTCATTTATGTAAAAGTCAAATGCTGCACACTACCCACTGCCAACTGTTGCCCACATGCAGCTTGAGTGGCAAGATCCATCTAGCGCTACACACTCCTGCCAGGCTTCTTTAAAATTCTGCCTCAGCGTGGTGCTTTTCTTTCCTTAATAAGTATGCTATCAACAATAAACTAATATCAGAAGCAATAGGAAATCGCCGCTGGCAAGCCAGCAAGTTCCAATATTCCTTGTATTAGTCACCAATGCAACTCTCTCAGTTCTATATCACTTTATTACTATTTCTGCATCTTGTAGCCTGAGAGGCCACTGACAGCATATGCTGCTCGCAGTTTAACTACTATGTAGTGTTATTTGCCAGCACATGGAGGAGGATGGAACAAAACCAAACACAGCCTCAAAACACAAAGGAGCTCCTCRGATGCCCCAAGAGGGAGCAAATCACACTGTAGGGGAAGAAGGGGGACGTTTCTCATGATGCACTCCTCCCATATTGCATGTAGCCTCCACTAACCATCGGAAGAAATATGTAGCCCTGCAAGACAGAATGACATAACACTTGGCAAACACCATCAAAACCAGGGCTTCTAACCCTTCCTTTTGTATAATCAGACGGAAAAGAGTTCGTATGAGCAGTAGGCAAAAAACAGCAAACTTCTCCCAGCAAAAATAGCTTCTTGCCTTTAGGAAATGCCAAGCACCTGGCCAGGAAAGAAGYTGCACGATAGCACGATAGGCTCTCTAGCTGCTAGCTAGAGAGCTAACCCTGCTCTTCATGCACAGTGTTGCTTGGAGGTATGAGAACTACATTAAGCTCATGCCACCTCCGGTGTGACTGTGAAGAGATAAAAGGGAAGATATTCTTGTAAAGGAGCAGGAGCAGTTGTTAGTATTGTCTTTACTGTACAGAGGCATCCTAGCTAAAGAGCCAGAGGCAAACTCATGTAGAGCTTATGCTCAAATTCTAGAGCAGAATTTAAATACTAAAGTTTGACCAAGATTCMATTTCTAGATAGTATTTGGATGCCTGGCTCCCACTGCTGCCTTAAAAAATCTACACTGAACCATGTAAATTTGGCTTCACCCATATATAGGCAATTTTGATTCCTGCACTTACATGACATCAGATCTGCCGGCTCTTTTCCAGTGGTATGCCTGTAATTTCCAGCTGTATTCCCAGAGGCTCAGCGCTATTGAAGGGCTTCTGATAAAAAATGCTGATAAAATGGAAAACATTCTGCAGCATGGTGCTGTAACACTTCAGCATCAAAAATGCTTCTATAGGCCACAGGGACTAAGAACAGCTCTTTGGCTTGTGGTGGGATTAACACAAGTATAGTCTTTATTTTAGCAGTATAAATGTTTGTGTCTGAGCCATTAATATTCTCACGTTCAGAGAGGCTGCAGAAGTGATCCAAATGTTAATTTGTCTGAGAGAATGTGGAAAAGCAGAGGAATAGTACATTTTCACGCACTTTTTTTTTGATGTGTATTGCTTGAGATTAGTGATTAGGATGCTATAGATGCTGCCTAATCATGGTTAGCAGATTTAGTAAATGAGGTCGGCAATTAAATAACTAAAGCAGATCAGCACATGCAACCAGCTAAGCTATAAGGTCATCAATGTAGAAGCAAAAGCAAACACAGAAAAACAGCAGTTTTGAGAAAGAAACCCAATAGCTCTGTTCCCAAAATACAGAAAGGCATTTCATCATGGGAATTGTTGATCAATAGCCTATTGCTTGGGTAATCAGACTGTGGTTACTCAGATCTCAAACACAACCTTTTAAAATAAACTTTTGCTTTGACTGACTGGCTGAAGTTAGTTTTTCTCTTGAAGCTGAAAAGATCTCACCAGAATTCCACACTAGTCTTTAAAAAAAAAGGGCTATAAGTGATAGATATCGATTGATAACCTATACATGTCAAAGGGAAGCTCTTTACCATTATGAAGAAGGACAGGGCAATGACAGCCTACCACCATCTTCCCTTTCCTTCAGGAAGGGAAAGGGAAAGGGAATCTCTTTCCATTCCCTTGATGACTAAGGGATCTCTTAGTCATCAATAAGGTGTCAAGGCCTAGAATATATTAAAAATGGAGCAACTACTGTTTCTAGTTAGTTACAGCATCCTCCCTCTTCACCTTWACATTTATTATAGAAATAGTCTTTGGCCTCCTTCCTGAAACTTCTGCTTCAGCCAACCTGGAGTTCAATCGGTACCATTCAGAGACTTCTTGTAGGAAACCCTCTGCTGTGGCGTTCGCTGCTTATAAGAGTTCTCTTACAAGAACACTTATGAAAAATAAAAGAACCTGTGGAAAAACTAGTAGAGACAGAGAATGTCTTGATGTACACAAGCAACACTGTGGTTAGTTCAGGGGGTGTGAATCCAGGTTATCGATTCAATCAGAAATCATGACTCCCACTTTTCAGTGCCCTGTACAGTATTCAGCTTTCCCACAGCCACAGGACTGAGATTCAGAATTTCTCCTGGGATACTTATAATTTTCTCAATGGCAAATAAGTTTTTGCTTTGTTTTGCTTTGTTTTGTTTTGTTTTGTTTTCAAGGTGTACAGCTCAACAAGCAGTTTTCTGTTTCTGCAAGGAACCTACTGCTTAAAGTAGAGGTTTTTTATAGCTAGCCCAAATTCTTTCTAGTCCAAGGTCTTTAAAATCGGGTGAAGTCTAAAAACAAAAACAAAGTAAACAAAAGAAAACCTCAAGAAACTACCTCAGAAGTCTTTATTTTTATAAAATGAAGTCTTGATTTTTTACAAAGGATTTTTAGTTGGATTTTATTCTTCTCCATCATATTCTGACTTCTGAGCATGAAGCGTACATTCAAGCGTACATTCCAGGAACWTTTGAAGGCTGGAGGGATTGTCTTGGGTTTGTTTTCTCCTGCAGCGAAAAGAAAAATATAAATCCTCACAAACAGCAAGAAAAGCAGCCCCATGAGGAGGCTTCAAATATTGCAAGATTGACGCTTAAATCATGACAATCGGCCACATGTCGAAACAGTTACAGCAGATTGAAATTTGGCTTCTGCTGCTTTGCAGGACTCTTTCCAAYGGCCCCAAGCCCCCACTTCCCACAGTATGCAATTGCCTCTTCTCTGCTGGGTCACTGTCTCCGACAGTGTCCCTCCAGCTCTGTTCTGGGCCAGCTTGTGCCTTGCATTTGGAAAGCCTCTCCTGTGACAGCTTTCCTGCCTGCTCAGCAACCTGCCGGGCTTGTTACCAGCCTCCCACCCAGTCCATAATCTAGGGCAGCTGAGACCCGAGGCCCTTCTGCTGTCTCTAGGCTTGGCAGTGTCTGCTGACACTGATTTCCTTCGAGCTAAGTTTCTGTGGCAATGTGATGTAGCTGCCCTGGTAGCCCAGGCTGGCTGCCTGCATCRGACATGTGGGTGTAGGGGACAACGCCGAAGGTGCACGGGCTGAGGGAACCTCACACAGACCAGCCGACCGGTGACTTCACCTAGGCAAGCCTTGGATATAGAAGGCAAAGCCTACCCTCATGACTTGCAGGGCTATGGCAACCAGGCTCTGTCAAGCCCCTTCCTTGGTTTCCAAGCTGTATGTGCTCCTGCCGTTGATGTCTATCCCTGAGCTTCGGAGATTGAAAGGCCAAGAAATGATTTTCTTTTTCCTCAAGTAGCTGTTTTCTAGCTTTAAGGATGTCCCCTACCTTTAGGTGGAAGAAAAATGGACATTGTTTCCTCCAGGCTGCAGATGGGTCCATTACTTCTGATCCTTTCTGGCAACTTTCCCTCCATGCTGCTGCTTTGCACCACAAGCTCTCTCTTCTCAGGTGGCTGCCACAGCCAGCTCTCTCTGTGGCCTGCTTAGACATTTATAAAAAAGTGTCTATTGAGCTGAGCAGATGTATTGGCTGAAAAGGGCAACCAGGATGATTAAGGGAATGGAACATCTCTCGTATGAAGAGAGGCTGAGCGAGCTGGGCCTGTTTTCTCTGGAGAAGAGACGGCTCAGAGGGGATATGATTAATATGTATAAGTTCAGGAAGGGAGAATGCAGGGAGGAAGGGGACAGGCTGTTCTCACTGGTGGCCAGCGATAGGACGAGGGGTAATGGCCACAAGCTGAAACACAAGAAGTTCCGTCTCCAGGTGAGGAGCAACTTCTTTACTGTTAGGGTGACAGAGCAGTGGAACAGGCTGCCCAGGGAGGTTGTGGAGTCTCCTACTCTGGAGGTCTTCAAAACCCACCTGGATGCCACCCTGTGCCACATGCTGTAGGTGTGCCTGCTTGAGCAGGAAGGTTGGACTAGATGATCTGTAGAGGTCCCTTCCAACCTTAAATATTCTGTGAATCTGTGAATCTGTAAAAGGAGAAGGCCATGAGACATTGAGAGCAGGGAGGGTTTCTGCACTCCTTTGCAAAGAGAAAGAAATAAAAAAAAATCCTGCTGAACTATTATTTTGTTTAATAGCTTTGTGTGGAACTAAAGTTACAAAGTAACTCCCTTCCTCTCCTATTTTGAAATAGGCATCTTCACAGAAACATCTAATTTTCAGTTATTCCTCTTTGAGATTTATCATTTATTTCTCTTATTTTTACTCTTATTCTTCTCTGATTATTGTCCTATTTTCATCCAGTGAGAAGCAACAGCCCACATGCTGAGGCAGCACGGATGGTTATACCAAATAGGAAAGCCAACACGGAAGCATCAGTCTGCCCCCTGAGGTCGGTGTTTTTGGAGCTCTGGTCACATTCCAAACATTCAGGTCTTCTTTTTTCTCTTTGATACTTGTTACATTTACAGTCAATACTGGTATTGAAGCTGAGGTCAAGTTGCAGCAYCTCTCCTGCAGCGCCAGTGCCCTCCATGAGACCCCTGGAGGAAGGACACCTGGGCTCTGATTCTCTGGGCACCTTCTTCTTCATGACCGTTACTGAGATTTTTCTTGTTTTCTGTTTTTTTTTTTTTTCCTTCCCTTTATTTCAGGAGATCAGGACAGGGCTAAGCAAGTCACTTCAAAGGGATCTAAATACTAAGCAAACCAGTTTTCCTCTCACATGCAATATTTAAATCAAACAAAATTTAAAAAAAAAAAAAAAGAAAGAAAGAAAGAAAAATGAACCTATACAATGAAAATAACCTGAAAAGCCTTTTGCCTTTTTATGCTCACACATAAGCCATGCCCTGCTGTGTGGACATGTACACCCTTTCTGTGGATGCTTAGAAATATTTTTATTAACATCAAGTCTTGGTTTCATGACTGTCCACAGTAATTTTCTTCAGCGCATCCAAGAGAATCTGCTGGTTTTAACACTTTCTAGGTGCTACGAAGCCCATTGCTTCTGTTGTTCATTCTTCTAAGAGCAAAACAAGACAATTTTTGAGATTCTGCAATGAGATCTGTAACAGGGATGATTTTGTCTCCCAGTCTGTTGAGCTGAGGAAATCTCGCAGCTTGTGAACTCATGGTAAGGTGTATGCAGGGTAAGCAGAGATCCTAGCAACAGAGGTAGAATGACATAGAAAAGATTAACTTGGCCACCCCTTGCAATTAGAAAATGGAAAGGACGCCGGGAAGCAGCAGTCAGCAGGGAAATCAAAGAAGCAGGAATYAGTCATATGGCTGTGAAGACAGAGCTCGGATATTAAGAAGACCACGTACACTGGAAGTAGTAGAATGGAAACCCAAGTATGTGCATGAAATAAAGCTGGCAGGTGTAGTGCAATAGGAAATGCTAGTGAAAGGGGTGGCACATCTCTTTTTCCACTGCTTATTTGCATCATTCTGGAAGTGGACATTTTTTACGCAACAAAAGAGAAAATAACTAATGGAAAAAAAGAGTGGCTCTTTGCTGCCCGAAGCAGAGTTAAAAGCAGACTAGCAGGCACACTGCCCTGGGCGAGTTTAATGCAAGAACCATGACCCTGTTCTGGCTGCCTTCCCTCAGTCTTCCCTCAGTGAATCTTTTCCCCCAGTGAGCAACTAATAACTCTGCTGTTCCTGCTGAAAACAAGCACAGTTTGGACAGGATGTCCAAGTGGACAAGGTTATGAGAGAAAGTCGCTTAGTTAAACGCTATAAATTGGAATAGCAAGTGGCTGAAATAGGAAGGATTTGGGGGGTCTGCTGAGCAAAATAATCCCTCTCATTTCCTTTTCTGCAAAAGCAAACATTCCCAGCAACATGAAACAGTGGTGACAGTGCTAAAAAAACGACAATGCAAACCCCAGTTCCACTAAGAGAAAACTGATTTTTTTGTTGCTACAACTGGATAAATATCTGCTATATCCAACCACATATATGCTCTGGATGTTCATACACTTTTCAATATGTTATTTATGTTCCTTGGAGAAAGCAAATGTTGTTTTCCTTTTAGATAAAGTCATAGCAGTTATGTATGTCCTTTGTCAGTATTTCTTGTGTAGGAGAGAAAACAGATGGTTTCCTCACACTGAAAAAGGCAAATACTCCATTCAAATCTTTAGAACGATGCCCACAGTCTTGAGTAATGACAGGATCCTAAAAGAAATTATTGTAAATTGAAACATGTTGGTTCAAGGAGAGGGACAAGTTTAAGTGGAAATGAACCTGGTGGTTTTAGGGTCTGGGTCCTGATAAAGTTGGCTACATTTAGTGACACTGGTCTTCTTTTCCCAGGGCATTAGCTAGAAGGACAAGAAACTCAGGTTTGATCAACACTAGGAGACACTAACCATTACTTTTAGAAAGGTGAATCATTTATTGCCTAAGATTTTGCTGGAAATTTGGCTGAGTACATGAAGTAGTCATGCATTCAAAACAGAAAAAACATATTACTCAAAATGTGATACTGAATAAAATTGAATAGAAGCTTTCACCTTGGCAAGGTTCCTAATGTACCTAACATTCCTAAGGTACAAATGTTATTACTCTTGTTCAACTTAGCAGAATAATATGAAATAACTAAATGGCAGTTAATTTGTTTACTATCACAAAAGCTTTATTGATAGCTTTMGTTGTTCTGCTTTCTGCTACTACTGAAGAATGGAAAAAAMAAAACAAAACAAAAAAAAACCCCTTTGCCTGTATATCCTGGAGATACTCCTTTTTTAATAGAGCAGATGCATATTGATGGATAGGTATGGAGAAGCCTACACTTCTGTAAAGGTAAACTGACATTTTAGCTCCTCTGACCAGCTCTAAAAACCTAAAAAGAAATGTACTTCAGGCTATCGTGTGCAGAAAAGAGTCGACTCAGACAAATATCTATTGTATAAACAGGAGAAGCAAAACAAAATCCTTATTTCAAACTTGCCCATATGATTTATCTCCTCTTTAAAATGACATGCATCTGATTGCTTCAGTCGGAGACTTTTATCTTTCCACTCCACCCAATATAATCAGAGTTCATTCAGGATTGTATATTTTTAACACAAGATGAGTACTACACTAGTTTAAAAGGCAAAAAGAGAAAAGACAAATTAAAATAGGTATGAAGAAAATATGGTTATAATTTGATTTACAACTTAATTTTTTATTCTGGTAGATACTGTTTCTCTTTTAGGAAGAACTCCATCTATGGACAACAAAAGCAAAACGTTTTTCTAAACCAGTCTCTGAGCTGTTTAGAAGGATATTCAGGTAAATGTTTTTGCAGGTTACATCTGAGCTGAGCTTTCCGGAAGCTTAGAAATGATCCTTTCATCCTTCCTGTAATCTGGACGACCTTAAATAGCTGCAGAGAATCTATCAACTTCAGCAGACTGAATTTGACTTTTACRAAAGTTATTATCCTCTTCAGACCTTCTGTCTCCTATTGCATGTGGTAGTTTGTGCTGAATCTATTTTTTTGAAATACACAGCTATTCTTAGCTAGATAACACAAAGACRTTTAAACTGATCAAATATGTTTTTTTTTCATTTCTATAGATCCTCAAGTACGAAACTCATTGTCAACTGGACAATGCTCACGACCTGTGTATTGCCACACGTAGTCATACTTTGCTTATCCTAGTTCCTGTGGTGTCAATATTATCAAAACCCAGCCTGAACAACATTCTTGAACATAATGTTACATTATGAATATTTGTTCAGTTCTGTGAAAAAAAGACATTCAACCAAGTTTTTAGTCACAACACAGGCTAATTTCATGTCATAGACCAATCTCACTGTCCTCCTTCCAGGCAGATACATCTGTCCATCCATCTGAAAGACTCTGGGGCTCATGTAGATTTTTTTTTTACACTTTGATCTTTGTATCCTGCCAATCATTGCTTTATTGTAGAATAGGTGCACATAAGTGCCTATGAAGCAGCCAAAGCCTAAACAGGATGATAGAGTCTGGTATTGGCAAACCTGAAAATGCATGCTTTCTTTCTGATGAAAAGCATTTCTGCAGTCAGAGAAGGGAAGAAAAGAAAGTAGAAAGGCTGTGTGACCACACATAAACTTCACATTTACTGATTATGTTAACAAGTGTATTCATTCCTACAAGGAAAATCAAAATTCTTCAAGGAAATTATATTAGTGGGGAAAAAAAATCATTAGTCACTCTGGAAAGAACAAAAGTTATTTTCACAGGTGTCTTGAACATATGGTAGATAAAATAGCAAAAAATATGCGTGTAAATTTTGACTGTTAGTGAGGAGTTATTTCCTTGTTGCATCAAATGAGGGATTCATTTATTTAAATTTCCTCCAAAGGAATCTTTGTAGGAGGACTACACAGGCCAAGGGCCACAGCACCACCAGTCTGTCTTTTATTTTGTTACAGAAGGGACTTTGGCATGGTTCTCCCAGGAGATATTTCTGGTTTGATCTCCTGGACTGTACRTAGTTGTTCTGACAAGTCTCCTGGCAGCCTTTGAGTAGAAACGCTCCCGTGCAGACTCCACCACGGCAGCTGGTTTTAGCCTTTCTTGGCCCTCCCTGCATCAGAGCATTCAGAAACAGTTCTGCTTCCGTGCTCTCCCCTCTGAAGGCTCCATCTCATCTTTTCTTGCAGAGACCAGGCTCGGCAAGGAGTTTCTGCACCTGTCCTTTYGAGATACCTGCCTCGAAAATGCTGAAAACGCATTCCAGAGTCCTACAGCCCACGCTGTTTTGGGCCCGGCACACCAGTTTCACCTGCAGGTCAAAAGGGAAGAGTCAGCATTTGTCCTTCTCTTTTTTTCACACAAGTGTGAAAACATGTATTTTAATAATCTTTTACAGTGCATAATTAAAGAGTCTTTTTAAGGGTGGGTTTTGGTAGGGGAAGTAATAGTGCTCGATAACAGCAAACCTATGCTTTTAATGGGCTGTTGAAGCAATACTGATTAAATGATTCACCAATAATAAATATTAAGTATATTTAGTTCCCTTTTCTATTTTCAGGAATGCATTTTGATTTCTAAAAATGCCGCGGTCATGCACAGATCCTCAGCAAGAAACGGGATATCTGAAACCTGACAAGAGCAAATACAGACACAAAATTACAGAAAGGCCTTCACAGAACTACAGAAAGGCATTCCACAGATTCACAGGAAGGCAATGMCAGAACAGCAGAAAACACAGCCAGTTTGTTATGTTTCCCTAGAAGTCATTAAAGCAGAGTGCCATCCAATATCCTAACTCATCCGAGACACGATGACATTAGGAAGAGGGGGTGAGGCTCTCAGAGAGCTCACATCACCCTGCTGCCCGAATACACTGCCTTGTCCCTGTGTCTACACAGATATGCCCTGGGGTAGATGAGCTCCCAGATCCAGCTGAGACCTGCACTGTGTACATCTCGTCGTTGCTCTTGCTGCTGCTGTTTCTGCTGAGTTTGCTTGCAGCCCGTTACGCTCCCGCACCAGCTGAGCACAGCTGCTCAAGGACCAAGTCAGAAACGAGGGAGAGTCTGTCCCATACGCTGGCACATGAGATTTAATCTTCTTAAACCAAGCAGGAGAGCAGAGACTAAAGCATCCCTGTAAAGCACAGTAGGGGTGGACATTAAAGTCACAGAGTTCTTGAGGACTTTTCAGAAGTGGCCCAGCCTGTCCTGCCTGCAAAAGAGAAATGCAGACTAAAATAAAGCAAATGTGTACAGGCAAGGCATGAAAATTTTGCAAAACCGACTGCTTAGGTAACAGCAAGATAGGTATCAATATTGTAAAGCACAGGAATATTTGTTCAAAAAGTCACTGGACAAGAAACAAGTGTATTTTCTCACTTAGAAGAATGTGTAGGGCTGGTTTTGGTGACAATAAGCACCCTCCATTTCTGCATTAGTTATAACACATACAGATTTCAAAAGTATAGCTTAATGAGAATCCAATGTACATTTTATTAACTCCCAGCCTCTCCTAAGCTGCTGTACTCACCTGACTCCTCTCCCCCAGGTTCAAAGGGCACTGCCTTTTAATTAAGTTATAAGCCTAATGCTTTCCCAGGTTCCCATAAAGAGGTAATAACAAGCACTTGTTTACTAGAGGTAATGTAATATGCCCAGACCATATATCTGAGTGCTTCCTATGTTAAAATGATAATGAAATCTTTGCAGGAGTGAAGTACATTTAATTGTATTACACACTCCATGTAATATAATAGCCAATCTTCTATGTATTCTTTCATTCATATATTTTTGTTTGATGCTATCGAAACCCTTGAAAAATTTGTGACTATAATAAGACAGTAACAATAATAATAAAAAGAGCTCTCTAATGTTTGGAAGTGGAATAGGATATGTCAAAATGACAGCTACTTATGCAAAGAGCACTCTGGAAGGAGCTRCATGAAGAGCTTCTGCACTGTGATCATTTCTGAACTAACTCTGCTTATCCAGACAAGCACATCATGGCTTGGTGAAGGCAGTTCAGTGGAAATGTATGCTCCACAGCTGCACTAAAAACGGTATTTTATGTACTCTATTAAGGAAATTATAAAGAAAGCACTGAAAATAGTCTATTCACTTATATAATTTAATGTTGTAGTCTCACCTATAGTATATAGATGATTACGTACTACCAGAGAGATAAGTATTTTCTTCATATAAACACTGTTTGTCTTGAATTTTCACCTTTGCCTTGTAGAAAACTTAATTTCCCAGAAAGAAAGACAGTGAACAAATGGTGCTTGTGGCATCTGAGCACAGATATCCCTCAACAGATTAGCCAACAGATGCCTGCCACAAGCAATCGCTGAAGCAAACACTGACTGGCTTTGGGTAAGCACTGGGTGTACTACAGACAAGATGCTCCTAGAAACTCAAATACTTATGAGCTGATCCAATTAATTTTCAATAAAGGGATAAAATACCATGGGACTTCAAGGAAGGTGTTGATTTCAGGAGAATAAATTTTGATAATAGAAGGAAACTTGSTAACAAAATCAACAAGACAAGAAGGTTGGGGATTTAGCTCAAGTAAGGCTGATGCTTTCTAAACCAATGGCAAAAACATGAGCATTTCAAGGATGGGAAGCCTTGATGACAGTGCCAGACAGAACTGGATTAATAACCACCTCACAAAAGCAAAACCAAAAGAAATGGAACAAACAAGCAAAYTGGGGAAAGGAATGCAACAGAGCAGGCACTACGTGTGAGAAAACACTGGGAATTGATAACTCTCCTGTAGAGCTACACTTTAACCTAATTAAAAACAAGTGCCTCAGCAYGGACAGCTATAACCCCTGTGTAGCCACTATGGACCCTCTGCCTCATTTCTTAGCTAGGATATTACAGTAGAAAAGTCTGGAGGGAGAGTCTCGGGGGAGGGAAGCAAAATGGCTGTCAGGAAAAGAAATATGGAAATAGGAAATAGAAGAGTGTGGATAATGAAAGAGAGAGAGCTTGAAAATCAAAGATATGTAAATCCTCGCCCATGGGAAAGCTAAATTCAAGCCCTGAATGCTCTCACAGGGGTGAGCCACATAATCTCCATTACAGTATCCTGCACATGAAATGGACACTGTAGCAAGGAATTTCAGTAAATCAACAGAGATGACAGGAAGTCAGTATTTTATATGTATTTATGAAATGGCGGAAGGAAGGAAGGAAGGAAGGAAGGAAGGAAGGAAGGAAGGAAGGAAGGAAGGAAGGAAGGAAG
>NW_020455445.1:384690-437671 GCF_003342845.1 Nothoprocta perdicaria
GGAAGGAAGGAAGGAAGGAAGGAAGGAAGGAAGGAAGGAAGGAAGGAAGGAAGGAAGGAAGGAAGGAAGGAAGGAAGGAAGGAAGGAAGGAAGGATCTAGTACTTATGGATCTGCTAATATGATCCAGGCAGTCTGGGAGGAGTCAGAAAAAAAATTTGCAAGGAACTAAAGAGTGAAAATGGGAAATAGAATAAATTGCAGTGTGGAATTACCAAAGACAGATCATACTGCACAAAATGTTATGTCTCTTTTTGAAATAATAATTTTCTAGACATAATAGACAGTAGATCTCAACAAAGCACTTTCTATAGTAGCACATGTGAAACTATGAGCTAAGAGAATTAGGAGAAAATATGAGCTGATTTTTAACCATGACACAGGGATGTGATGAGCTGGGCTGGAAGGGGATGTATCAGGCTTCAGGGAGGTAATTAGTGCAGTTCTTCAAGGTCCTGCCAAAGAACAACTCACATAACATTTATTAGCAAACATAACAGAAATGTACCCTTGTGCTAATGTGATCCTCAGAAGACATGAGGGGCACAGCTGAGTCAGCAGTCTCTTCCAAGCTGCATTGGGCTCCTGTCCACCACGTACCCAATGGTTCACATCACAGAGCCGCCTCATGGCACACACGGGATTCCTTCCAGAAGAAAGGAAACAAAACCTGGGAGATGGGTTCCAGGGTGATGTGTAGAGGATTTGTTCCAAAATGTTAAAAAAGAARAAGTAACAAAAATATCTATGTATCTATAATATTTACAACAGATACCTGCTTAATCCTGGTACCGTTTTTTTCAAAAACAATTGCCTGTTGCAATGAAATCAAGTGCTGATAGAAGTTTCAAACTGATAAGAGAACTACGTTTCTTGGCAATTCAGGATTAAGCTGCAGTTCTTTGCAAAAACAATATTAGAAAAATGAAGGGCTTAGTAGGATTCAGAAATGGATTAGATGTTCTTACGAATGCTATTATAAATAATTACACTAGCCGGAATAAAAACTGACAACAGTGTCTTCCTTATGGAAAACTTACAGTGATTCTCCTTCTACAGTGATTCTGCCATTATCTGTCAAAATAAGAACCAAGACAAAATATTATATTGCCTTTGATATAACACAGTGGATTTTTATATTTCAATTTCAACTATTCTAAAATAAAAATCAAAATAACTGCCAGATTTCCATTGTTTACCAGATTTAAGATTGCAATTTTGTGAGTTGTCACTATTAAAATTTGAGCTGCACCGAATGCATAAATTGCTGCACTGAGGATAATTTGAAATACTGAGTCCTGAACTGCAACAACTCAACACTGCCATATATAGAACATTGATAAAAGAGTTAATAAATGGAATTAGAAGTTAAGCATGTGATAGGTACAATAACTGGAAATAATTTGATTCTGAGTTTAATTTAAATGTCTTAAATAAAGAGCACGATCTTGCCCTTGAACAGCTAAATTATACGAATTGCAACACTCCTGCTATATAAGTGACCATTTATACGGTTCAGCCTAATATCCCATTTAGTAGGTAAATTTACAGAAAAGGTAGTGCTGCGAAAATGAAGGCAGAGATTTCTGGAAAGTGTCAGAGAAAAACTTGTGGAAAGAAGTAACTTCACTGTGAAGTGTAAGATTAAAGCAGWCCAGAAACTCTACAAGCCAGGCACCTAGAAGGCCATCCAGAGAGAAAACTTTTGCTGGATGTTAAAACTATTTCCCAAAATTCACCCAGAAGAAACTAAGGACTAGTAATGCCATATTTTGAGGATGTAAGAAAAATCAGTTCTTAGAGAAAACAGAACCTTTGTTCTAATGTGATTTCTGCCTTCAATATGCTAAAGAGGTGAGATTAATGTTTAGACCTTTGGAAGATCTTTGTAGATCTTGTCTACAAGCTTTTCACACTCGAGTTTGAGTAGGAAATGTCCAAGGAAAATGCAGGGACACGACACTAGGTCTACATTTCCAGAGTGATCCCTAATATTATGGTTGGGGAGAAATTGTTTTCACGTTTAAATTTTATAATGTTACTTAAAATAGTTCTTAAATTGAATTTTAATTTTAAAATGAATTTTAAATTGAATTGATGAGCTTATCTTTTCCAGGAGATACAGGGAATGCCATTATCTGAATGAAATGCTCCATTTTTGATAATTTGGCAAGGTTTTCATAGTCGTATGAAAACCATAGAATTTCACTGTATTGGGCTATTCTTATTTTGCTCTGAGTCAGCTTTACCTTCGTCTCCCAAGTGAACAGTATTTGTTTTCCTAAAATGAGTACATTTTTCAATAYCACATATCTATGTTAAAATTAAAAACTCATGCTCTGCTGCACTTACAAAAGAACTATGTCTCTCAGATATGATAGTACTCAAAAAATAGCCTTTTAAGCTAAGATTTAATTTAGTTATTCAGCAAAGAAAAACTTACAWCATTCATTTCTCATTCCATTTTTCTTTTCCATTTTTGTAAGCATACTTACCGCCAAAACAGAAACAGGGTGGCAGGTTTCTGTGTATCAAGATCATTTCTGAATACATTTCATATTACATGCTAAAAAAATGATATTAGACATATGGTTATATCAACCTTATCAAAGTCACTGAAATCCATTAGTCATAACCAAATACCTCACTGTAAGCTATTGTGTTAAACACAATGTTAAACGTAAAAACATGATGTTATGATACCTAATTATGCTTTGATATGGAGGATTTCAGATTATAAGGAAAAACATGTCTTCCAAAAGATATATAGATATCCATTTTATTTTATTTCAAAAAATAGCAAATGTCTTAAGAACACAAACCAGAAAGTTAGTAAAAGCTTCATAGCAAAATATTTAGCCAACTCTGTTACAATATACAGGCTTGAGAGTCTAGCAAGAAACACTGCCCCAGCTCACTGAGGAGGTAACGCTCTTGACACACAAACATCACATAGTTGAAATGTGGAACTGAATATATTTAAAAAAAAAAAAAAAAAAACAGGGAGGGCATCTTTGCTCTTTCATGATCAACTGAAGTAAGAGTAATATTTTAACATGTTTGATTCTTTTTGGGAAAAGCTATTAAAATAATACCTGAGTATTGAGGTTAACTGACTATATCAAAGACAACAAATTAAGACCAATATCCTGGTATGGGAGCCATGCTCCCAGAAGTGATATTCTCCAGCACGGCTGTCATGGCAGCATCATGGCCTAAATGCCTTAATGAGATACAGGAAAAGTTTCTGATTTTCTTCAGGAACACCCTACAACTGCCAACTGCAAAGCTTGCTTTGCTGAGAAAAACATTCTGTTAAATGTCACTTCCTTGTATGAAGTCTTGTAATGTAAATTACCATAGCAAAGCCTGGTAAACCATCATGTTAATAAAGATGTGAAATATATAAGTCAAAATTTAGTCAAGGGGCTTTTATACTGTGTTAGCATAAATATTGAATCGTATGCTTTGTTTCATTATTTCAAACACAAGAGATCTAATTATGTAACTGCTGGCTATTGTAACGAGAGGCAGTATATTCATTTGCCATTATTAACTTCAGATTCGTGTCATAATATCGTTTTACTATTCACCAGCTTTCTAAAATCAGGATGACACTCATCAGATTTTAATTCAATCCATATTTCTGGATTTTAAAATTGCTGCCAATCAAAATGCTTTCGATGATAACTAATCACAGTAGAGTTTTCAGATTTCTTATCCATGACTATTTTATATATGATTTCCTGGAATTACAATATTAAATTATAATGAATATAGAAAGGTTATCATACAAAGCATACTTAATAATTCACAACACTTGTATTCAACTTGACCAATTACAATGAAGTCACAAAAACGGTTTTAATTATGCCTACCCTTTTCTAGCCACCCACTCAATATGTAAACAATTTCTCACGATGATGACGGCAAGTTGGTAGTTACCAAGATGTCTCATAGGTAAAAGACAACAGCTAGGATATGGGCCTGAATTTGACAATTCCTCCACGCGCTCCTGCTCATTTTCCATTCTAGACTGCAAGCACTAAATTCAGAATCTTGCAATCATTGAATAAACAGAAGTTACAGGTAAACAGAGCTTTTATTCTAATGCAGGCTTCTGGAATTAAGTTGATAAAAAGTAACATGCCTATACAGAACAAAAAGAATRGTGACTTGGAACCAGAATGGAATCAGTGGTACCAGAATCCTCTGAGCAATGATAACGTACAGTATTGCCACTGTAAGACAAAAATCTCTTGGCATTGTGAAGATGAAGATCTCTGTTCACACAAGCCAATTTTAATGTGCTGTCAAGCAATTAGTTAAAATCACTGAAAAGGAAATACTTGTCAAAATGTTTATTTTTAAAAAATACAGTATGACATTTTGTAAATTGTAATTTAAATACTAAAACCGTGTTTCAGAAGTTCCCCGCTTTAGGTTGTTACTCAAAAACTCATCATGTTCAAAACTCAAATTATTATGAGATCTTGATATCATAAGAAGCTTTTCCTTATTAGTAAAGTCTTTTTTTACTGCTGCTTGTGGCACAAGTAACCTGTCCATTGGGTCCTCCTTGTTTTCTAGTTTCATATATCCTTTACTGTTACTTCGATCCAGTCTGGGCCAGCTGGGATGTTTCCTTTGTTCGGCTTGGACAGTGAGTGTGGATGGACCTCTGTCCAGGTCCAGGGACTTCGAATGTGAAGACATAAGATGCAAAGATGTGTTGGACCCAAACTGTTTTCTGGCAGCCCCAGGGGACAAAAGCTTTCCTGTGCTTGGTCCAAGAGTCATAGAGGATTTGAACTGATCAGACGGAGTGTCAACAAATGAATTGTGCCGTGGTAGCAAGGTAGTCACCGGTCTGTAGGATTCATGGGTATCAGCTACGGGAATGGCTAGAGAATCCATTGACAGATTTCTAGACCGACTCCTGGTGATCTCCAAGTCCTCAGTTATGTTGTCTATGCTGGGTTCATCGATAACACAGTTATTCAGCTTAATTACTGGCAGTGTGAAAGCACTAATAGAAGATGATACGATAGATTTTGTTTCGCACTTTATAGAGGTAGTGCTTTTGTCATCTGAACTCTTGCTGGAGTGAGGGCAAAGTCCAAAGACCGAACCAGATTGCTCAGTCACCAGCGGTGGCAGAAGGCTAGCAGTGGTCCTATCTTCATTCAGGGCAACCTCCTCTTCATCAGCAGAACTATCCACTCTGCAGTTCCCCCTGAAGCCAGAGAAAGGCGCGACTGTGTTTGCAGCCAGCCGCGAGGCACACGGGCTCCCGCTGGGCCTGAGCTCCCCTTCCCCGGAGAAGCCACTGAAGGCGCCACTCAGCTGCCTTTGCTCCTTGACCCTCAGCGTGTGGATGTCTATTACYGTGGAGTAAATGTCTCTCATGTGTATGATTTTTGTTTCCTTGTCCCGGTTTTCGTGGAGAATGGCATTGGCACAAATGAAAATGAAGATTCCAATGCCCATAGTGAAAGGACCCAACATTTTCATCTTATCTGAGTGCACATGCTGTTCAAAGAAACGAAGTAAAATGCTTCCTTGGCTTCTTAGGGCCTGAGTTTCATTTATTGGTAGATTATCTTCAGATCCTAAAAGCTGCTCCTTTTGGGGCCAGTATCCAAGGATGGCCATTGCAATTCCCAAGAACGCAATAAGCACTCCCAAAACCAGGAAGAACCCTGATGGGGAATAAAGCCGGATTTTGCCTCTGACAATTACTACATCTGCTCTGGGCCGGCGCCTGACTGGCTTCTTCTCCTCAGAAGCTGGCGACGTGGCAAGATTTACATGTTGCTGAGATCTGGCAGAGTCTTGCCTTTTTAAGGCAGCCAGTCCTGTTATGACTCCTCCAGTTGCTATCATAGCTCTGTACTSTGCCCTGAAAAGAAAAAGAAAAGCAGAAATGCTTCTGAAAGCCTGTGTATGGTCATATGAATAAGACTTTGTTAATCTGTAGGTATTTCTTGATAAGTAAAATATTCACGAGTTTTAAAAAGCTACTACATTTTAACTGTTCACATATTGGCAGCTTTTATATAGCTTTTGAAAAAAAATGACCAGGAGTCTATGGCATTGTAAATATAAGCAATAAATTTTCCATAAATAATACACATATGAGCAGAAAGGCAWCAATCTTAGTGGCAGTATGTCAGGATGCAAATACTCAAAATCTGTTCTATCTAGCTTACCTCTAAACGCATCTGCAAGAAAGTCAACAACATGTTACTGTCTCATACAAGCTTTAGGTTATTAAAACATTTTAACTAGTAGCTAGTTAAACTACAAGGAAAAAAGATTTTTTTCCTTGTAGATTTCAGCATACATTAATGCATATTTATTCCATCATTTAAAATGGCTTTTATTAAGCCTACTCAGTTTAACTGAGTCCCAACTACTTGCCTTTTCTAATAAAACTGATCCTTTCTTTACACAAATCTAGATCCTTCTCCCTCACTTGCTTTCTCACAGACTATAAAACAAGACAAAGCCCGTGTTGGGTGAATAAAGTGAGAGGCAGAAAAGCAGAGGCAAACTGGTGACTGCCTGCAAATTACAGGCAGCAATTTACATTAGTTATCTTGAAATATTTGTCTTGAAAAATTTCTAACAGTGCACATATGCAAAAAAGGATGAGCTATCTTATGGTCTGAGAAACAAACTGGCAGCCTGTGCATTTAGGCACTATCATAAATTCCCACTGATGCAAGRACCACGTGACATATCTAAGAGCAGAACAGGTCAAAGCTGCCAGTTGTGAACTTCACTATGAAATTAATAGAGAGACTGAGACGTGGCCAAGCTGAAGTATCAATCCAGAAAAAAAAAATGTGTCCACTGTTCATTACTATCTGTTAAGCAGCAATTCAWATAATAGGCAGAAAGACAGGCAACCCGAATTCCCTCCTTGCATCATTCTAATTAAAGGGCAATAAGTTTCCCCTTTCTCCGTGAGAAACCTTTTTGAGAAACAGGAAAGACCTGAGTAAAGACCTCAGATATTGATGTTGGCATTATTTTCTGAATTTCTGAAAGGAAAATTCATCTGATTATTCCAAAACATTTAAAATTTCAGGTGTAGTTTTGGGTTCTCTGTTCCTAACCCCCTTGGTATTTCTCAGGTTTTGTAATCAATTTTCCTTTTCCTGCTGTCTGGGGAATTTCAATAGCCCAAGACAACTTTTTTTTTTAAAAAAAAAAAAGCAAAGCTTAAAAATGTGCCAATGTGACTTTGCTATTTTTCAAAAATGAAAACAAAACTTTCTTCCATCTGTGTGCTTAAGGGCTTCTGCAAAACAAACAATCATTCTTCTGTAAAACAATGTTTTGAATCCACAGGCAGAAATAAATAGGACTCACCCATTACAGAATCTGTTCTATCTTTTTATGATTCAATTAAGAGTAATTAATCTTCTCTATGAAATAAATTAATAGAATTATAGCATCAGTTTAATTAAATGAATAGATTACTACCCGTATAATCTAGTTTGTTCCATTATTGTTTTGCAGACTCCAGATTTTTTGTGGGATAAGAAGTTTCCCTCTTTCTGTGGTATTTTACGGGCCGACATAAACCCTCCCACCCAACAAACTGCACTGAACATCAGGTACTGAACTCGAGCTCTACCTTATCCCAGCTACCCGGGCTGCACCAGCTGATGCAAAGGACAAGCACAGGGAACTCACAGACACATGCTAATTACTTTAATTACTTTAAACATTCCTCTAGTATGAATTCCTCTCTCACTCTGACAGTACAGACAAAAAAAAAAAAAAATTACATTTAATTTTGAATAATGTTTCTAGAGCAAATTCTTCTCATYTGCAGACTTCACAAAGACTGCTGGAGAAAAACATCTCAGTTTCATTATTCTCCAGTAAATTTAAGAATGGAGAAACTTGAGATTTCTTAAAGTGGACGTGGGAGAGACAGTGCACTTAAGCCACCTGGCTCTGTTCCCCCTGGAATTTCAAGCAAACAACAGATAGTTTCCCTACGCCATTTTTCGCCTACCCACTTCACCTGTATCAGAACTTAGACCTAGGTGACAGAATCTGGCTGCAACAACATGTAGGTGTATCTTTTTATACATAGAAAGGTGTCTCTCTTGCATTTGTGGAGGTCACATCAACCTTATTCCATCTTCTTTCCCTTTTACATCTAAGAAAATCAATGGCATTCACACAGACTTACATGTAGATGATGATTTCATACAAGCAACTTTTCACAAACTAATTACAGTGAAATGCATTTTAAGATGGGGAACTTCTTTCCACAAAATATTGTATGTAGAATAAAGGGATATTGCAGATATACCTGAATTATTTTGCAAATCTGTTTAGTTTCACCATTCAACAGCCATAACGACTGATTCTAAGCATTGAGCCTAATGTAACRATTGCCTATAGCCTAAATTCAGACATCTGAACAACAAATGTTGGAAGCTTTTGACTTGGAAGGTAATGTTATTTTAAGAGCTCAGGCACTATTCTTTTTAGTTGCACTGTGAATGACACCAACTTGCTGTAAAATGAATCAAATAACGGTAAAATGCATGTGGAACACAGGAAAAAAAAAAGCATGGGCTGGTAATTCATTTTACAAAACATAATTATCTTGCTGATACAAAGACACCATAGTTGTAAAGCTTCTTTTAAAGAACAAACAGTGAATRGCTTTTTTAAAGCTCGTGACTCCCTAACCTCAGCTTCTCTATTTGTTTCATCTTCAACAAGAACATCAGTTCCAAAAGCTGAGGCAGTTTGTGATTTTAGTCTTGAAAAGAGGCAGTGGCCCAGATTTACATCCGCCTTAGCAAAGCTTCGTGTCGGGCTGCTCATACAAAGCAGCCCTGACACCAGCGCTCTCAGCCACGCCGAGATCACCAAGAAAAGCCTGTCCAGGGAGATCCAGGGAAGCGGCTCCTACCCGCCCACTCTCTTGATCCCTCTCATTGCTGGCACAGAGAATGAGGCAGGCTCCTGATGCTTTAATTCTAACTTCTAACTTTTTAAAATCTAACTTTTTAAATTCTAACTTTTATAATTCTAACTTTTTAAACTGTAACTTTTTAAATTCTAACTTCTTGCAATCTGGCTTGAGCAGAGGGGCTGGACTAGATGATCTCTAGAGGTCCCTTCCAATCTCAACCATTCTGGGATTCTGATTCTTTAACGGCCTCAGCAAGTCATACCTTACCTTTAATTCAGGCAGCAGAGCCTTGTACAGCTGGAGGACTTTTTAGGAGTAGCAATACAAAAAAAAAAGGGAAGGAGCAGGTTGTTCCGTGTCCCTCAATACTGAGACAGAAAGGACCCACTGGCAGGCACTGCTACACCGGCCCCTTAGTGCCGCAGGAGCCTCAGCAGGGCCTGCTAAGGACAGCATGGCACGAAGAAAAGAAGCCCGGGGAAAGCGAAGAAAAGGAGCCCGGGGAAAGCATTTAGATGAGAGGCAAAATATGTAGAGGCAGGGGGTCATGAGAGGCGTAGATGGTGCCTGACTAAGAGGATAATACTGGAGTCAGCAGAAAAAAGTCATGGAAGAAAGAGTGAGGAGCTCAGATGTAAAAGAGAAGTATCAGTGTGGGATCTGGAGTGAAACCCGCTTCTTTCTTGCRTTGCGCTGCCCACTCAAGTGAAGGCTGCCAGGGAGAGGGGATGGGAAGCTCCTTTGCCACTTTTCCATATGGGCAAATGTTTCTCCAATGTTCAAGCAAAAGCTGTCATGTTAAGAGAGAAGGTAAAAGCAGCTTTCAGAAAGTTTGTTGTGAGGAACTGCTTTATGTGCTATTACCCAGAAAGAAACGAAGTGTTTTCCTCACCAAGCCAGGAGGTCAAATCCCTGGTATGTCAGCAAGGGAACCAAGGCATTAGAGTCACTTGGTGCCACAAAGGGAACGCAGAGCTAAACTATCACAGACAAACTGTGTAATTTAGCCCAKGTGGAGCATTACCACTCTTTCCATATTTTCCACATTTACATCAGTATATCCGGTTACCATTGGCAATCAGACATAAATATGGTGTATTTACAGTACTAACATTATCCATATCTGACTTTGATAACATAGTGAGAGAACTGGCAACTCAAAAAGGCAAACAAATCAATATTAAGCTATATTTAACAGAATACATCTATATTTTGCTGCTGAGTGATGTATAATCTGTATCTATGTGTTATCTATGCATAGAGGCTGCCTTTTCATGCAATTTAGTTTTTCTCGAAGGCAAAAATTTGCTCTTTTAGTCCATTTTTTAAGCCTCCAGGGATTAAACTTTCTGGAAGAGGAAACACAGCAAAGGCAAAAGAGAGGATAATTCCACAAGAAGCAGAAAAATGATTCCTACGTTATGATTGACTACGTTATCATACCTCTCTCTCCTCATATTTATTCGTCAAAAAATGAGCTGACCAAACAAATCAGAAAGGAAAGGAACCAAGAGGCATCCTTTTATTCATGTTTATGGGTAATTTGAGAGTTCTTTAATTGACAATAGGTGAGATGAAAGTGCATGAAATGCAGTACTAAAAATCTTCATAACCTCAGCTGAGATTTTAAAGTTACATTAGCAAAAAACAAGGAGAGAAAATTGCATGCTTTTTCAAAACATTAAAGCTTTGATATTTCCAGCTGAAACAAACCCTTTGGGTTCAAATTCCCTTTAATGTTACCTCTTTTAGGCTGKGAAAGGATAAGCTTAGGGACTAATCATGTTCCCTTAACTTCCCAGTTGCTAGTCAGATTATGGAAGTAGGCCAGATGAGGCAGCCAGTTTCACAGCACAGAGAGGACACGTCAGGCAGCGCCCGGGTCGTGCAGTGCAGGAGCACCAGGGTTTCTGGGGAGAGCAGCAGCAGAAGGGCCGTAGCAGAGATTAAGAACTGAGCTTTCCTGGATTCTGGTGCATCATGCAGCTGTATTAAATGGTCTGTAGTTGCTCCGCAGTAGCACTGCTGTGCTCTGCAGTGCTATGGGCTGTGCTAGGTAAATGGGCTACTACAAAGTAGCATGAACAATAAAAACTTTGYACTCATAAGTAGAAAATGAAAGCTTGGTATTAAGGACACATAAAAAAAAAAAAAACTTTTAGGAAATCTATGGTCTGACTGTAATGCATAAATCTAAAAAAGTCTAAGCATCTTGGTTTGGCAGAGGTTTTCACATYTCCAAGTCAGGCCACAAGGGCTTTTTGCTCCACAATAGGAAGCTAAATATTGAAACATAAACTAAGAAGAGAAAATGAATTTTTAAGGAAAAAGGCAGGCTTTTATGACAGTTATATAAGCCAACAGCTGTCATTTTGGTAGATATTTCCATAGCTGTCCTGCACATTGGCTTGGAGCATATGCAAAGAAGTGTCGCTACTACGGGCAAGGAGACACCGATCTCTTTCATGAAAGTGAATTCAGCTCAACTTTTGGAAGTGGTAAGTAGCTTTTTGGAGGAGCTTTTGAAGTTTTACTATAAGCAGGGACACCTAGCTGGCAAAAACAGTATCAAGCGATTATTTTTATTTATTTGCTATACTCGAACATATCAAATTTTTAGGATCAYATTTACCATATTTATTTAGCAAGCCTGGGCCATGGTACCTCTTGTTCTGACCCGTATGACTGTTGATCTCCTTGCATTAAAGCAGGACTCTCACAGCTCGGGAAGTTCAAGTATGATGGAGAATAAACCTCCTTCCTAATCTACCCTTCCCCAAACTGTTATTCTGAGAGTATGCAGAATGACTCCATASATAGGCTACCAAATTGCTCCAGATCACAACAATTAGAGTTAAAAAAACTCTAATCCTCCACTATGATAAAGAACTAAAGAAAAAGCCTGGTATACTCACCAGCCTTATAAAATTACACCTTACTATTGTTGTGTGAATCTCTTTAGGAAGAGTAAGGCTTAATCCAAGGAAGAATAGGATTTAGCATCACTGTCTAAACTTTCACAGCTGAGCAGTTTGTATCCACAGAAATGCAAGCTTCTCCTTCCTACACTTCCAGAAGTAAGCTTGTAGAGTGTCCTTAGGTATTTCAAAATTAATTTTGGAATATATTTTCCATAATAGCTGCCTCAGCAAGTCAGAGCTCTGGTTCACTTATGTAAAGTAGCTATAAGATCATAAGATCACTGGATAATTCAGGCTGGAAGGGGCCTCAGAATTTCTCTGGTCTAACCTCTTGCTCCAAGCCGGATCAGTCCTACAGGCAGACCAGCTTCCTTAGGACTAGAAAACCTAAGGATGGAGCCAGCATAACCTCACCAGGTAACTTGCTCCTCTAACTGTCCATGCTCATGGAGAGGAAGTTTCTTACACCCAGTCGGAATCTCTTTCATCACAACTTCTGTCTGTTGTCTCTTGCCCTAAAGCTGTGCCATATGGTGAAGAGCATGGCTCCAAATTCATGATGACCTCCTCACAGGTCCTGGAGGCYGCTGTTAGGGCTTTCCGAGCCACCTCTTCTCCAGGCTGAACTAGCTGTAGTCCCTGGGCCTCTCCTCATACGGCAAATGCTCCAGCCTCCAACCACCTCCACAGAACCACCACCTTCCTGCCTGCCAATGTCTTTCTCAAGGAGGACCAGAGTGGAAAGTGAGCCACAAGAGACTCGATCTAACCACGTTACCAATGTGAAATTCTGTTCTGAAACCACTTGCAATTTTATTTGGTTCTAAAATAGCTTCAAACTGTGAACCAATAACTATGAAATTTGAATTAAAAATTAAAAACTCATGAGCACTGATATCATAAGTTAAGCCTGTTACCAACATCTGCGGAATGACATGATTTCATTCTTTCAAACATGCCAACCCCAAGTCCCTTTTGAAAGCTTTCATCGCTTCAAGTATTTGCCATTCATATCAATTACTTCAGCTAGTGTGCTGGGGTCCAAAGCAAAGCCACTCAGTACTGCATAAAGATGAGTGTCTGGGCTGCTTACCCTCTCTGCTATTATTTCTTCTTCAGCCTGATTCTTCCAGTCAGATATTGTAATTCTGTGAAAAACCAGCAACTTAAAATATCAGCAGCATTACCCAGAGCTTGTTAGCCCCTCACAAAAGCACAGAGCACACATCAAAGAGTGAAGAAAGCAACCCGAGTTTCTGTGCTTTGCTTTCAACACACTGCTCCACCACTTGGCCTACATTTGTTCTACAAACTTGTGACTGGCCCACTTGTACTCACTTTTGAATTTGTGCCTCCTTCAACCACATCTGTTGATATGCTCCAGTAAATTAGGTACTTGTCTACTGGAGTTCCTGAATTTTACCAATGCAAAAAATAAGGTAATAGGAGATTGGCATCCAGTCTTACACCTCAAATAACTTCTCTGTCACAATCCAATGAACCGAACATGTTCTTTTCAGCCACCACAAAACACCTGTCTCACATATGACCAGCACAAACCCTTCTGCCTCACCATCTTTGCATCTGATTTCTAAAATATGTAGTTATTCTGCTCCATGTAGCCCTATCAGCTTAGCTTATGTCCTAGACGAGACAATAAAAAAAGCATGAGTTCTCAGGCATGGTATATATATCCWCATGTACACTGAGAACGTATTAATTTCAGTATAAAATTTTCTCTTCTTATGCACTGATGTGTCAATTTATGTACCAAAATATATTATAGAACTTGGAAAAAAACAGCCAAAGGGACCTAAATAAAGATGGAGAAAACAAAAAGAAGTTTTATAAAATTTCAAGAAAAGAAAGAGACTAACTTTTGAAAGAAACTAATGAAGTTCATGGATTGTTTTCTTGCTAGAAGACAATGGAATACGCACACAGAAAAATAAACCTGGATATAGTTATGTATTATATTTGCTTACATTTTCCATTCTGAGTTCTTCTATTAAATAACAGCTAACTTTTTTTTTTTTATCCTAATTTGAGTGATGTGATAGCTGTCCTTTATGACTAAAGTGAAAAAATCTTTTTCTAAGCTATTTTAGCTCTTTAGTTTGCATAAGGCCATTTTCTAGTGAAAAAGAGCACTGGAACCTGACAATAGACACTGGATATTTAGCCAAATATTCAAAATTATTTTAGACAACATTGTCCATTCACATCATTGGAGTATCAAAAGAGATTCCTTATTTAGGTTTATGGACAAAACAGGCCATTTATGTCTTACAATATAACTGCAGTGTCTGGAAGAACACTGCATTGAAAGAGCTCTGTATTGAAAATAACGTAATTTAAAATATGTAGAAGAAGGATATGGTTGTGCTTTTTTTTTTTTTTTTTTTATTTTAGACATTACAAAGAATATGGGGAGGAAATTTCAGGTGTAAGAAAATGACAGCTGCCAGTTTGCCCAGAAATCCTATCCTAGAACTAAAATACAAAATGCACAAAATTAATAGGAATCTAGAGCCAAGCTTACACAATACAGAGCTGAGTGCAGATCAGGTATCATCCACAAGTCACAAAATGAATGTCATAAAGGACTTGATGTTTCTAAAAGGCAGTGTGCATGAAAGCAGAACAACGGAATAAAAGGTTTGCTCTCTGCTGTCCATTGCAAAAGAAAGGCCTGACTAAACACCGCGGGGCTCAGTATGCCAGAAGATGGATAAAATCAGTTTCTTCTCAAAAAGCAAATATGAAATATGATCCAAAACAGTCATTTACAAGCACTAGAACCAGCACTTGCTTTTTCTTCAGTAAAATCCCAAGTAACTTCTGAGCAAAGCAGTAGCAGCACTTGGTGTGGAGGCAGTTTAAGCACAGACAGCAGGGCAATGCTCTGGCTACCGCTTATGCTCGCGCTACCTAGCTCATCTAGCCACCTGCCTGCTTGAGAGGGTCCCAAGCAAGTTCTCCAGCTTGGACACACACTTGACGTAGGCAGGGTCCAGCTGTCACCACAGAAAACAAGTGTCTACACTATGTGTGATTAGTCATAGCATGCTCTAGCAAGTACTATTTCCCCGTGTGTAACAATTCAATGATCAAGTAATATTAGGAACAGAGTGACTTAGATACTATAAGAAAGCTCAAATAAGTTACATATTAGATATGAAATCAAAGCTATTTGCTCCCAAACAAGGTGCCCCACATAGCATAGCTTGCTTTCTGACCTAGAAAGCACTTACTCTGTAAGAAATACGTCTTCCAGACTGCAGGGGCTCCCCTTCTGCATTTACCACTGCAGACCTAGGGCCAAGTTTTAATTTACACCCAGCCAACAGGGCAGCCCAACTCTGAAGGGCACTTAAGCACTTGCACACCGACTTGGCGGTCTCAGTAGACACCACAGGGAAAGAAGAAAGACATTAAGTGCCTGTCTTGGCAGACCTTAAGCATCTAGGACCCAAAATATGCCCGTGTAAAACCTCCACTGTCATTTGACTCTGAAATTGTGGTTTGAAATTAGTGGCCAAAACACCTGCCCCAAGTAGCCCAGCCTGGCCCCTCAGTCAGCGGGGGTGTTTCTTCAAGGAACAGTCATTACAAAAGTAGAGACGTTTTAGGGGGTTGTTTGTTCTATTAACACTGACGATCTTTGTAGCTAGTTAATCTGTTCTGCCAAGAAGCAAAACGTTAGCTCCCTTTTAAGGTTTCTGCTGCCCCAATCAGCAACATCAGAGCATCTGTGCTTTCTCATTTAAAGGCAGTTCCAGCATCTCTTCACTAACTTTCAGTGATTCAGTGGTGCAGATGGACTCTCAGATAAATTATATAATTATTTTCACCCACAGGGGAAAGCACACGTCATCTAACTGGGCACAACATTTCAGTTACTCTCTACTCTATTTAGGTTACTCAGTTGAACCAGGATATGTGGGAGTTACTATTAGGAATATTACTAGGATAACAGAATGAAAAACCTCTTGAGCCTCAGGAATCCCACAGAAAAGGGAACTGGTTAGCGAAGGTATTCCCAGTATGTCAGCAGTAGTTTCAAATGTGAGATACAGGAATCACCTCAAAGCACTGTTCCATAGATAACGGAAAACAGAGTTCACAAAATACTCCATTAGCAAAAGTAGGCAATTTTTCCGTCCACTGATAGATGCCACCAAAATAAATCACTGAAATTTACAGTACAACTCCAGCACATTTCAGTAGCACACGGCAGTGAACGAGCTGGACATCCACATGGGGGCATCCTGAGAACTTACAAGGCTTCCCACTGCTGCCTTTGACAGGTAATCACAAGTTACAAGGTACACGGCAAGGAAGCAGTTTCAAGTTGGGAAAAACAACAAATACATGTATAAAAATATGAAAATGTCAAAAACAAAGCTTAAATTCATTTCTGGTGTGTAAATTACTCCTCATAAACAATTTCTTCTGTACCCTTAACCGTCCCCATAACCATTTATGTTGAAGTGACATTTAATGATTACTCTGTTTGTGCTGTAAYGCCCCAAACTAGCAGTACTGCAAAGTCCAAGAATCTACAGAGAGCCAAGAAACTTATCAATAATGCAATGCTCAGAGACTGGCACGCTGAAACACTGTGGATTACATTTACTCAAACATTACATTTACAGAATTGTATCTGCAGCTTTAGTRGCAGATTTTACTTACACAAATACATTATGTGTGTAGCATTTCTTTTTCTWTTACTCTGAACAACCCAAGCTAAGCTTGCATAGAAGGGGGAGGGAAAGCTACTGGCTGAAGTGGTTTACAAGTCAGCAAAGTCTCTCCCAAAACATTTAGCATCTTTCTGCTTCAGGTGTTTGAGGAAAGTATCAGCGGCAGCAGAGATCTGCAGTGTGGAGCACCTGAAGGCAAGGGAGGCCAGGAAAGTGTCCTGGGCTTTTGTCTACATGATGGAGCTCCCTTCCTGCCAAAACCCAGCAATTCCTGGTGAGTATATAAAGTCAGYGAAACAGAGCAGTTTCCCTTGCACCTCCTTACTTCTACCTGCTTCCAGAGTACTCCTTTTTTTCCTTGCATGAAGACTTCGCATTTATCACACAACATCCTCTCATAAGGTCCTGGAAGGTCTGGCTCCCTCGCCTCAGACACCTACACTCCATCCTCTCGGCATAGATTTCAAATACACACAGCTTTGCCCTGAGATGAAGGCCACCGAAATATGACCAAGCTACTATTTCTTCTTTTGCACCTGTGAACCTGCACGTGCCTCTCCTGCTCTTTGTAGGAAAAGAGCTTCATCCAGTTACTCCAGTCATGTCCGTGACACATGGGTTCCATAATGGAGAGCTAGTGGAAGAGGAGGCTGGCAGGTCTGAGAAAAATGAGAATATTCCTCCTACCTGAGGAGCAACAAATGGTTCTGCTGGCAGAAACTGACGTCCTAGTCACAGATCTATTAACAGATGTGTCATGGCTAGTGTGTTACCTTATCTAGTGGGTGGCTCAATGTTAACGCTCTCCCTTCTCGCAGTCTCCACACCTGTGCTTCAACATACTCGTGCTGCTCTGTGTCATTTAAAACGAGATCCCAGTTGGCCAAAACCACTGGAACAGATGTCAACGCTGATTGATATTAGATAATATTTTAAACAGAGGATGTCCAATTTTATTACCATGTATTTATTATACGTTGCAATTTATTCACAAATTACTTGCAAAATCATATATGTGTTTTTTAGAACTTTGAGATCTTCATTTAAAGTGCTATTGCTACAACACCTTATGATGTTAATATTTTACCTTTCTTAGACTGGTTCTGGTCACTGTTAATTGCAAAGATATGTCAGTTTTGTTTTAATGGAAATCCTCCTGACTTTACAAAGCCAGTAAAACATTTAGAATAAAACAATTTATATAYGCATAATTGAAGTTATTTTTTTATTTAAAACTTTTGTTTGATCTGTGATGTAAACATGGATAATATAAATAACTAAGAGATAGTTTGTGTTAGGAGTTAAAAGTCAAGAAAAGAGAAAATGCACAGCTATTTTTTCCAGTTAATATAAAATTTATTTAGGTCTTATTGCTTTAGTATCTTTACAGCCCATCACAGAGCAAATGCTGGTATCAGTCAGTTTATGTTTAAATCTTTAACCCAATTTCTAGATATATTGCTGATGAGAAAGCAAGGGTCAGTAAGACTCTCTCAACAGACTACTGAGCAGCAAGAGATACATCATGGCTTGACTGCTAGAAAATTGCCTACTATGTGTAAGAAAAGCAAGAAGAAGTAATAGGAAAAGGGACATAAATTGCAAGGTAGTTATAGCTACATGTAGCTATAGCTTGAGCAGCAAGAAGATTCCAGCGGTCCCCCTTTCACTTCAAAGTGCAAGTAAAAGAGGAAAAGACAATGTCACCAGTTAAATATTTTTAATAGAATGCTAGCAATGTTTTACTACATTAAATATATTTATTCAAAAAGCTGAAACAAAACCTGAAAACAATAACTAATATCCATGTACAGTTGAGGGCATTTATTAGAACTGATAAAAAATTTAGAACGTTATTTAACAAATATCTATTATGATCCTACTTGCCTCGCACTTGTATTCATACCAGTCAATGCCCATTCCACTCTGACCGCCTGTACCAATATAAGGATAAAATAAGAGGCAATAGATAAATGTAAGAGGTATTATTACAGAACGGTTGAGATCACCAGGATTACTCTAACAACTAGCACATATCTGAAGTATAACCATTCCTGAAGGGTTGCAAGGTACTGTTGTAACCCCGGCCGATTCTGAAGACTGATACCAAGTCTGCTCATTCATATCCTTGCAGAAGCCTTGAGAGATTTCATTCTGCAGAAGAGGTGCTTGATGGAAAATCATGAGCAAAGTCAATGGGCTGGGTATTCAGATTACTATTTATATATATGTGAGTCTATTAAAGGACTAAAATGTAATGAAAATAGTGCTTCTTTAAGGGAGTGAAAGGTACTGCAGTAAAAACACCCAGCCATAGAGATCCAGATGTACAAGATATCAGAAATGCAGCCAAGAATTAGCAGAGCAAATATTACAAGGAGAAAGCTTTATGTAGCATGAAGGGATTTTGGCGTCTGAAACGGTGACTGATAAAGCTGCAAACATTAAGGACCACCCAGCGTGAATAAAGAGGCTGGAGAGCATCCAGAGAGATGAACCAGGTCAGACGACTATGTGCAAATAGCCTGGAATATCAGAGATTGAATGCAATTTAGCCAATGCTAGGACCAAAAAAATGAAGATAACAAATGAGAACAGGGCAGGAGGCAAAGGAATATCAAATGAGAATGGCACATGAGAATGAAACCAAAAAGGTGGTAAAAGATGCATCTCATCATGAGAACTCTTGGATTTCCAGAAAACGTGTAGGGTCTGTGGGAGTTAACTAGTCAGAGACACTTGCAGCTGCTGGCAGCTTTGGGAGCTGAATGTATCCTCCTGTGTCAACTGGAAGATAACATTTTACAGAAAAAAAGCGCCTCCTTTTCCTTTCACATCACATTTCCTTTCTGTGAAGGGAAAACAACCATCTGTCCAGAGGCTGGCATGACCTCTTTGCATTTCTTCCTCAGTTTTCATTAACCTGGAGCATCACTAAGGCACCAACAAGAAAAGAACAATATAGAGCTTRCTACACTTCTCACAGAAGCCACAGAGTGCTCTGTAATGATTCAATATAAACAGAAATCAGTGAAAGAAATACACAGCACTGAACTGTCTGTGTGAGCTGATTCCCTCAAAAAAGAGACCGAGCTACCCTAGCATATGCATGCTGCTTCTCCTGCTCTTTCTTGGTATCAAATGCTGTGGATAAACACCAGGCAGATCCAAACTGAGAGTGTTCCAAGTTCCAGCCAACTCTGATGCTTTTGCCTTTCAAATAGTTGTGAATTTGAGAACATGTTTGCCATGGGTTTTTCGCAATTTTTCGCAGTTGAGTTGCTGAGTGGGTGAAAGAATGGGTCAGAATAAAGGACRTGCTGCTATAGCCCTTGAAAGCTAAATTTGGAACAGAAAGATCCAAAGATAAGATAYCACATACCAGAAATACAGTTGCAGTGCTATCAGAAAATACATACTTTTGTTGCTGTGGTAAGTCCTTATTTGTTATCATGCTTTATTGGGTACCTTACAAGTCTTCAGTCACTTGCAGATGAGTATCATCTCCAGCACAGCAGATCAACTTAAAGCTGTGTATAGAAATTCCATTTGGACAGGCCTTCTCCAGAAAGYTCCACCTCACACTTTACCATGTCATGAGAAGATACAGCAGAGCTCTCTTAACTGCTTGCTGGTAACAGCCTTTTTGCCCCTTACGCAGGAAAAGCCTTTCATGCAGCCAGGGAAACCTGTGTCCATCCCGAACCTGCTGCTCTCTGAAGGGAAGCGCTGCCGCTCGGTGCCTCTGCCACGGCTGTGGCACCTGAGTGACTGACATTTCTCTGCTTTATTTAAGCTGACAAGGGTCAGCAAACTGATGCTCGACTGTGCTGTCTTTTCAGTTATTCGCAATACAGTTAATCCATATATAGACCCCCAAATTAAGCCAGAAGCCCCCACACTTGACAAGAAAAACATCATCCATTTTAGAGGAAGTATCTTTGTGTATTCCTGAGATAATGGAGGTCAATCAGAATCTAGGATTCTGCAACAGGACCAGCGAGTCAGCTTACTTTGGGACAAGTGAAACAGATTCCTAAATAATCCTTAAATTTGCCCAGAAGGAATTACTACTTCTCCTATATTGTACCAAACAAGACCCCCCCGCATACAGAACCTTCTTCACAGGTTGGAAAGGTTAAGGTTGGTTAAGSTTGGAAAGGACCTTCTTGACAAGAAATTCCTATTTATACTAAAATCATTATAGAAACATCAGGAAGGAGAAAGTCTTCATGACACYGTGATCAACTGATGCCTTCAATATCCCACTGTGTGACCCTACTCTTAGAGGATCAGCATATAGGAGGAGTTTCAAATTTTCTATCTGAAGAATAATATAAATCAGGTAATTCTCAGAGCTGGACCATGACATCACCTAAAGCTTTCAGAACTGCTGGGACACTCAAGCCTCAAGTGCAGAGACAAAATCACAGAATGGCTGAGGTTGGAAGGGACCTCTAGAGATCATCTAATCCAACCCCCTGCTCCAGCAGGGACACCCAGAGCACGGGGCACAGGGYGGCAYCCAGGCAGGTTTGGAAGATYTCCAGGGAAGGAGACTCCACAGCCTCCCTGGGCAGCCTGTGCCAGGGCTCTGTCACCAGACCTGGAGGAGCTGGACAGCAGAGGTGGCCACAAGCACAGGCACCTTTCTCTGCCTTTGCGATTCACAATCCTTGCGCCATGCAGCACCCTACCCCTTGCCCATCTACTCTCCTGCTCCTGCACTCATGAACAGGCCCAGTAGCACCATCCTCAGTGAGCATCATAGGGTCTTAATTGCACTATACCACTCTGCAGCACTTGTTCTGAAAAGGCTTTACTGAAGAGCATTCATCAATGTGCAATACAGTGCAATGCAGCCARCAGAATATTTCTATGAAACCTTCAATTTTCTAGCACTTCCTGATTATCATCTGATTTGAGCTGTGTGACCCAGCTGAGCATTAACATTGATTTTTGAATTTAATTACAGACACTCTGGTTTGGAGAGCTGTGACATGCTGAAATTCAATTGAATTGGGCTTGCTCTGCCCTCCTAATGCTGATTAATCCAACCCTGTTCTGATTTTCTGCAGCGCAGGCTACATTTATCCCTCTCCATTCCTTCATACCGAATGCTGAACTCCATCTGCATCCCTGATTCAGCACCGCTTAACCATATGCCCCACATCAGCTTCTTGAACTTCTTTGAATCAGTACAGAAACCTATTGCTTCAARAGAGACACAGACAATCAGAACAAGAATAAACACTAGAAACTCAGCATATGTACTGGGGAGGGATTTACAGAACTAGATCTTTATAGGCTGTAGCAGGAATATGTTATTTAGAACAACTTTATTCATCTAAGTTTTTAGCTCTATCCTTTCCCCTTTAATAGCACACCTGGTGCTATTAAAGCTCTTTTTTTAAGAACCTTTATTTCACAGATAATGCAACAGGTTACATCCACGCAGTGCCAGCTTTGAGGGTTGATGTTAGCTGTGGACTAACTTACTCCTCTGGCTAGGAGAAGGGATCAGCTGTTTCAAGATAAAACCTCCTGATTCATGTTTCTCACCCATAAAATCACAGACGCCAATACAGTGAAAGCTGCTCTTAGCCAATAAGACAATAAAGTCATGTTCCAGGATGTCCGGAATACAGCTATAAAAATTATGTCATCAGGACATTAACATCAATAGAACTCAAATACTTTAAAAGTTCAATATCAATTTCCCCTACTTGGAATAATTGATTCATAAAATGAGCTYAGGGCAAAATTTTAAAGAGTGATTCAGCACCTTTCTCAGAATTTTCCTGGAACCTTCATTCAAAATCAGACGTGAGCTCCCACGTCACTTCAAAGCTTTTGACACTCTTACCCGTAGGCCCTGAACTCGCAATTGAACAAAGCCTTAGCTTCAAGCACTTAAGCGTTAGAGCTCCCCAATTTCCAGCCAGTAACTGCACCAGGGCAGTTTGGCTCTGATGCTGCAATATTCCCAAGCCCTCTTCAGATTCCAATTTACTAATCACAGCATAATTATAGAATCACAGGATGGTTGAGGTTGGAAGGGACCTCTAGAGATCACCTAGTCCAACCCCCTGCTCCAGCAGGGACACCCAGAGCACGGGGCACAGGGCGGCATCCAGGCGGGTTTGGACGATCCCCAGAGAAGGAGACTCCACAACCTCCCTGGCAGCCTGTGCCAGGACTCTGTCACCCTCACAGGATAGAAGTTCCCCCTCACATGCAGATGAGACTGCCTGTGTTGCAACTTACACCCATTGCCCCTTGTCCCGTCACCACCTAGTGCCCGTCGGCCACCACCTCCCTACATTCTCCCTTCCTGAACTTATACATGTTAATCAGATCCCCTCTCAGCCTTCTCTTCTCCAGAGAAAAGAGGCCCAACTCACTTAGTCTCTCCTGGTATGAGAGATGTTCCAGGCTCTTAATCATCTTGGTTGCCCTACTTAAGCTACAACTGTTGCCCCACCAGGGCAGTCGACTATTCTTTCTTTGTATCTGCCTTATTCCCTGCATTCCCTGCATGAATTTTGTAACAAGTTGAAAACTTCAGGAAAACTTTCAGCAGCAGAATTTAGATCTTGCTATCTATAGAGCTATTCTGTCCTCACTGTCTATCAGTCTTTGTAAACAGCAAAAGAAGGAACACCACTTCAAACAAAAATATGGAAGCCATAATGTTGGCTTTTCTAATCTGTTTATATGGTGACACCTGTCATTATTTTAAGATATAATCGTAGGCATTTTCCACTCTCTATTTCAGCAGTCCAGTCTGAGATGTTTAACTGCATGCAGAAAAGCAGACTTTTCTATGCTAAATGATGTCCAAGTTCAAGAATGGCTCCGTTATATAGTAGGATTTATATCACATCAAAAACATATGTGAATGTAAAAAACACTAAAAACACATTAATTTAGCAGACTTCTTACTATAGTTTGATCAGTCTTTTGTCGAGGAGCACACATTTTCTTTCATGAAAAATGTATTTCTTTAAAGTTCAGTCCACCTTAAACCTAAAGAACCCTCCCGCAGCAAAGTATTATTGCATATACCACTCATATAAATAAATTACAAAAGTATTTGTTTTTCTATATGGGCAGTCTTGCTGAAATATTAAAGCTGACTTGTAGATACAATTTTCTACCAAAAATATCACTTCATGTTTTAAATTTAATATTCTGCTGTTCAACATTAATTTTGATTTTTCTCCATTCAAAATGAAAATTAAACCCATTCTTTTACCATGTCAAGTAGAGCATTTTAACACTCAGTGTAACTTCTACAAATATACATTCTTGCCAATTAGGTGAAAATGTCTCAATATATAAGTGCTCTCTCATCAATGTTCTTCTTACAGTCAAACTAAAATCTAGGGAGGAAATGTGGTTTCATCCCTTTAGTCATGGTAAAGGTGCAATCACTTATTGCTTTAAAACACGGGACTGGAAGGGGTAATCAAAACCTTTTACACTTCCCATCAATAAAACTGCTGCCCCTGCTTTAAAGGTGAAATGTTTTATTCTCATCCCATTAGGATCACTCGGTGCCTAGAAATTTCCTTCTCACCTCTAGCTGCATTTTATTCCTGGATACTTTACACTCATTTGTCACATACATTTTTGTGCTGACTTCGTTCTTCAGTTGACATAGTTATCATCTGAGTTTTCATTTTATTGGGCTAAACAAGCCAAGTTTTCCAAAATAGCTGAAGTGTTTTTGACTCAAGCTAGACCTGTGATGTTGAAACAACCCACAGTTGTTTCTCTTTCTAATGAAATAATTTGCAAAGRTGCTTCCAGAATTCCTAGCAGCATTCAGCAGCCCAGATGTGACCCTTCTGCCCTTCCCTGAGCCCTTGATTGATTCACCAGGGCATCTAAATGCACACTGAACTTTCATGAACATTGCAGATGGCCTTGACAGCATTGCTTGGGTGCTCAGCCTTTGCCAAGCTAAAATTTGTTAAGCTCTACATACTGTTGGGTTGAAGCAACATGCGCCACAACCTGCAGGCTCAGACCAACAGAGCTGGAAACCAGGATTTCACACGGCCAATAAAAATAACAAGCACAAGGACAAGCACAGTGGGGACAAGGAACGGGAAGGAAGAACCTAGGGCAAACCATTCTTTTTGTTTGAGGCTCACTTTCAGTACCTAAATTCTTATTTCTTAAAATCACTCTAACAATCAGGTCCATATATGCATCAGGTTCATATATGATGGATTTGATGAATTAGAAATTTAAAAAGCGAATATCACTGCACCTGATATCAATYAATAATTGAAAGTTTAGCTCTTTGCAAAGTGTCATGCTATTTTAAGCTCTAGTCTATCACAATGAATAAAGGAAAAAATGTGAAACATAATCAGAAATTATAGGGTGAAATATGCCCTATCCTATAGCACACTTGCATATTAAACTTTGTTTATGCATTCATGCAACACAAAGCAATTATTCAAGTATCAGACTGTTTCTTCTGATCCGGCTTTCCTACCTTCTAAATATGTTTCCCTGTTTCTGAAATAATGATAGTAATGGGAACAAGAGATGGGTTGTAGCCTTTGGTCCCACTAAARGCTGCAAGGAACCTGAATGAAAGATTCCAAAAACAAGTGAGGAATCAAACAGTGTTACAAGGCAGTAAATATTTCCCACATTGGACCCAGGATTGGGTCCTAATAATCCCCTTTTCATGCAAGTCTTGCCTGAAATGTAATCCTGCATTTACATTTCCYATATAAAAGGTTCACACAAGCTAAGGAGCTCACATAAATTAAGTATTACARGATCAGGCTAATTCTTTTAAATAGATTGCAGGTCTTAAGATTTCTCTAGTCCAGCACTGTTATTGTCTTCTGCTTTTACCAGTCTCAGAAGGATCCACAATTTACTTTTTTTGAAAGGTGATTTTAATCCATGTAAGGACATGYCTGCAAACGCCTATTTTTCATCCTGCAAAACAGTTGGAGCAAAATTGCTAGCATTTTTCATACATTTTATCCACGTGCACTTGCTTATGGGGTACTTTGCAGGGTTGAGATGTTTTCCCCCAGTTGTTCTATTTTTTCTCAATTTCATCTCAGTTGATTTTCTTATACTCTTTACATATCTGACAACTGAAAGAAAAAAAAAAGCCAAAATGTGTTATAAATTGTTCTTCTCAAACACTGAAGACACTGAGTAACCAACAGGTAACACAGCATGAGGGAGAATGTACAGATGTCTTCAGCAAACACTGAAAGGCTCAAAGTCTTTTTCTACCTATAAAGGGCTAATTCCATAGTAACAGCGAACACACAACATCTTATGTTCTAGACCGTCTGTCAATAAAAACAACAGTGGGAAAGCAAAACACAGGTGCTCTGTTGGGTAACTGAAAGAACACGCTTTCAAAACTTAGCCAGTGATGACAATTAAGCCAATTGTAATTATCCGACTTCTGTTCTCGTCCCTCTGCCTGGAAACCCTTGCCAGAAGCCTCATGTTGTCAAGCACAGGGCAAACCAGCCASAGGAAGCAGAGTCCTCCCTGTGTGCCTTTTCCCTAGCAAAAAGTGACTGCTTTGGCTTTCTGCTGTTATAGCTAGAAACACTATCTGCAAATATCTAATCTTTTGAATCACACAAAGCTCTTCTCTCATAATACAAAATGTGAAATCTTGCTTCCATTGCTTAGTTTTATTTATTTAACATAGCTTGCTTCTCATGGAGGGGGAAGAGAAACACCCCTGCACCTCCTCATTACACTCTGATTTGTCTGCAGCCTGTCTCCCATTATGTCTCCCTTATCCRAAGTTCCATCTTTGCAGAACTTTGTAAGCACGTTTCCAGCAAAACTTTTCTCTTTTCCCCTCCACAGTCTGTTTCTTTCTGCTATGTCTATGGGGCAGACCCACTGAAGGTGATTCTTTGTCATCTTCCTCACTGCATGGGGGTTGACATCTTGGCACAGCAGGGTCGATAACTCACCATCCTTCTATGGGACGGGGCATTCCCTCTCACTTGTGTTTCCTCAAGCTGATAAAAGAACAAAATCAATTAAATTTTGAAGCATGTTGAATTAAGAAAGGACTTTAAAATTCTTTTTGTTGCTAAAAACACTCCAGAAATTACAGCAAATACCTAGAACTGAGTTTGCGTTGACACTAATGAGTGAGAGCATTTGAAAACGCAAAGCAGAGCAAAGCTCTCCTCTCGCTTCTAGTCCCCGCACAGAAGCGACCCCGGTGGAAGTGTCCTCACTCACACCAAGCCCATTCTGAGATCACATTGCATCCTATGCTCCTCAGGGGAACATTCTTAAAACTAAGATAAACTTGCAGTCAGCGATACTTAAATGGACTCCTTGCTCTGAGCATAAATCCAGATGCCCCAGAATAGCAAAAATGAAATTCTCCTCTCATCACAGAGAAAATACAGATAAAGAACCTACTGGGCACTCTTACAAATCAAATATCAAGTACTAAAGAGAATATCTGTTGCACAACAGGAAATTTCATTATTTTGTTTATCTGTGAACATTTAAGTGAAGATATATATCTTCACATTTCAATCTTGACATTACTAATGAAAGTAGAGTGTTTTGCCTGCAACTAATTCATTTTCATTTAATGCAGCAATGACTGATTAATCTCATTTTCTGGCAGGGAAGACATCCTGTAACACAGTCAATGCTGTTTCAGAGCCTTTGAACTTAATTTACTGCAAAGAGAAGGCAGAGTAARTAGATAAGATTCTTCTCTCTTTCTCTTTCTTTATCTCTGAAATTACCTGTCATGTATCAGAAGATTTTTCAAAGATTTATGGTTAAGCAAATGCTATTCTTATTAGTGCACAATTCTCAACAGAAACTTTGCATTAGTAAGGCAAGCAAAAATTGATCTGGAAATGTCTATTAGGATCATGTCTACTATCACTTATTTAAAGTAAATTAGAAAAAATATTCAGGCCCAATTAGAGGCCTGGTCCTGCTTTTCTAAGTGCATATAAAGTTATGATCRGCTTTTATGGAAGTTCTGAACGGGCAAAGAATGCAAAATGAGATTAAAGGATATCAAATTGTCATCTATCATGTAACAAGACTGCAAATACCAATAACTTCACTTGTGAAGTGGTCAAAAGACAGTGGTGGCGAGATCTCTTGAATTCAGAGAATATAAATTTGTAAATGTGCTCTCATGGCATACAACAAATGTAGGGCTTTTAGTTTAATTTCTTCTTTTAAACAGTATTCACCTTTTACATCGCTGCCTGGGGGCCGTTTCTTAACACGGAATGGGATCTTGAATTCTGAAACATTATCGCTAGAAATAAATGAGGAATGATACATTAATCACAAGAATCAGGAGGGCTAGGAGACTGCAGGGTAAAATCCTAATAATTAACAGCAACTGAGAAATTTAACATTGACTTCAACACAGCAGGAAGTTCCCTTTCGGATGGGAAATTTATTTTGTGTACATTCTGAAGGGATTTCTCTGCACACAGAGATGTTACACCAAAGGGCACACCACCACACAAGAAAAGCCACTTGCAATACAAGAATGATGTTTTTGTAATAATACAATTGGTTATCAATAATACAATTGGTTATCAATAATACAATTGGTTATCAATAATACAATTGGTTATCAATAATACAATTGGTTATCAAGGGACATTCAGTAATACATGCGCAAACCCAACATGCATAATCCTTAGTTGCTCACGTGCTAGGGAATCTTATGCCCAGTACCCCTGCAGCGATACTAAAAATGGAATGACATGAACAGCTACTTGGTCCTCAAAACATGTAATTTTTTACTTTCTTAGCAAAATTGTAACCAAGCAAAATCAGTTCTAGGTCAAGCAAAAAATTTCTTTCTGTGTGTTATTACCAGCTTCAAAATATTTATTTTTAGGGCATTAGTAGCACAAGTTTGGAGTGAAAATATCCTCTTGAGAGGAGAAAAACACAAGAGGTTTCATTTCAAAACCACCAAAACAAACTGCTTTGGCTGCTCCAACTTTYCTTTTTCAATTCTTGTTATTATTATTATTATTTTAAGCAGAAAACACTTTGTACAGATTCTCAAGCTACTTTTTTTTTTTTTGTACCTAAACTGCATTCCTGGCAAACAGTATTCATTAGGAAAAGGTTTTTCTGATACACATGTAATGTATCTCCAATTTTAGCTCAGTCCTATTTCAAATTTTTGTCAGTCATTATATATAAAAGACGAYGAACAAGAAAACGTGCAGCAGCAATTCGTTCATATTATTGTCAACACTGAGCCTGAGTGAAATGTTTCACACGTAAAAGTGAATTTTTAACCAAAATATTGCATGTACAGAATGACTCATGCTATAAATCACACAACTGCTGTCAAAAGAAAAGAAAAAAAAAAAACCTTTGCAGAGGAATGACATTCTTCTGGTTAAGACACATTCGCTGTTTTTATGAGATGCTATTTTTATCTCCAGAGATCCTACTGCTCGTAAGGAACTTTCATCCAGCACGTAACAATTCTAATTTCAGATGCATATACACAGATAGCTGTCCCAGAGCTGCAGCCAGGCTTGCCCCCTGAGGTTTCCCAAACTTTTCTTCTTGCTGGGGAACATCCTCGGAGCTTGCCAAGACCTGGAAATTTGCTGCCCAAATACAGTAGATATATGAGAAGGGCTGAAGTGATTTATGGCAATGACTTGTTACTTTCCCTTAATGTAGCCCATTGTTCTCTCACTCTAAGTACCTCTTGGTGCCAAAAGTTTTGCATATTCCCCATTTACTGGACTTTAAGAGGAATGGACTTTCAAACAGTAGCTACACCAATGCTTTAAAAGGATATTCTCTGGGTGATTTATTTTTAATAATCCAGCTTCAACGCAATTTTACATCAGAAAGATATTTTTCATTCTAGACAGAGGCCCAGCCAGGAAAATTTCCTCACAGGACATTAATCCTGCAGCCCTGTTGCATCTTCCTCCCAGGCAGTCAAAAGATCAGACACCTGTGAAGCTCCTGCTGCTACCTGGGGCCTTTACCAAAACATTTCATGAACTCTTAGGAAAATGCCCTCTCTTTCCTCCTTTTTAGGGCTCCCAGCCTGGGGTCGCACCAGGGGACGATCAGCAGAGACGCAGAACAGCAGATGACAAAAGATGCCATCTCCAGATTAATGTGAAAGGCCACATTGAAACTCATGACCCTACAACTCCCATCTCTTCCTGAGCCACCCCTAAATATTACCACAAATACCCTTTGGTAGGGGCAGCACTTCTCTACATCCATGCAAGCCAGAACTACTAACTTTTGTGCAATCCCATTTCCCAGCCCTGACACTGGTCACAATATTCTGCTTTCTGATGAATGCCCAGATTAAAATAACTTTCATTCAATTTGCACAAAATATCATGTGCASAACTGTATCCACTTGCCATCTGCTACATGTTTGCATATAAAATACTCATTAGAATTGAGGTCGGTAGCATTTACTGCTCAGGAGCTCACACGACCTTCAAGTGAAAGCAGTAGCAGAACGGCCATACTCGCTGCTGCAGAATCAGCCTATAAATTGCCAGCACTCAGTACTGCATGGTGCTGAGCGCTCTGCCACTAAACTCTGAAATAAATCTTTACCCCGAGACACTTCCTCAAGGGAGGAAACCGGCTACACCAAATCCTCAGACCTGCACAAGAATCCTCTAGCTCAGAGCAGGGTGAAGGCTTTGCTGAGGGAAGAAAAAAAAATTGACTTTCATAGGATTCACTTAAATCAGCAGCAGAATCTTTTAAAYATATGATTAAGGGTAATATTAATCTATCATAAATTAAGGTCTCTGCAAAGAGATCAGAATAAGTGGCTTTTGCTCATAGGAATAATATCCATGCACTAGTCTTAGATTGCCTTTTTCATACAACAAAGATAGGAAAAATGAGATAATGTCTGTCCCTAGGAATGGTTTTCCTGGTGTTCATGGAATTTTTGTAATTTTATATAATATGTACACAAACACAGTGTGACTTTCGTACAAATGTTCTCCGTGGTTGCATCTGTGTTGGTGATTAAGCCATARTACTTGATTTATTATCTTCAACAGTATCTCAGAATTCAAGACTCCACTCCACTCTTGTAGAATGGAAAAACACTTAGGCAACAATATAAAARTTATCTGTGTGCTGTTCATCAAAATAGTAACATCTGAAGATGAATGCAAATAGAGAACATCTGCAGCCCTGTCTTCTTGAAAATCAACAGCTGCATTACAGAGCACACACATTCTTTCTGGGCATCTGTTGAGATGGAAAAACAACCCTAACCCAGCAAAGAAGGTGCTAAACAATCTTCCCTGCAGTAAAGATAATACAGGCATGGCACCAATACAGAAATTCTATAGACAGTTGCTGAAATTTGGACACATTCTTCTCTTCAASAAGGGATAGATTTGCCACCTATGTAACTCAAAATGTCATTTTATTTTTCTTTGTCTCGTCAGTACTTTGCTGGTTGAGCTGGCTCCGTTCTGTTGCTGTGACTCACATGGATATGACCACACTGCAGGAGGAGCCCTGCTGGGATCTGCATTCCCTTCCATGTAGGAGCATTACAACAGCTCACAGAAAATCACTCTGTGGCCCTTCCAGACWCCAGGTAGTGCCTCGCTGCTTCTCTTATAAACAGTTCAAGTGGAGCTGAGTGGGGCTACTCACCTAAGATTGTGTTCACAGAGGGTAAGGACGCAAGAAGCCTGCTCTCAAGTTTCTTAAGAAAAATATATTGTACATTCATCARCTATACTTGTAGAATACTAAGTCCTTCAGGAGGCTTAGGAATGAGTCATACAACTAACACATTTTTGGGTGTTTCTTTTGAATAGCTTTTGTTGCTTCTGTAGAATAAAGTGTCTTCTTACTCTCCTCCCAGGTTATAATCATCCTGTGTGTCACCCTCCCTTTAGGGCCTATCAGCATCTCTTCTTTTCCGCAACYAGGATCTGACCATCTCTCACTTGGTCATTACACATAACAGTGCACATCACACAAATTACACTGCATGGGACAATTTGTCCTCTCCCCGGGGCAGGGCTGGAGGTCTACATATTTCTTTACCTTTTTCCTRTACCCTTTTACTCTCTCTGTTCTTGGGTTGGTGTAGCTCTAAATCTCCCCAACCTACCTGCTCTGCATGTTTTCCTTACTCACTTTATTCAACCTTGCTTTCATATCTAGCATACGCGCTTTCATATCTAGCAGATGAACCATTTAGGACATCAATTTTACAAGAAGGATTATAAGATCAGAGATAGAGATCTATTACGCCAAACTTGCTAGGAGTTGGCATCAAGTAGCTCTTTGACCCCTTGTGATGTTTCCTATTCTGTGATTCGCATGTGATGAGCAAGCGGAAAAACATCAAGTAGAGAGTCATAAAAAACATAAAAGCAGTTATAACTATAAAGATTAAGAAATGAGGATATGTAGGTATGTCCATAAAGCTATCACAGAAATGACTAGAGCTCTTAAGAGATTTAGCTGGTCCCGATTCAGCTCAATTAGGTTGAAGTGCCCCAGTAAGGGACCTCCAGTGAATTACAGTCTCTACCTGTTGTGCCCAAATCCAGAGCTTCTCAGAGCAGYCCTGTAGCATCAGAACAGAACCAGCAGAACAGAAGAATCAAATGGGCTTTGGCCAAAGATTCTGCAGATTTCAATGGAATATGTGAATAATATTTACCCTCATTAATGATTTTTCTAAAGTTAAAATATAAACTGTGGCCACTGAAAAGTTGCCATATGTTCATGCACGTTCTTCTCCACTGCAGAACCAACATCTTAAACCATCACAGCTAAACCTACCACTGACTTGGAGTCTAAAATCAGAAGTACAGACTGACTAAATATCTACAAAAGCTTAGAGGAAATTGAGTGGTGGCTGCTGAGCTGAAATTGCCACCACTACCAGAACYTGTTTGCTTAAGCTGACACAGATATGCCTTCAACCCTATATCATACCAATATTGCTTACACAATGTCAAGGTATTCTTATGTGCTTTATACTATATCTCCCATTAAAAAATAGATTTTTTTAATATATTTTTTTGTATAGATATATACGTATACAGATATCCATACTGACAGGGCTAMGCCCAGTGATGTCTGAAGCACTGCCCACGATTTTGGAATAGGCTTCATTAGACACACAAGAGCAAACCATCCTATCATAAGACAGAGACAATCATAAAGGAATGTCATCGTGTTGAAGATGAGCCCATACTTTGTTTAGTCAAGTAGTTTTATATGCATTAAGGTTTATCTAGAGGAAAAAAAAAAAGTATTTAAACCAGCAAGTCCTGGGGTTATTTTGATTCTCCAAGTTTTCGATCATCTACATTTTTCCAAGCGCAGCATAACTTTTATGGTGATCTGTCTTACCAGTTAGATATGCGAGTGCCCATATATTYACTTTGAAAGCCCATAAGAGGTTAAATCTTATATTCACGCAACAGGAGGCTGCTGTTAGTTTAAACGGGATCAGAATGTTCTGTGYGATTCAGACTTTTGTTTTTCCTCATCAGTAATACTTGGTGTGTGTCTTGCTGCCATTTCAAAACAATTGCTACCATGGATTATTATTTATGTGCTTAGAGGAGCCTTTGGAGGCAGTCCATTTAAAATCTTGAGATCCATTCTCACTATTTATTCTTAAACATTCACACTTTAGCATTAAATTGGCTTATTGAACAATATGATAATTACTAAAGAACTTTTAACAACGCTGATCCTTTCATAAACCTGAAAAGAATAAAGGGCTCATTTTAGTGTAGCTGTAGGAATTACAGAAACTTAAATTCTTATATCTATAGTGATCTAAGTATATAATGACATACTATGATTGCAAATTTAGCCTAAATCTTCTACTGAAAACTCGAGTTATATATTTACCTACATAAACTTTCCTCTTCATTTTAAGAGTCACAGAAAAACAACAAGTTTTTCAGATGTCCTGGACTTTGCATGTACAACAGAATTTTAACCTTGAAAACTGAATGCAGAACTTGTCCATCACAGACAGCAAGGGAATGCCTTTAATGAATCTGAGCTCCTGCAATATTCCCCATTACAATCAAAAGCAGCTTTTAGTTATGTGAAAAGTCTTAAAAGTGGAAAAAATTCATAGGACTAAACCTGGACTAAACCACAGCTTTTCACCCAGCTGTTTGTCACATAGGGCAAAAAAARCTGTCATTCCACAGAAGCTGATATGACTAGTCTCAAATGTAATCTCATATGGTTTTTCTCAACAACTTAACAGTTGAGCTCTATGTTGAATTCTAGGACTGYATCTTAGATTTTTTTGCAGGGTCACTTTGATCACTCAGAATCAATAAACCAGAGACACATGGCCAAGAAGATGTAAAGTTATTTTTAAAAGTAGCCTTTCTGTTTATGGTTTCTTCCATCTCTAACTTCAAAGGATAGCTAATAAATTATTAGCAGCAGGTGACACACAGTAACAAGAGTATCTCATTGCTCATCCATCAATAAAGACCTTTCAGCCCCCAGMGTTATACAAAATAAAACAGTCCCTGTCTCAAAGAAGTATTTCTTTCTTACACCTTAAACTCAATTTTCCTGACTTCTTTAAATTTTTCTTCTAGCCAGACCAATAAAAAGAATCTTTCCATTGCTGTTAGCTTACCGAGCTTTGGCTATTCCATAAAGACCAAACTCCTTTCCTTCTCAAGGCACATCTRTGTAAATACTTCTGCCACAATGCTAGAGACGAGTTCTCTAGCATATTTTCATGCTCACTGCAGCAAGCTGACTGTAGTTAAAACCAAAAGTATGGACCACAGACCAAAATATTTTCTCAGAATATTTTTTAATCCAGACTTGTCACATGTTTCTGCAAACTAAAAGCCCGATTTTGGCTTGCTCCCAGGCTTCTCTTGACAAAAACCTAGACTCTTTGGTGGTCTATCTGACTGTATGCTAGCATGCATMTCCAAGCTCTTGAAATGGGGCTGGCTAATTCCCTGTTCTTCAGAGTAATCATAAAAACTCATGTACATGTTTCTACTGAAATCCTCCTATTAGAATGATATTTTAACTTTCTAGTGAAAGTGTCATCTTGCCTACGTACATTAACAAACTCTTTCCCTCCAAGAGCGATAATGCAGTCCTCATCCAGAGCAACCTTAATCCAGACAAAACAGAAGTCGCTACACATACATGTGTGTGGATAATATTTAAAAAATAAATCACCAAGGTGGTAATGGAGAAAACAAGGATTTAGTTAAAAGTAGCTTAGTTCAGATTCTCATTAGTCTTAACTCTCCCTGCTTCTTATTTCATGATTTCCCCACTTGTCCTAAAACCCAAGTTTCACACAGCATTGCACTGGACAGATGGGTTGCTGAAGAAAAGCTGTTYCCATCTTTAAACGTTAAAGCAGCTCTGCTGGATTAATGCACGCTAGAGGTGAGCGGTGGTAAAGCTTAACACAAATAGAAACAAATAAAACTTTGTGTTTACGTAACTTRATACTTCAAGTTTATACTCAGTGAACGTAGTTAGCTGAAGTAAACCAAATCTAATGATTAAATTGTAACTTTCAGATAAAGCTAAAAGCTTTTTAGATAAATCTGGTGCATATTGMAGAATATTTCTTCTTGCAAAGCAATTGGCATTTTTGAAAACAATTACCAGATACGCTTTGCTGTTTGCCCTTTGAATAGAAACAGTCTTTAGAGAAGATCATGAACACTGTTCCCAGCTTCCAAAGTAAGTTGAATCGCAGCCACACAGCATAACTGCATCACGCAGTGAGGTGCAGCATGCTGAATTCTGCGGTAATGTTAACAAAACTCACAGCAAAGCACCTTGCAAAGGTGTTAGCTTGGGCCCTGAAAGCACAGAAGCTGATCCTTTGGCTTGGATGCAACATTACCTTTATACTTCACTTTGCAGAGGTGCTCCTGGTGCACCTGGTGCACAGTTTTTCCAGATGGCATGATGCTGGTTAAGCAGCTTCCTGAAATTTATATCCTTGCAATGGGCAGATAAAGCCAGCTATGTTTTAAACAGCTATTAGCTGAAGGGCTCTCATGAAAACTAACAGCCCTGCCCTTCATTCATTGGCATCAGGACTTGTCACTCAGCTAAGGAAGCTGCATCCTAAAAAAATGCAAGAGAAAATTGTTCCCAATGTCCATCCATTGTGAGACCCCAGGTCCCTCCACGCTCACCCAAAGGGAGTTGTTTTCCAGCATCACTCTGTGTGATTGACACAGACATTTCCTTATCAATACAGGTGTTAAGTTGAATGCAACATGAACAGTTACTGAGGAAGACCCAGTGCAGGTCGCTTTGGTGGCATTTGGTACCCTGACATCAGAGTAGGTTCTGGGGCATCTTTGACTGCAAAGCCTAGTATTTCACTAAGAAATAAGAAATTTGAAATCTGTAAACTCTGTCCCTTAAAGTCTGCATATTAAGTATAAATTCTTAGATTCTCAGGAAAACTGCACAAAAGTATGAGTCTTGAATGCACATTTTTAAATCACTGTGACAATTTTGGCAGTCTTCATAATTAAGGCTGCTTGCTGTGTTCTCTAGATCTATTGCTTTCTCTGCCATTAGCATTTTAACTTAAAATGTAACCATTGTTATCACTCAGCTAGTTAGACATAAGCCACAGGAACAGCTTTTGCCAGTAAAATCAAACTGAGCATGATGACCTCTTCCATAGTTCATTAAAAAAAAAAAACGCACTCAGCATACAACTCACCTTTTCCACAAGTGTGATTATGAAGAAATGGTTTTGAAAAACTTTTATTCTTCCACAATTCTTATTTGCTCCATGATATTTTTAAGACTACCCACTAAAGATATTTTGCTTCTTCAAGTTTTTATCTTTTTTAAATACTTCTGCCTGCATAGCATTGCTGGTACCTTTAGCTAGATCTAGATTTCACCTTTTCTGTGAAGTAAGTAGCTGGATTTTGTTTGTTTTGTTTGTTTTCTTTAAAATACATCTTAAACTAGATCTTTTAAGGCTTAAAATGGTAAAATGGTTCTTGCCTTTTAACTATGTTTTGGATATGTGAAAACCCRATGGTTTGGCATATCTGATCCAGCAGCAAGTATGGCTTATTCTACCACGGGCCACAGGAATGGCTGCATGACCCCTCAAAGTCCCTTCCTGATTGATTTTCTACAATTCACACAGTATTTTGTCATCCACCATGATGTCCAGGTCCTTCTCTGCATTGCTGCTCTCCAGAGGGTCAGCCCCCAGCCTGTACTGGATGCATGGAGTTCTTCCTCCCCAAGTGCAGCACCCTGCACTTGCCCCTGTTGAACTTCACGAGGTTTCTCACCGCCCAGCTGCCCAGTCTGTCCAGGTCCCTCTGGATGGCAGCGCAGCCCTCTCAGGGCTATCAGCTACTSCWCCCAGTTTGGTATCATCAGCAACCTTGCTGAGAGGGCACTCCATCCCTTCATCCAGGTCATTGATGAATAAGTTGAACAGGACTGGGCTGAGGACTGGCCCATGGGGCACACCTCTAACTGCAGGCCTCTAACTAGACAGTTGCCTTATTTCCTTTGTAAATTCATGTTTGTAATTTTGCCAGACTGCAACAATTTAGGGCTTAAATTGAGACATTCTTGTGCCTGAAGACTTTGCTAATATTTCACCAGAAACAGGTTGGCATAGCCTCTGAAAGAGATTCAGGAGAATTATCTAGCAATGTTTATGTTATTTGAAAATGTACACGTCCTTATATATATTTATATATATATATATTCTATGCATGCTATCAGTATAACTGAGGCACGGTAACAGTTTTGTTCAGATTCTGCAAAAACATGAACAGGATATATACAAAAAAGAATAATCATTTCTTCTGCCCAAAATTCTAAATTTTTAAAGAAAAAATTGCAAAATTTTYCTTTATATAGCACACATTTGTCAAACTAACACATAGGATCACCATTATTAACCACCCACTTAAAAAGAATAGGAATAACACCAAGTTTCACRCAATATTCTGAGAATATTTCCCATACAAAAGATTTCTCTGACTRAAAAAAAAAGAAGTCAGAAAAAGGGCAGCTCAATCACACCAAGCTGTGGATCTGCTGCATGTTAARCCATGCAAATCAGACCTCAGGCCTGACCCCAGACTCTCTGTGAATATGCAGGCTTCTCTAAAGCTCCCAAGGGTTCAGGGGAAAAAAGGGAATGCAGGATGAACATGAAATTTATCCTAATTAATTACATACATGAAATTCCAGTCCCATTGATCTTAACACCCAAATTTCCATCATTCTTTAAGACCACCRTGGTATGTGGTATTTTGTGACATGAATTAATATGAAGACATACTACCTCCACTTTAGCCTCACCTAGCAACCCAACAAACAAATAAGCAACATGGTAATTCTCTTTCTTAGTACTGTCAGCAGGTGCTAGTTGCAAAAGTTGTCAACTGGCTAATTATCCCATAAAACAACTAAAGAATTTTACCATAACACTGCCTTGTATTTGATATGCTAGTTGCTAAAATAGTCAAAGCTTTACTTTACTTGGAGAGAAAAAAAGTATATATTTCAGTGTAAACCTTAAACTTAAGATTTACAAGCTAAATCTTAATGTATTAAGATAGTATTTATGGCATATTAAAGGGTTTGAATATGCTTAAAAATTATACTTTGTTCAATTGCTCATATTGTCAGCTAATTTGGACCTTTCTAGAAAACCATGAGGTCTAACCTTTCTCCTCCTAAGTCCGTTTCCCAAGMAGATGCTTGCATCTGGAACAGCCCCGTAAATCACCGAGAACAAAACCTATGCCGTGGTAACGCCTTTCTCCCAAGAAGTTACAAACGCTCGCCCTCCAAACACACGATGCACGCTCGCCACCCCTGGGACGGACACCCAGCCCTCCCAGCTGAGGGACCAGGAGGGACCAGGAGACAAGACCAAGCAGAGCTGCTCAGCCCACCAAGGCAGCGCGTGAGCAGCACGGGCGGGAGGAAGGCAGCCCCTTGGGGGGACGCGCTCAGAGGGGGTCGCTGCCCCAGCCCGAGTCAGCCCTAGAGCTCGTAGAGCAGCCCCTGCCTGCCTGGCCAGCCTTGTCCACAAGATTTAGTGAAGTACTGGATCTGGTCATCCAAAGATCTCTGATGCTTGACATTTTGATGATAAAGCGTACTCTACTGTATTTCACCACAGATTTATTCATGAAAGGTGAGCCTGGCAGTTAGTCATGCAGTGATTCCAACACCAGTAATCAACTCACTCTCTGACCGGTCTTTCTAAACAAGTTGAGCAAGCAGCTATTACCTCTTACTGGCACTTGTCTCTGACAGCAACCTCTTTCCTTGTCAGTGAAACACCAAGCCAGGGCATGTAATGAAAGGACCACACATGATGTTCCATCTATCAAAAGCTATGGGAAAGGTTGTCCTGACAGACTGCTTGCAGTATGACACCAGGTATAAAAATACTCTTCTTTGGCTTACAGGAAGTTTTAGGACACAGAAGTGCCYACCTTTGAGCTATTGTTCCTGCAGTTCTGAGGAGGAGTCAGGATCTGTCTTTCCAGACAAGCTGCTGAGAACAAGGAACTCCCACAGAAGTGGGACACAGACACCTCTGCAGTCAGTAAGSGGGTTTACAGACTCTGTCCTTAGTCGGAACAACATGCTAATCCTGTCTCTCCAACAGTATGGCCCTTAAGCATGTAAATTCCTTCTTACAGGGAGATCAAATCCCTGTATTTAAATCTCAGAATTAGAGTGATTTATGTGGGAAGGGACCTCTAGAGACTCCCTAGTCCAATCTCTTGCTCAGCCCAGGGGTAACTCTGAAGTTCGATCACTTACATAATTCCAGTTTATCTCACTATAAAGCACAAAAGACAACAAAAGACAACAGGATTCRTCTTTTCAAATGATGAAGGACGACAAGTTCACAGGATTTGTCCAAATTACCCAGCCCCACATCAGGACCACCTTGTCCAGACTACATTTGTAGTAGCATGAGCTTCTGCCCAGGCTAATCAACTCCACTGAGTGGGTCACATAAATGCAGCTCTCTGTGATGTCCATTCTAGCTCTTTTATTGAATTTTGTTAGGCACACTTGCCGATATTAACTCTATTGTGCCATACACAAACAATGCACAACAGACCATCACTGCAATTTTACACTTAGGTACGTTAGTTCCACTAACCAGACAGACCGTGCGCAATGTGCATTTTATGCAAGGAGCTGCGTGCTGGAGAGCAGCATTCTCCCTTCAGCACCAATCTCTCCAATGTCTGTTTATCAATGCAGCTGGATATACTTGCCTAAAATAAACATGTAGCCCATTATGTTTGTCAAAATAACGAGCTTACATTATACATTTCAAAGTAATAGCTTTGATGGAATTTAAATCCCTCTAGAGAAAAGCACTATTTAGCTGAAAATATATGACTGTTTCACACACACAAAAAAAAACCTTTTGGCCAGAAAAGACCTTAATAGTCTGAATGCTACATGCATAACCACAGAAACTCACCTCTAATTTCTGCATCAAGCTTGTAACTTCTCCCCGAGTTAAAGAAGGTATTTCAGAAAGACAGTACTGATTTTAAGAAGAGAGAGACAACTCAGCAACTCTGTTCTCAGAAGCTGCTCTAGGAATTAATTCTGCCCACTATTAATGTCTTTAAGTTTAATTTCTTTTTCAGTTCCAATATTTCAATTTTTAAATTAACTCTGGTATATACAAGTATCTTCAGCCATCAAATCTGGTTCAGATACCAGCATTCACAAAACTCTTCTACTTTGGGTATATAACTTGGTTTTGCATAGAATCTTTCAACCAGAGATCTCAGAAAACCCTTTCAAGTACAAGTGTTAATCCTCAWATGAAACTATCTCTATTTTGCAGATAAGCAAATTGAGGGAAAAGAAACTGAATGCCATATCCTCTAGCGGGATGAAAATAACACAGGAATGAGGTGCACCCACAATCAGTCACTTTAAGCCTGGTGAACCCCAGAGACTGACGTTCATAGATAGCCCAAATTCACCTTGCCAGGGGCTGCAAGTCTTCGTGGGCAGAAACAGCAATGGTCACGGCTCAYGTGGCCAGCCGTGCGGTGACCCCGCGGCAGGGGCCGCGTGCCTGCTCACCCACCTCTCTTCACATCTGAACTTGGGAAGGACTTGGGAACATGACCTAGCACATGAGGAATGGAATAGGTTTGCTCCCAGACAGAGCCGAGAGCTGCCAGAGCATTTTCTGAGGCAGGCCTGACTAGGTACCGACCTCCTGCCCTCACAGCCTCCTAAATGTGAATCAGCAGGTCAGGCCAAACCAGAAAATTAGAGTGTTTCCCATCTCAGCAGAAGGGACTGAACACCCAGAAAAGTGAAAAAAAGTAAATTCTCAGCACATGTATATAGCCTTCCCTACCTCTCCCAAGTAGATTGCAAGCAAATTGGTKGCTGAGATTTTACTATGAGTGCTTGAAGTGGGAGACAGGGGCTTTTGTGAATGGTCAGCTTTCTGCAGAATGAACATCTGACCTGAGATTTATAGTCTTCAAAAAGCTCTTCATATCTGGGTTGAGTCATTTCATTTAAAGAATATTCATCCTGGACTGGAAGAGACATGTTCCTTATTATGTTCCCATTAAAGTTTAAATACCACAAATAAGAAAACTGAGCTTCTATGTCATATCTTGATTAATCTGATTAGTCTTTCATATGTTTTTGTAACATTATATTAAAATATAATCAAAGAAAGTAGATGGAAAAAAATCCCTTGTGCTCTCCAAGTTCATTGTAGTCAGACATGTTAGATACATCATTTAAAAATTACCCAATGGCTGTTTTAAAACCCAAACAATAAAAAGCATAAGTTTAAGAACATGTAAGCAACAATAAGGAATAAAAAAAGAAAAAAAACAGTTGAATACAGCTTAGATAAATGAGAATGTCTCATTTGGAAAAAACACATTCCAGAAAGCTTTGGGGGCCTGCAGGAATGGCATCTTATTAATTGAAACTGATTGTCATGGCTTTTAACTAAAACTCTTTCAGCTCCTGAGAGTTGTTTTGCTGTCTGTGTACCAAAGGTATGATTCACAGAAAACATCTTTGACATTTCGGGGCTGTGTAAAAGGCAGTACACTGTATTTGCTAGGTGTGCGACTAGCTAGTGTTCTGAATGAAATCCTGCTTTTGAAGAAGTAAATGGGAATTCCAACGGCAATTTCTCCATGGTCAGGATCTCAACACACCTCCAACAGTAACACTCAGCAAGCAGAAAGTCTCTCTTCACAATGTTCTTCAGATTCCAGTAGGAAGAGTATTTTTGGCTTGCATCTTCTAATTCTTAGCCTATAACATCTAACCCTCCACTAATTTTAAGATACATATTGGAACTTTTTTGAAATCAAGGAATTCTACTAGATGCAAAATGTGAGCAATAATAGCAGAGAATCCAAGCCCTTAAGTCTTTACTCAATTGCTTAACAGATTTTGAAAATAGCTTTCTAGGAGCCATTTAGTCAGCGCAATTCCTGCCTGTGTGAACCCCAGAGAAAAGCTATTCTAAATAGTGTTTACTTTCCTAAGCATTTACTTCTCTGATGCGRGAAAAGAGCAAAAAGAGAGGAAAAAAAAGCACAAGAGGCAAAAACAAACCTCCTAGGATATGGAAAAAGAAGGAAGAGAASAGGCCAATAGGATCCTGGTTGCATCAGGAGGAGTGTTGCCAGCAGGTCAAGGGAGGGGATCCTGCCCCTCTMCTCAGCTTTGGTGAGGCCGCACCTGGAGTATTGGGGGCAGTTCTGGGCTCCCCAGTATWAGAGGGACGTGGAGCTCCTAGAGAGGGTCCAGCAGAGGACAACAAAAATGATTAAGGGACTGGAACATCTCTCATRTGAGGAGAGACTGAGTTGGGCCTGTTTAGCTTGGAGAAGAGAAAGCTGAGAGGGGATCTGATTCATGAAGGGGGAATGCAGGGAGGAGGGGGGCCAAGCTCTTCTCAGTGTTGGCCAGTGACAGGACAAGGGGTAATGGGTGCAAGCTGCAACACAGGCAGTTCCATCTCCAGGTGAGGAGGAACTTCTTTCCTGTGAGGGTAACAGAGCTCTGGCACAGGCTGCCCAGGGAGGTTGTGGAGTCTCCTTCTCCGGAGATCTTCCAAACCCACCTGGATGCCGCCCTGTGCCCTGTGCTCTGGGTGTCCCTGCTGGAGCAGGGGGGTTGGACTAGATGATCTCTAGAGGTCCCTTCCAACCTCAGCCATTCTGTGATTGCAAGGACACTAAATGCCCTCAAGGATTTTAAAAATGACTTCAGAGAGGAAGAGAATAAGTGAGCTGCTAACAGACCTTTCAGATAACATCACCTCCAAAGGATTCCCAGTGTGGAAATACAGACTGGTGTCTTATCTGTATGATAAAGGGATCCCGTGCTTTGTGTTCACATCAAAGYAGGGCCACAGCATTAAGGTACTGCAAATAACATTCACTGCAGCACTGAACACAACTAGGGTCTGGAAATCTACATATAAGGCAAATGCAGTACCCTCTATTTTGTACACAAAGGGAAACAGTTCCATAAACCACCCGCTCTCCTCCCAACATAATATTTAAGGAAAAGAGAGGCTTGCCTAAGGAAAACAGGAATGACTGAACCACAGTAAATTCAAATAAACATCCYAATTATGCAATGCTAACTTGGTTATGTAGCCACACTTATTTCCATTCTCCTGCATCACAAACTATCAGGACAGAAAGGGGAAGAGTTTCTGCACTATAAATATGTAGTGTCTTAGTAAAAACAATAAAACCACACACAGTGAGCAATARAAACAGTTTGACAATTAAATACACTGGAAATTAAAATATAAGCCAAATATAAAAGGATTAACACAAGCCATTCATCAGATTCAATTTTATCATTCTTCCCAAGTCATGACATTAAGTCCTATAAACTTTTTTTTGGGTAACAAAATCCAGGATGGATTCTTTGGCTATTTTTCAGATCTCTCCCATGATTGCTATGATTCCTGTATGTTTTTACAGTTTGGTCACCAAGATTGATAGTTTTAGATTTTAGATTCATTCAAAGTTTATCCTCTAGCTTTTGCACACAGACAACAAGCTTGTTTAATCCCAGTCCCAATGACTTGCGAACGATGCATACGATTTTAAATAGCTTTTAAACCATTTCTATTGCTGTGTCTCAAATTGTATTTCTTAAAGAAAACCTCACTGCATTCAACACAGATATGTATCGTGTAGAATTTGCAGACACTTCATATTACATTTGTCTCATTGATTACCTACCAAGATGGGATTTTAGGCACGTAGCTAAAAACTTCTACTTCAGGGCTGAGGTCAACAAATCACGTGATGATGTGCTCTGCTTTTAAAATTGATATTCTAACTGCTTTGAGATCTTTAACAAAGATCTTGAAAACTTGATCTTAGTGTCCATGTCAAAAGTCTCTTCCTCCTTTCTACCTTCCATATTGTGAACCAGGGTATGTGGGCTGGAGCTTGGCTGGCTCATACCTGCCAAGGCAAACACCCTGCTTGCACATCCCCAAGTTCATCGCAGTTTAAGGGCTAAGTTTAAGGCAGAGGCACGGCCAAAATGCAGGCTGGCGAGAAGCAGTACACACAGGCACGTGACCGTGCCAAGGACAAGCTTTCAGAGCTGTGAAACTGTTGGTAGAGAAGTCTCTCTGCTGCGTGCTTGCAAAGAGCATCAGAAGACAAATTCCTGGAAAAATCAGAGGCTCAGACCCATTCTCCAGGACCCTCCCAAAGCAGTACTTGAAAATCTCTGCTGTCTGAGAGAGCCTTGACTGTTATCCATGCCACTTCCTTCTCTGCTAACCAGCAGCAGAGGCAAATGTCAAGAGCCGCCCTCGTTGTTTTCTGTGGATTTACTGAAAGGCTAGAAAGACAGTACCCAGGCTTAAGATGGTAGGCACAAGTGCTCCTAATCATGTAACATGGTAACACCCACTGCTCACATCTCCTGCTATTTAGATGAGAGATGTCTCCCTCCTTATCTAAGGCATTATTTGTGAAGGTTGGTGCTCACACATATATAATAATGGATGTCCATGGTTGCTGCTATAGTACTGATCTATTCTTCACAGAACACACACATTTGCAATCCCAGAGTTGTCAAGAAATGAACCRTGTCTGGCCACATACATTCTTAAATAAGATAAAAGAAAGTGTAATAAATTATCAGAGCTTCTGACAGTTTTCTGTACAGTACAGGGCCACTGAACGTGTGCAACTGTCTTCAAATCCAAGCAGTCAGGCACAACTCAGTGACAATATCATTAGTATAAAGCAGGGGAAGAAGCTGCACAATACATTGCTAAGGCCTCCAAGCAAGAGGTCCCGTCTAAAATCTCCAAACTCCTAAATGCTAGCAGATTTCCAGCCACACGCTCCCGGGAACATGGGCATTCCCAAACACAGTCTCACTGTGTGAAGGGCAACATCCTCAATTACTTCCACAGCAAATGATTCATCACAAAARTCTTCCACTCCAAATTTTCCCATAATATCAGCACTCTCTCTGAGAAGCATCACTCTTCCAGACTCAGTTGAACCAGCCTCTCTGTCCATCTGATTTCATAGATAGGTGCACTGGTTCTTTTATCTTTTCTACTTTTTCTTCCCCATTTTCCCCAGTAGTTACTTTGTACAAAAGAACTACTGGATTAGGAAAAGAAGCCTGGAAGTGAATTCTGAAGTCCTTCCTCTCAAATACAAGGTTTAACAAGAACTACATATATAATCTGAACCCTGCACTAATGTTGGCTTCCSAAGGAATAACAAGCAGTGTGTGAGGCTTTATTTTCAAAGTATTCAACATTCTAAGCTGAAAATAGCCAAAAGTTTCTTCCCACAACCAAAAGGGATTTTTTTTCCCCCCAGGCTCAAGTCTGAAWAAGATGACAAGCCTGGTTCAAAAGATGACAAGACAAGGTTCAAAATGAAACTTCCAGGAAAAATCAAGAATATTTCCACACAAGGAATAAGAGTTCTCTGGTCAAAATTTTCCAAGTAAAGGCTGTAAAAACTAAGAATCAAAAACTTCTCTCATTGTCTGCTCCAGGTCTYCCTTTTTGGGCTTTGCCTTCTCTAACATGGAGCATATAGCTAATACCATAATAACTACTGTCAAAAATAGTCACAAAAACAACAGTTAACTACTCTCAAAATTCTTTGGAGAGGGTAGGAAAAACAATGAACTTCATAAGTCATGAAGTCATGTCACAACACACAATGTATAATATATGTACATAATGCACTTGCACGCTATGAAAGCGGCCCAAGAACATTTTACACTGGCAAAATTATGTAGAAAATATTAACAAAAAGCTATGTTACTCTGCCTGGGCTCAGCCCCTCATACTCATAGCCCCAAATCCCTATTCCGCAGTAAATGCGCCTCTTTTACAAGAATTAGATGTGCATACAATAGTACCTGGTCATAATCTCCAGATGACCCTCCAGTGAATTTTTAAAAAAAAAAGCAAATGATAAAATTAACAATATTAAGGACTAAAACAAAAAAGAAGCCATAGTTTTAATTCTAATATGTTTTGTATATTACCATTTAAACTCTAAAGCAAATAGCTAAAAAATGCAAAATTATAGAATCCTATAAAATGAGACTTTACTTGTTCTTAACTAATAAATCCTTCTGTATATAARATTATTGGATTTGTATAATGCTTGCAGGCTCAGATAGGAAAATTGCAACTTGCATCTTTCTAATACATCTTACTGAACTACATTTCATCAATATTACGTAGGACTTAGTACACATTCTACCATGAGCACCAGCTAATGAGACCATGTTCTACAATAAAATTGAATTAGGAAAAGAATGGAAAAACTCAGCATAGGAGTCCGCAAAGTAATTTGAAAATAATTTTCTTCCTGGCAAAGTAGAAAGCAAATACCTCATAAGGTCATAAGGAGGGTTCAGGGAAAGCAGGGTGGCAGTGAAGTGACTTTCTGGTCTAAAGTCTATAAACTGAACTAAGGGCCAGAAAATAGGTCTTTGCCTCATTAGGTTGCTAACATTGATATTGCAAAAGAACASTAGAAATAAAAAYGYGTGCAAGTGCAGTAGCCAAGTATTCCCTTGAACAGAATCAAGCATCAGTTATGCAYCATATTGAAGGAACTGTTCCCCTTCCACTTACCCTGCTTATTAGCCCTCTATGACAACAGATTGCATCGATCTGTGCAGAGGTAACCTTTGGATTCAGCTGATTAGTTTGGTTGTAAAAGGAAACGATAGCTCACCTGACCTGAAAGTGCTTCAGAAGGCAATAAAACACACGCTCCCGCCAGCTTCCGTATCGGGGAACAAAGCCTCCTCCCTGGCTCCCTTTCGTCCTACGTCAGGGTCTGAACTCATCTGTTTAGAGGGCATGTTCTGTAACAACTGTTAAACAATGTTTTTGCAGGTCCGAGTAATCTGATGCRCCATAAAGACAAAATAAACAATTTAAAAGGCATACAAAGGAAACAAGGACTTATCTCCTAATTTTCTGGATTATTCTCCAGCATCAAAGGGTGGGAATATCTAGAACAAGAAGAAACACTACATATTTGACGAAGAATATTCAGTTATTATTATTGGAGCTTATATGGTTTAAAACTTTGAATGCAATATCATTCAGCATTAAAAACTTAATTATTGTGTCTTAATTCTCTTCTGCCCTCATTTTTTGTGAATATTTCTCATTCATCCTGTTTTTTTCCTTCCATCTCTTCGTTTTCACTTCTTCCCTGCCTTTTCCTCTTTTCCTGACATTTAACTTCTCCTCACATTTTCTCCTCAGCCCAGCAGGCAGCTTGACATCCWGTATACTAAGGGCACCTCCTACAAGATCATGCAAAAAAAACAGACGCTAAAGTCACTAAGCTGAGCCCATCTTCCGTGTGCTCCAAGGAGCACTTCCACAGGGAAGCTCCCTAGCTGCAAGAAAATGCTACCCCAACACGACAGCACCCTCAGCCTTCCCCACGACATTACACATCAGATGCCTCGCTCACTACGGTGTCAACACGAGATGAATTTCACAGCTGAGCATGCAAGAGGGACTGTGTGCGAGTACACACGTGCGTGCCTGTGCAGAGCAAGGTAACGGGGTCAAGCTGGTGACTACCCTTGTGCTCTCTGCCCTAGAGAGGAGAATCCTGCAAGCTTGCACGAGTTATCACTACAGAGTAACTCTTGACCAGAAGTTTTCCAGTGCATGGAGAGGTGGCTTAATATCCCACTAAAAAGAGCCATAGCATCTATCTACAGTTTCACACAGAGAATCCTAGCAATTCATGAGTAGATGCTTCTCTGACAAAAACAAAGTTAATAACTTTTTTGATTTTAACATACCTTTTGATATATTCCTTGTGTACTTTGATAAACGATGTCTTTATGTTGTATTACACAAAGCAGGAGAGAGAAGACTCCCTTGCTTTGRGTTGCAGGTTTTTTTATTTGACTAAATGGATGGCCATGTTAATGGTACAACTAATGGCACTTTTTAATTCAACATGTAGCAAAATGTTTGTATGCAGTTAATACTATAACTTACTTGTTCTTCAATAGTAGTCAACTGATTACAGATAAGCAGAGCCATTTATTCAAACACTGAGATGGAGAGGGAAAAATAATATAAAAAATCACTTTATGCTATGACTATCATACACAATTCTATAGAACATTTTTTCTTAATTATCTTCTAATTAATCTGCTTTGATAAGTGCTTTAAATTGTCAAGAAAAATAACACAACTTTCAGAATTTCCTCCCTTGGAAAGATGGAAGGCAGTACCGGGACTATCATGGTGAAGCTCCAAAAAGCTTGTTYTGATTTCATACCCACTACAAGATAATGCAATGGAACTCTGAATATGTTGCAGGCAAAGCACAAAACTCTGCTACTTCAAGTCAAAAAAAAAGAARTGGAACTAATTAATTTCTAGGAGTAATAGGCAATTAGCACTCAAACTGTAACAACCTTTTGACAGAAATGTCCTCCTTCCTTTATAGGGAGAATAACTTCATGAAAACACATAGCTCCCACAAGCTCCTATTTTAACAGATTAATTGACAGATTTCAGAACAGTAGCACTAGGATGCTCAGTCAGCAAATGTGTTTGTGAAACAAGATAAGATGAGGAAAGCAGACTCAAAAAGATTTTTCTGTTTTTCTTCACTAAATTGTTTGCAGTGAAGAGTGCTTTAAATTACATTTTACATCTGAAAATGAAGAAATGAAACCCTAGTTTCTCCAATTTGATGACAGTTACAGCACTTTACTAGACTTAGAGCTACAATTAAGACTAAAATGCAGGAAAGTATGTCTTTTGTTTCTAGTTAATTTGAAGAAAATTGTCATACTCCAAATGAAAGGAACAATTGACTAAAATTCCAGTGAGATATAAATGAAGATATAAATGGATACAAGAGAAAGAGAATGGCCAGCTGGCTTGCAGTACTAAGAATTTTTAAAAACAAAATTCAAAAAGAAGTTTTTTTTTATATATATATATAAACACTATATAAATAGTTCTTTGCCCCATTTTCCAGTTTGGTACTGTGTTTCCCAAAATCTCTGCTACATCGTTATATCTCATTGCTGCTGTTCCATAGATGCCTAATTTTGGATAGGTAACTTTGCTCAGCKCTGCTTCTCTCAACACATTTTTAGGTGCTGGAACACGGAGAAAAGGAACAATAATCATGCCCCACACAAAACATAAAAGAGCAGAAGAGGTGACTTTGAGGAAAGACATCCTTCTGCCATCTTTTTTTCTGAATTATTTWAAAAAACACCAAAAGCTCTTTGCAATATTTCTGCCCTGAAAAAAACCCAAAGAACACTGATACAAATGTATCCTGTCACTGTGCTGATACAAGGTTACAAATAGATCTTTGTTGCATCCATCTCATTTGGCTAGCTGTATGAAAACAGTAAAAGTTGATCTTTTTTAAGGAAAGGTATCCAGGTGAAATCAGGTGAATTTGTTTGCTTGCTTTTTGATCCTGCAATCATCTTCTGGTAGAATAAATTAACTCAATTTGCACTAAGAGAGCAAGATAATCTGAATATTTCGGTACTGAATTCAGCCATCAGGTTCAACCAAACTGTTCCCAGAAAGATTCACTTATGGGAAAAAGACCCAGGTATACAATCAAGCTACTGAAAAACATTGTGAGAAAATGTTTAATAGTGCACTAGAATAATGATCTATTGCTACACTGAAGTCCCACTGGAAGTTTATCCTCACAAACTCCACAAAAGTGGACACTCAAGAGCTAGTAAAACCTGCTATGAGCATTTCACCTTTCCATGCAACCTACAGCCCAGCTGCTAAAAATCTAAATACCCAAAGACTGTGTGGGTGATGTTACTCACAAGGGAAGAGGCTAAAGATATTTCCTTATAAGTATTCTTGTTTTACAGCAAAAAAAARTGCAGTTTAATTTAACTACCGTACGCAAGTCCCTTTTATAGCAAATGGGTTTGGAAAATGTACACATCTGTCATCACGAGTTATTTAAAGGCACTCAGCCAGGTAGCAGCACAGGAAGCAACACAGATTCTGTTGATAAAGGGGCAGCAAGTCCCTCTTGGGGAAGGGGCAGAACCTCCCTCAACTCTGCTGTTAAGGCTGTATTTTGAGGTCTTACCACACATTCCAGCTGCCACATCACAGATCTTCACTACAAGATCTCTGGAGAACAGCCTCGTGTCTTTAAGAACTTCTGTGCAGAAGTATAATATAAATATTACGTGATAGAGTCTTCTACCTGGCCTTCAGCTGTCATTCAAGAAGGGCTCGGGTTCCCCCAAGACCCAGCTGCCCAGCCTCGTGCAGATGTCTCAGGCACTGGGTGCATCTAGATGGGCACACGACAACTATATTTTCACAAACAAATCCTACTTCTGGTGCCTGTTCATGCAGACTAGCTGGCAAATTGGAATTTTCCCCTTTGTTTCCATGTCACAAACTGAAACACCTGTAGACTAGAAATAATTGAACTGTTCATAAAACACAATGGCAGCAGATCACGTGTAGAAACCACCACTAATCACAATTAGCCAAGCTTTTATTCCCATTGCACTCTCCACCACTGCCACAGACAAGACTGCCAACAGCCCTGTGTTAAAATAAAAAATAAAATAAAATAGGAAACTCTTCACGATGGTAACCCTTGGGAGTTGGGGGTTCTGGCTGAGGGTGCTGGTAGCACTATACCTTGATGTAGCTTCAGCAATTTTACTTGGAGTTTTGACTGGTGTAAGAACTGAGCAAGCTACGATAACAGCACTCCTCTTGCTGCCCCATGTATTTATTTTGTTGTTTTTTCCCCCGCACTTTCTTTTTCCCTCTTTTGTCCCCAGAGGCATGGATCAAGAACATAAGACAGCTAAGTTGTGGTGACAGGAATAAACATGTGTGCTGTACATGGGTATCTCATGTCATACACGCAGCCCTGAAGGAAGTGGGAGCAGAACATGCTGAAATAGAGCTTGCTTCAGCACAAGGGCAGTAACGAAGTAAACCCAGCAAACAACGTCACAACAGAAGTTAATGGCACTGTTATTATACGCAATAAGCTCACACCACAGGTGATCATTAGGGATGGAGGTGACGACTACTCACCAGTCAAAGGGTCAGTAAGYATTCCCTGCCTTGCTACGGCAGGGTTTGCTCAGCCCATCATCTGCAGGATCATAATCAGACAGACCACCTCTAAAAATCTGATTACAACGCTTCCACAAAAAAATGAAGCTCCGCTTCAATTCCTGTGAGGTTAAATTGAGCTAAACCATTTCTACACCTGCAATAAAATAATCCTAACATGCAGAACATTTATCCAAATGAAAATTGGAAAAGTAGTAATTGCTGCAATTCAACAAAAGAGCAAMAAGTATGTTTCTATGCCAACAAAATAAAAATCATATGTATTTTTTATTTTCTGAATTATTAGCATATCTTTTTGCATACACAACATATCTTTTTCCCCCCATAAGGACGCTTTGCTAAGCTCAGGTTGCAACTCATGATTCAAATTACTAAAAATTGTCTTATATTCTAAAGTATTGTGCTAGAAGTACACTTACYGGCAATAAAAGAAGCACATTACAATGTTCCAAACTTAAGAGACTGTTTAGCTTCATTATTAATTAATTTAAGACCCATTCAATGGAAATGGAAGTTTTCTGCTTTAAATGTTTTTCTACTTTCYACACAGCATTATAGATGCAATTACAGAAAAAAATGGACTAGGTATTTTTACCTAGATACAWATTTGATTTCTATCACGTAGATTGGAAGAGCCATCTACTTTCTACAGAGAWAAAGAGTAACTACCATCATAGAACTGGAACCAAGGAAAGCCAGAAAACACAAAAGTCTTTGTTGTGGAGTTTTACTGAACAACATTGTCCCCATGTCCTATAAGCACAAAGTGTATCTCCCCTAGATTTCTAGGTGCTATTTGTTTTTACACAAAGCAGTGTACTACAGGAATGCTTTTGACAAAATACTTTCGTCTTTAAGCAGCGAAGACTTTATTTTCACAGCCACTGCAGGAAAGAGGCTGCCAGCGGCTTGGGAAGCTCTTGGGAAGTGCCCTCTGGACACCGCGCGGCCACCCCACACGGGCAGGGCTGCCTCCCACCCAGCCCAGCGCAGCACCAACGACAGCTCTACCAAGGGGCGATCCGGAGCACCCACTAAGCGCCTGAGCACCCTGCGGCACCTTCATTGATTTGTTTGGAGTAAGCTTGCTAGGAAAGTATATGTCCAACTGAGTAGCTATTTCCTAGCAGCGTGGTCCACGTGCCGCCARGGGAGCGGCACCACCTCGTCCTCCCCATCTGCCTCGCATCCCCCCAGAGAGTGACCACACCACCATTTATCCCCCTGCAGAGCAACATAAAGCTTAAGGACAAAAAAAGAAGAAAAAAAAATAGAGAAGGAAGGAGAAAAGCAGAGAGGAGAGCGCGGGGAGGGAGCCCGGCCGGGGCCGCACGGAGGGCGCSGGAGCCCGCGAGCAGAGCGAACAAAGAGGGAGCGAGAGCAGCTGCGCGCCGGCAGCCGCGGCACGTGCCGCCGGGAGCCACAAAAGTCTATTTCTGGGAGAAAATAAACAGCCTGTGCATATACACACACACATATATATATATTTGTACACACACGCACCCCTTCGTGCCCCTGCTCGCCGCCAGCCCCGGCCCCCGCCCTCCCCGGGCTGCGCCAACGGCTCCCGCGCAGGGCGGCGGTTGGGGCGGCGGTTGGGGCGGCGGTTGGGGCGGCGGT
>NW_020455445.1:437979-569389 GCF_003342845.1 Nothoprocta perdicaria
AGCGGGCGCGCGTCTGCCATAGCAGCGGGCTCGCCCGGGGCCACGCGGGCTCCCCGGCAGCCGCCCAGCGGCGCGCGGGAGGAAAAGAACGGAAAGAGAGAAGAAGAACCGGCAACTTTCCCGGCCTCGCGCGTGCCCAAGTTAGGCGGTGAGCCCCGAGGGCGCGCTCTGCCCGCGGCGCCCGGCGGGCGGCTCTCTTGTAGCGCGGCCGCCCGCGCCGAGCGGCGCCCGGTCCCGCCCCGGCGGGCGGCGGGGCGGGCGCGAGGGAGGAGCGAGCGCGGGGGCAGCCCGGGGGCGCCGCGGATGGAGCCGCCCTCGGGCTCCGCGCGGAGCGGCCGGTGACTCGGCGCCGCCGGGCTCGCTCTGGCTGCGGSTGCGGGTTCGCTCGCGCCCGCCGTGGGGCTCGGGGCGCGCGCGGTCCCCGCAGCGGGCGAGTCTCCGTCCGAGGAAACAACCGGTAACGGTGGTAAAGGGGAGCACGCGCTGGTGCTGTGACTCCCGTTGTGCGGCGTTGGGAGCAGTCGGGATCGCCGCGAAAGGGAAGAGCGCGAATGATCTGCCTCCCGAGTGCTCCTGATTCGCTCCGTGCTTTTAACGAAGGAACAAAAAAAAATGGGATTATCTACCTGAGAATCACCCGGCYTCTTCTGGTGTCATTTAGTTAAGTGTCTCTCGGTATTGATCACCACAAAGGTGGTGGGGGGAAAAATGGTAGAGAAAACGTAACTCTAAAACATCCATAAAAGCTGAAAAGCAGATCAAAAACAAGTTTAGTGCTGGAAAGTGTCTTCATTTCTTTTTTTTTTCTTTGTTTTTTTTTTTTAAATCGATTTCAAAGTTGCTATTACTTTTTATACTGCTCATCAACATTTTACCCAATATATTGCCTAAAAAAGATGGGGGAAAAGAAACACCGAAATTAGCATTTGCATGTCTGGATTTATCTCAAGGAGGAGGTGCTCTCCATGAGAGAGGAACCAAGAYCATTTATTGGGACTGCAGTGACTTAGAAGTTTGCATCCCTCTTGGAAGGGAGCTTCAAATCCCACAGGCCAGCAAATTCTTCACCTCTGCCAGGTATACGGCATGCCAGGTGTCAGGGAATGAGTTTTAACAATTGTATTCCGGCCTGATGGCTGCAGTGACTGCTCCATTAAACATATCCTCAGGCATCACCTATTTCTTTTCCTGATAACAAGATGTACTTGCCAGCAGCCCTGGGTGGCGAATAGCAAAAGTAATATTCTTCACAAGTTTGAACACGGCACTTCCAGCTGTGGAGCACGTTTTCTYTCAAGGAGCACAGAATCACTTTCAAGTGGAAGATTTGAGTCTGTTCATTCAGACGTTGCTAGATTTGYGGTTTGATCCTTCCATCACGTAACATCTATTTGGCACTAGCTAGGGAAAGGCTTCCCTGAAGGCAGGCGGCCACCTAGGGTCCTCAGAGCACATAAAATCCAGCTGTACTTCACAGTGCAGGCGAAGGAAAAGATGATATATATTCCCACCCAAACCCCGTCCCAGTCCAAGTCTCTGAAACAAGAATCCAGGCTTTTTCTCTAGAATTTGTAGAAAACGTCACCTTGAAAGACATGTGGTATCTTCATCATACCCAGCAGTCAGTAGGTCACGGAATGAGGACTGAGGGTATGCCATGGACCAGGGCCAGCTTCACCACTGCTCTTTGCACTGTCCTGGAAAGCTGCAATCCTTGTGGGCACCACACTTCAAAGGAAATGATCTCTCCAGGCCACCTCTCTTTGCTTTCTCCACGATACCTTCTTTTCTATCCATGTTGTCATGCTGCAAGATGTTTCTCGGCTGGCCTGTGTCCCTTTGGAAGTGCTGGCATTTAAAAGATAGTCTCCGATGACTTAGGCACTATTTGAGCGCATAAGTCACACAATAAGGTCAATAAAATCAACCAGGATCAAAATGGTTTGGACATAAAGAGAACAGGCTGGGGAATTCCTTACAGGAGTGCTACTGGATGAGACGATCTCTGGGACAGACTTTCGCTTGTATTTGCTATATGTGCACACAACCCACGCTGCTATTGAACTACAGGATTTTATTATTTTTACACGAGCTGCGAGCTATACTTGTAAAAATAYGAAAGCCATGATCTAAAAAGTGTGGGCAAGGCGATCTGTGGGAGAAGGCTGTGCATTATGTGCAACAAGAGCGGCCCATGCTAGCGACAGACAGCTGGGAGGCTCGTCTTGCAAGCAGATGACAAACGGCTTTGCCTCTTGCACGTGTTGCCGGGCTTCTTTGAAAATGCTCTTTGTGCCTTCGGAGAGAGAGTGCCAGCTCCCTTCCCTCCTCTCACCCCTTTTAGGCTGGTGGAAGTCCSTTGATTTAAGAGTTTTACTCCTGCTTTACGGTAGTAAAGAAAGAAGAGAATAAGGCCCAGAGGCTCTTCAACTTTCAGTCTTCCGCAAGTCTCTGGAGAGTTAACCAAAGCCAAGACCAATATCCCAGGCATTAAAAGTCAACACTGATAATACTAATGTCCAGTAAAGCACTGTAGTGAATTAATTATGAAGGTAGATGCTTCTGAGGTTATAGCAAGAATCAGTAATTAGCCTCATGAGTAAGATCTCCCTTTCAATTTACTTAAGGGCAAGTAGATTCTGTGCGGTTATGGTGAAGGCTGGCGTTTTTTAGTTCTACCCTTTGGACGGGAAGCTTTCCTAAGATCCAGGCTCGTTTCTRTTTTCAGCAGTGCCATCTAACTGTCCCTTGCTATTAAGGGAGACAAATTTGAAATATTGTGAGTGTGGAACTTGAATGCAATTGAAGGTTGAAAGGATCCCCAAGAGGTGAAGGACTGCRGTCAAACCTGGACCATCACAGTGAAAACTAACCACATCACAAGTTTTTAACTTTGCTGAAGCTTAATGTAATACTGGGAACCATTCATGCTACACAGCTTACTTTTCACATTATATTAGACCAAAGATTTGATGTAAAAAGATTATCAGTTTAACTCTGAGGCATGAAGTAAATCTTGAATCTGTCTATTGTTCATAATCAAACAAAACTCCAATTTTGCTCGGTGKACCATTGTGAATTTGGCCTCATTTGGGAATAAGGATGTCAAGAGTTCCTTGGTAATAGTAATTAACAAGTCATTCTATAAATAATAAAAGGAAAGTGTACACTCCGCTGCAAAATATGTCTGTGGCCGTGGACTTTTGTACAGAAAAATAAAAAATAAAAAACTAAGAACTCACATCCTCACCTAAGCAGGTACTTGAGATACACTTAGAATCTGAAGACAAAATGGCTTAAGATTARATCACAAACTTGTTTCATATAATCAGAACATATGCGCTAGTAACTAAAATTCAGTCATAAAAGATGTGAATCATCTCAGTGTTTTCCATCAGGAAATGAACAGTGTGGATATTTCTGTGGTGTAATTTTAGAACACACAAAAAGACCTCATATGTTTTACTATATTCTGCCTTGAACTGAGACAGTAAAATTATTATTAAACAGGAATGATCCCGCATAGCTGTCATTTTAACTTGTGACTTTGTCACTGCCTCCCCCTCTCTGTCTCCTCAAACATATTTAATAAGAACTTTATTCTTTTCTTTTCTTTTTGCATGATTCGTTATACATTGAAACTACCAGGAGCTCGACATAAATATTAGTAAGGCTACTTCATTGGTCTCTTTTCAAGGAGACCTCATGGAAAACCTCTCTCTATATTGTCTTTCTATATTGCTGCTAGGTTGTGGTGCTGCTCAGACCACTAACTGCTCAGGGTTACCAGTACTGATTCCTGGTACCCATCTGTCTTTACTTTGCTGGAATCTCTTCATGGAAAACATCTTTTTTGTTTTGTATCTGTACGACATCCAATGCATCCAATATAATAYCCAATACAGTGTGATCCAGAATTATATTGCCAGAATTAGAGTGCAAATATTTGGTAAKAGCAATGTAAGTCAAGACACAGAGGGCCAAGAAAATGTTTTCAGAGAGCTATTAAAGATTTTTGGCATTTGTAGCTATCTACATTAATAGATATTAAATAGCATTGAATGCTGTGTAATATACTATCTATTGGCTTGGTCTTTATATTGACTCATTTCTGAAACTAAAGAGAATGTAGATAGAAATTTCTGCTTCCCAATGATTTGTTAACTGCCATTAATACTTCAGAATTCTAATTTAATTTAGTTTAATTTATTTCATACCTTAGTATAAGCTAAATTTTTAAAAATAAAGTTCAACATTTAGCTTTCCAAGCACRACAAAAATGTATTTGCATTAAAAATAAGTGTTTTATAATCCATGTTGGTAGTTTCTGTATATAGAAAATCATCTTTTTCTCTCTGCTCACCCCTAAGAGTATGTATGGCATTCTATACCAAACAATGTGCTGGTCTATCTGTTCTGTTGTTAGCRATTTAAATATAAAATAAGGTTTTGAGTTTACCAAGTTTTATCTGTCCTGAAGCAACAGCAGAAATATGGCTTTTTAAAATGTGTTCTACTAGAGTAATAAAATTTCATTATGCCTTTATTTGAAGTGTTTGTCTGAACAGAAGTGCCATTATATATTATGAATAGCTGGATATGTTGGAATAACCAACATAATGCCAATAACTAATAAAAACATAGCAATCCTCCATCTAGAAAACAACAATTATTTATTATGTACATAGAGATGAAGACAGTCTGAACGAGTGAAGGAAATTACATATATATTAACTGAAACTCTAGTTTAATGTATGGGGTAGTGAAAAAAAAGTGTCTTCCATAAAACTTTTTCTTTACAATTTGTCACTTTACTCAGTGCAATTTAAGAGCCTTGGCTTAGCTTTAGCCAAAAGTTTAGGAGAATTTATTGAATTAGCATCTTTAAATTGTTGTACCATCTTGAAAGGAAGATGAAGATGAGTATGCAAAGGTAAAACACTGCTTATTGAACGACTATCGTTTCTTTCTCTTTGTAGTGGGCGGTCAACTCAGTCTGTCCCACCTAGGTCTTCTCGGGCAATGCAATGGTGTCAAGGGGTATCATGCCACAGAGTGACAAAGAAGCCCTGGTAATCAGTGTTTCATTGATCCTAGACTGTATCTGCCTGTTAAAAGCGTCACTTGCAGAGTTCAAATCAAGAATAGGCGCAACCGAGGGCTGAGTGAGAGCTCAACTTTCCCMGGACTGTATCAAGGTTATACCTGAGGTATTATCAACTACATCCCTAAGTTTAYAGGCCAAGACAGACTTAGATGGCAACAACTTAAATGGTAAATTTTCAAAGCCCATGTATTCTAGAATTAAACAGACATAAATATATATCATATATATGACATGTATATATATATGTATGAGATATATATATATGTATCATATCAGGAGGGAGAAAAAAATAAGAACAGAAAGCGTGAGTCTGATTTCACTTATAAGGTATGCATTATCAGTTTATGCTTCCTACATTGGACATAATGCTTTGCAGGAATATGTACATACACTTAGCAAGAAATTCAGGCCAAAGCTCTTACGTCCACCATAGTGAAAGCCCTCAACAAATAAAGCACTGGTGGAATAAGTGCTTTAAATGTGCAAGTATATAGAAGACATAATATTTTCTCAGATGTTTCAGTCAGTTAATTGCTTGCAAAAAAAATTTGTTTCTTTGCCTTTAAGTGCATTGAAATATATCCTGAGATTTTATCATGACTCAAAAGCACAGCAATTCTGCCTGGCCTCTTTCAAGACAGGTCAGTGGGATTCTGGCACTACAGGAAGCACATCTGCTGTTTGCATAAGGACTTGTCTCTGCATTTAATACATCTGTATGTTAACAGTTTAAATGCCAGTAGTAGTGCCAGTAAAAGAGAAAATGGCTTGTAGAACTGTCATCTTGTCATTAAATATTTCCAAGAAGAAAAGAAAGAAAGAAAAAAAAGAAAAACAATGTCCTGTGTAATTTAATACCAATTCCATAAGAAGAAGTTTCACATGAAAGTGCCATTATGAGCAGTACTCTCATATTGTTTCTATATAAAACTCACTGGGGACCTACAGATCAGCCAGTGAAACTAGAAGCAAATGAAGCAAAATTCCCTTTGGTAAAAGCATTTTTGCTGCACTGAGGGAAAGTCCCAATAATAGAAATTTTATCACTTCTTTACAATTCTAAATTACATCACAGAAKTATTTCATGTGACATATTGCAATTATCAGTGCTCATTTTAGTTGTGGTGGCAGTGAGTTCAGACTTCATGCTATTTCATGCCATCTTAAATTCTCCTATTTGTCATTATGGGAATAAAACATGAAACATTAAGACACTTAAAAAAAAAGCATTAAAATGCCTCTCATATGAATATTTATAGCACTATCAAAATGCATCATTAAGGGGAGTGTCAATTAATCCTTCTATCTCCCACTCATATAAAAAAAGCCATGCCCATGTAATAAATTAARTTTTATTATGGTAAAGATCTAATTAATTTCCTTCAAGTGCTATCCATTAGCTTCCCAAATAACATTATTTCTAGGCAAAAAAAAAAAAAAAAAAGATACCAGAACTGAACAAAAGTTTTGCTTCATCAAGAATTTTTAAAAGTCCTTTGTGACATGACCAGCTATACACTTTATGCATTTGTAATGTGGCAAGTGCCTCCAAGAAGGTGCAGCTCTCCTTAGTGATTAGTGTTTCATCCACTCTGATTACCTACCATTACTGCCCATCCTCAATTCAAGAGCTCTGTCTTGATGCTTCCTTTATAGAAAGCACTTCAGAAAAATTATGGGTGTTCCAGGAAAATTTGATAAAATAGCTTTAGCGTAGAAAAATGGCACAAAGTCAGTCAGCCTTCTGGATTCCCATTATGCTTAAAGATTATCAAGGCAGATTTTAAGGCTATCACATAATATATAGCAAAGCACAGGAATGTATTGTAGAGGACAAAAAATAATGTGCTTATATTAAGTCTAGTCTAGCATCTCAAGGGTCTGCCTGTGTATTGTGATGATGGGATCCCCCAAATAACTGAGACCATACAAGGATCAAAGCAAGTGTTAGCTTTTATTCAAACATTTAAATATGGGATTCAACATCCTAAACATCAGCTCTTCRTGGAAATGTATTGTAAGAAGCCAATCAAGTCAGTCATAATTTCTGARTTCTGTGAAAAATACGTGTGATTTGTTATTCTGTTACTTTCTGTGCCTGTTTATGAAAGGCAAAACTACATAWAATTCCTAACAAAGACTGCCAAATGTGATGTTATAGCACAATAATTGTTGACATCAGGAAATTAACATTTACTATGACAATGATTACAACAGTAGYATTTTCATTTATCCAAAATTTTGATTCCAACTCAACATGAATCTACAGTCAATTTTACTTGGCATTTCACAGACTTAATCCACTATAAAAGATTAGTCTCTGCAGATTTTATCTCAGCAGCCTTCTTACTGTCCAGTTTTTACCACTTTTCCAGGGAAGATTTGAGGAGGTACTGACAGTTTACTGCTTAATTCCTGAATTACATTTTTGGAGAAGAGAGATTACTATGTTTTCTTTTCTTTTGTTTCATTTTAATTTTAATATTTCATAGCTTTTCAGTGGTGTTGAAGCTAGTGTATGGAGTCAGAAAGCAATGTTCTAATTGAAGCATTCCTACAATTGCCAACAGCAATAAACAGTTCAAATTACCAACAGCAATAAACACTTCAAAGTCAGTGCCCCAAATATTTCTTGTCTTACTGAGGTGTTGTTTAAGTTTCCTAAAAATGCTGAATTTTCTGGCACTAAGTAAGACATTTCAAGACATATCTATCTTTAAACATGTGAACCATAAAACTGAAAAGCCCATGTACTCAATTTTGTATATTTGCTTTTGGGCAGTGTTCTCAGTGACCTGCTGAGCTGACTGGATGAAGATTATGTGACCTTAGTGCTATATAAATAATAATATCCCTATCAGATCCCTACTGAAATAAGAGTATTCCATAGAAATTGCCATTTTGTAATGTTCAGAAAGCCGTTTAGCTCCGCAGCGAGGCCTGTGGACGGTCTGGGGAGCCCCTCTCAGGAGGGAGAAATATGCTGAGCGACTGTGAGTGACTTCATGCCAACCCTTGCATTTGGATCTAAATGAGAGATATTTATGCACTCACATGTCTTGTGAACACATGCAGGGCAATATGCTGTGTTTTTATTTTCCAGTCTGTTAGAAAATATTTTGGGKTTTTTTTTGKAATATTGGACAAATACTATTTTTTTCTATATACAAAAAAATTACTGCTCGAAAAAAAGTAGTTGTCACAATTCCAACCATTTATTTTATATTCTATCCTCAAATTAATCTAATTATTTATAAACTAATCAAATAAAGAGTGTAAGTATTTCTGATAAKCATCCAGTTTTAAACTATTTGCATTACATTTGTGTTTTCCACCTTTCCCAGATATTTTCTCATATACATTTATCCTAAGTGAGTATTACTTAGTAAATGCTCTGCCAGAAGTTTGTTTAAAGTCCAGWGTTCCATAGTGCTGGAGAACTATAAGCAGATTGCTTCTTTATTTTGCTTCTTAGCAAAATAGAGTTTCCTGGCTATTCAAAAAGAGGTACTTTTATCATCTCAGGCATTGCAGCATATTAAATGTCAAATTATTATTGTAATATTTGTAAGGGGGGAAAGTCTCATTTTATAATGGTTTATTAAAATGTTTTAGTTGTATTATTCTGGAGAAAGAGAGGACTGAACTTGACAGAGGTCTTTTGTGGAGCTGCTGTGCATCTCTTGATAGCTTCCAGGGAAGGGTGTAGTGTGGAATTTGTGTGTTGAATTTGCCCATGGTAGCTAAGACAGTCTGATTTTACTGACAAGAGAAGGTAAAGTGTTGTCAAAACAAAGGTCTTTGATATAACTTAAAAGTGTTTGCATCAGGATCCAGCACAGAGCAACAAAGGTATCTAAGGGACTGTAGCACCTATCGTATGAGGAACRACTAAGCAAGCTGGGCCTATTTAGACTGGAGAAGAGAAGGTTGAGAGGGGATCTGATCAACATGAACAAATACCTGAGGGGGCAATGTAGGAGGATGGGACCTTACTCTTCTCGGTGGTAGCCAGTGACGGGACAAGGACTAATGGGTATAATTTAAAACATGGGGAAGTTCCATCTCCATGTGAGGAAGAACTCCTATTCTGTGAGGGTGACAGAGCCCCGGAACAGGCTGCCCAGGGAGGTTGTGGAGTCTCCTTCTCTGGAGATCTTCCAAACCCGCCTGGATGCCGCCCTGTGCCCCGTGCTCTGGGTGTTCCTTCTGGGGCAGGGGGCTGAACTAGATCATGTCTAGAGGTCCCTTCCARCCTTAATCACCCTGTGATTATGTGATTATGTGATTCTGTGATCAGATACGTAGCTGCATGTCTCTGMTATTGGTCTTTACATTTCCAGTCAATCTGACATGCTTGAAAATTGTCTGATGTTTTATGAGTCACAGATTCAGTGTCACTTCCAGCCTTCACAGTTTCATGGGTTTTGCTCTATATCTTGAAAGTCCAGCTGCTTGAACTAAAAGATTGTATGATTTCACAGCATTAAGATGAGAGCAAATTTAGTTCTTAATCACTTGAGACTTCACTGTTGCTAAGAAAAAGCCTCAAGTTATGACTTCAGGAACTCTGTAGACTCAAAACTAGAAGGCAAATAGTGGGAATTCAACTTTTACTACTAAAATAGCTCTAAAAGGTAATCAACAATTCGGAAAAGGTCAAGTTCATAAGGCAAAAGAGGACATTCAGACTGGATGTGTGGCAGGCATTTTGCAACAAACACAGTACTTGTGTGCAATTTAAAGTCTATATGTTTACACTTTGTGTCTAGAAATAYTAAAATCATGAAAATGTTTGAGTACAGAACAATATTGAACAATATTGAAAGTTAATGTACTCTGAAGCTATTAATTTTGAAGTTATTGATAGTAAGGAAAAAGATAAACTACAATTATTATGTAGCTTTGTTATTTTTATTAAAAATAGTGTGGAATACATTTTCTGAGTTGGCTGAGCATGAAACGGGTGCCCAGAGAAGCTGTAGGCACTCCATCCTTGGAAAAGGTCACCACACAACTTTGTTTGAAAGCATTTGATCAAAGGCTTGCACTACCTGACCTCCAAAGGTACCTTCCAGCTCACCCTTTTCCATGATTCTATACTAAARTTTTGCCCTAGGAAGTGTCAAGGAAAAGTACCCTTTCATAACATTGGTGCTAAGAATGTCTGCAGTGCTCAAGCAACTGAGGTTCCCCATATGAACCAAGTAACACATACTGTAAAGTTATAATAGTGATATTTTGAGAGGATTGTATGCTGAAACAAAAGAAAAAGATATGTCCTGCCTGAAAAGTTAAACATAAAGAAAACCCAGTATAAAACCGCATTCCACACTCAATCATTTTTTGCAATCATGGGTGAAAATCCCTTAAACAATATTTTAATTTCTGAACCAGTAACCCCAAATACAGTAGATTGTCAGAATAGTTTGTATCAGAAGATTGTCTTAGAAACCACTGTGGAAGTTGCTACTGTGCTTAAATATAAAATGAAAATTGTGGGATAAGGCCAAACTGCATAAAAAGATGCCTTTGAATGATTTTTTTTAATAACTTTCCTGCTTGAGGTAATGTAACTATTTGTTAAGGCTGATTTAGACATGAACATGTAATCTGTCACCTATTTCCAGTAAAATTATTATCATAAGATGCCTGTGAGGCACTAAGGTAAAATAACAGTGCACCCATTAATTATTTTTAATTGACATTAAAAATTATTAAATAACAATCCTATCAATCTACCAGTCAGCATATTTTAACAAAATATTGTCTCAGTTCTCACTTATGAATGGTTTTATTTATGAACACTCACTTCTGAATATACATTTATGAATTTATTAATTTCTGTAAATGGCTATTAGCATATACATTTTATAAAAAGGAGCTTGATTTCCACAATTTCCATACTTCTCCCAAGATCTTTCTATYGACAAACTAAGTAGAGAGGAATTATTTCTGGAAAGTATTGTTACCTTCACTGGCCAAGCTCCTGCAGATAGAAAGGAACCTTATCAAAACATGTAAATGTGATGATAGAAAAAAAAGAATTGCTTCAGAAAAACTCATATGCTGAAGATATTTCTAATCAATTTTTGCAACATGTATTTGAATTAGAGGAGGACACTGGARCCAACTGCTGTGCAGAATGAGCTCGACTCCCTCAGCATATGGCTAACAGCTTCAGCACATGTGCACAGGAACACGCAGCGCGCTGGCTGGAGCCTCCAGTGAAGAAGTTTGCCAAAATACTGATTCTTCCTTTGTGCTGGAATGAAGCACAAGGAACTTAGTATCTGTTTGTTTATTTAAATATCTCAAATATTTAAATTATCTCAAATTTAAATATCTTCTGAAAATATCTTTTTTCTTCCCAGATTGACCAAAGCTGGATAACATCTTCCTCAGGAGAGCAGTTCTGTTACAGTAATTTATATATAAGTAGACAGTTTATTACGTACCCATCTGCAACCAAATTCTCAATGACTTCASTGTGAATTTAGTGCACTAGATGTCAGAGGGAGGTACAGACTAGTACTCATTTTCATTTTGTCCATCAATGAGAGCCTTCATGTATATGCTTGGGGTAATAACATTCCCTTTCCCGTATTATTTTTTCCAACGCAGAAAGCTACAGATGTTAACCCAGCTCTCCTAATTAAATCCTAGTATGAATAATTGTGTTTTATCTACTTAAATTCCTTCTGTGGTTTCCATTGTCACAGTACTCCAATTCTCAGCAGTGAGTGCTACACAGCATAGCTGCTCACTGGTGACCAACATGAGGAGARCCTCCAGTTTTCAATCGGCCATCCACTGTGTTTCAGCTGTACAGCTCACATGCCATGGCATCTCGAGCCTCTCACTGTTCACATAGAGTTGCTCCCTCTGAGGGAAGCCTAAACCCGCAGCTTTGATAAAAGYTTCTGCCTTTTGCCAAAAGCTTGGACTGTGTAGCCTGGAGGGTCCTGCTCCATGGTAGGGAGGCACAGGTGCAACATTGACGCTAGCAGCAAGCAGCGATCTTGCCTGTTCTTAAAGCAGTGGTTTGCCTGATGCATTTGCTTGTGTTTTCCTAGAGCCGTTTAGTATCAATTCACAGAGGAATCTCCCTTATCAGAATTCCTCAGGACCACACAGGAACTTCTCAAACACAGAGGTTTGTCAGTCCAAGTCTTCACACGTACTACTGAGCAGAGGGGTTTGGGCTGAAAACAAACACTGTGGCATAAAAGAGGATGAAAAGACAATACTCAAAATGGAGGTACTAAACATAACAGCAGTACAATAGCAATGGCATGAGGAGCAGCAGGTTGGTATTTGTCCTCAGGTGTTCTGAGTGGCAATTTCTTGCAAGAAAGGGAACAACACAGATTGATAGAAGTGTGCTGGTAGAGGGAATATCCCAACTTTATGAAGTGCTTTGAAAGTGTATTAGAGTAGAAATTACTCTATAAATATAGAACTCATTTATTTAAGGGAAATGAGCCTCCCATGACATTCTCAGTGAAAATCTTAGATAAGAAATAGCTGTGCAGTGCAGAAAAGGGATTTACTTAGAATCATAGAATCCTTAAGGTTGGAAGGGACCTCAGAGGTCATCGAGTCCAACCCCCYGGCACACGCAGGGTCACCTAGAGCACGTGGCACAGGGCTGCATCCAAGCGGGTTTTAAAGATCTCCAAAGAAGGAGACTCCACAACCTCTCTGGGCARYCTGYTCCAGKGCTTTGTCACCCTCACAGTGAAGAAATGTTTCCTTAAGTTCCTGTGGAACTTCCGATGCTTCAGTTTGAAGCCATTTCCTCTAGTCCTATCCCTGCCCACCACTGAAAAGAGGCCGCCCCCCTCCTCCTCACTGCCTCCCTTGAGGTATTTATACACGCTGATCAGGTCCCCCCTCWGCCTCCTCTTCTCCAGGCTGAACAGGCCCAGCTCTCTCAGCCTTTGCTCATAGGGCRGATGTTCCAGGCCYCTGATCATCCTGGTAGCCCTGTGCTGGACTCTCTCCAGCAGCTCCACATCCCTCTTGTMCTGGGGAGCCCAGAACTGGACGCAGTACTCCAGATGTGGCCTCACYAGGGCTGAGTAGAGGGGGATGATCACTTCCCTYGACCTGCTGGAGACGCTTTTCTTAATGCACCCCAGGATCCCGTTGGCCTTCTTGGCCACCAGGGCACACTGCTGCCTCATGGTCARCKTGTCGTCCACCATGACACCCAGGTCCCTCTCTGCGGGGCTGCTCTCCAGCAGGTCCACSCCTAATCTGTACTGGTGTCCAGGGTTATTCCTCCCCAAGTGCAGGACCCTGCACTTGCCCYTGTTGAACCTCATGAGGTTTCTCGCYGCCCAGTCCTCCAGTCTGTCCAGGTCCCTCTGGATGGCAGCACAGCCCTCAGGGCTATCAGCTACTCCTCCCAGTTTTTCCGCAACACTCATTGCACAGAAGAGCTATTCTGCGTCTGTACAACAGAACTCGACAGGCAGCAGAAGCTTGATATTCCACTACCTCAGCCTTACTTAGTCTCTCACAGCTGTTCAAATGCTGCCATTATCATTTACACTTGCTTTTACTAGCAGCTTGATTCTAGCTAGAATCTGTGAATTCCCATTAGAATAATAAAGGATACTTCACACATTTCTTTTTCAGACTTTATACTAGGGGAGATGTTAGGAGTGCTGGTAAAATATCTACATTTAATTCTAGAGTGATGTATATGAACTCTACAAATGTGAACTCTGCAAAAGTGAACTCTGCAAAGTCAAAAGCATTTTTGTTACAAGACATTCTGGAAGATATTTAAGGCACTAGGTGCCCTTTAACAGCTCTAGTTTGATGTCCCATGGAGACAACTGAAGCCTTATCTCCTTTGTATGAAGATAACTTCTTAGGAGTCCAGTCTGGGGGCGCACCTGCAAAGAAAAGCTTTTGTGAAACAAGTTAGSACCTGAATTTTAGATTCATTTGCTGTTTTACAGACAGTCTGTAGAAATACAGAAACATTTATTTGGATTTGGGATTTTTATGTCATTTAGCTTAATCCTCTTCCAAAAGAATGGCACAAGGATATTCTGACTTTACTGTAGTGTGTCAACATGGAGAGTGACTGCTAAGCACATATTCCGTGCCTTTAGAGCTATGACTTTTAGTAAACTTTATCTTACGCATCACAGGAGGATTACTGAGAGAAGAGCAGGGTAGAATTAGGTTTTGTGTACGTTACAGAGCAAGGCTGGTACTTTTCCTAACTTAGATATTAGCTAACACTTTTCATCTTGAGTTAGCAAGCCAGAACTCACCCTTTGTGAAAGCTATGGAAAAACACTGAAGGTAAATTGAGGTTACTCTTGGTCTGTTTTCCTGTGGGCTAGCCTGCACACATTTTTATATGAATTTCAGTTAATTGCAGGTACTAAAAATAGATACACAAAATTTCCCARGTGAATTTTATCAGTATAAGATGTGTTTATAACAATGCAGCTGCAAGCACCGTACTGATATTCCCATTTCACTTTGCTTTCTAAATTTAAATATCATATTTTTCTTCTCTTCTACGCTCTCTGTCCTTATTATTTCCCCAGGTTTCCCCAAAACATCTTSATCACTTCCACTGTGTGGTAACCGGCTTCACTGCAGTTGTGTACAAATGACCATGAAATACTTATACTGCACTTTCCACACTGTTCTTGATTTTGCAGCATAGGAAAAAAAAATCTGTTTCATTAAATAAACCTTATAAAGGTCTGAGTRTAGTTTTCAATCTCATAGATTTTATATACAACAATACAGAACCTAAAACACAAYCCAGTACCTTTATTTATACAAATAATTCCCTTGACTTCAGAAATATCACTTGAATTGGAAGTAGTTGCCAGGATCATAGCCTTATGTTTGAAGTACACACCAAATATTAACTTGTGTTTATACTGGTAAATGCCTCATTGATCTCCTGTTCACTGTTTTCTAAAGAAACACCTGGTAGTTTCCAGTCTGAATGTYTGATTGAATTACAGTTTTTTTACTAGACTCTAGGACTGCTAATTTACAGATTGATCAAAATTAAGCACACAAAATACTTTACTTATAGCTGCATATCTCTAAAAATCAAATCTCAATCTCACTTCAAAGACTTCTATCCATTACATTGCTTTTCCTGAATCATGTAACATACATAAACATCACTTCTTTGTATTTGACTGCTTTCCACTGAAAATTGAAGTCTCTTKTATTTATAGTAAAGCAGGATGATATATTGTCTAGTACTCGATTCCCATTAGCGGGTTCTTGGTTTTCAGTTTGTTTGTATTTTAAAGTGCAGCCATTTTATTTAGAATTGTTTTAAAAACCTTCAGCTTGTTCTCCAAGGAGACAAGGCTAAGAATTAAATAACYTAATATCATAACTTATGGATATCGTGTAGTGGTAATCAATGTTGTATATTTAAACTAACAGGAAGACAAATGGACAAAGAAGAGAGGAATGTTCATAGCAGAAAAAGAAATTTATCATTTCCAAAAATATGTTTACCAAAAGAAAAAAAAAATAGATGCTTTTATGTGAATACCTCACATTTTGCAGGGCTACAGTTTCAGAGCTTGAAAGCAGGTGTGGATGTGTTTAATGTTTCTTAATCCAAATAATTTGTTTGAAGCGTTTTAGGATTTGTGCCTTCTGGCAAGCCTTTAGCAAGGCCGGACGGGGGGCAGTTATCCTGCTTGGCAGCAGCTGCCGGAGGAACTGTGTGTCCTCGCTGCTCCCCTCTCCGTCACAGGAGACTTTAGCACAGCTCCCTCCCAGTTGTCAACACTCTCGTTCCTGTTGGCCCGGTGCCTATGTGGCTTTGCCGGCCGGCATGACAAGGAGCAGACTTGGGAAACCACCAGCCCCGTCCTCACTCCCACCAGCCTTGCTGGAAAGGAAGCATCAGTCCCACGGGTAATAAATACCCCAACACCTCCGCGCTGGCGTGAGAGCCACGGAGAGCCGGTGCGGAGGTGTCCTGACCACGGAGAGGTGGACAAGCTTCTTCCCGRTGTGGTATCAGCAGCAAGGACCTCACGCCTTTCAGCGAGACTGACTTCGAGGCTTGAGATTTTAACAGCTGATCGAGTCCATATTCAGGGGAAAAAAAAAAAAAGAATAATTCTTTCTTAGGAAAACAGAATTGAATGAATGATGGTTATTTACATATCATACTGGAACATATCATGCATATGAGATGGGAATTTTATAAAATAAATCAAATAATTATATTTAAAATAAATATATTTATMAATAAATTTATAAAATAAATACTGAGTAAAATAAAATAGATCTATCATTTTATCTATAGTATACTAGGCTTTTTCAGAAATTACGATACTAATTACTAAACTATATTGTGCTTAATTTGAATTAAAGTTACTAGATTTCCCCTGAATACAGTATTTTCCTTCTACTCTGAAAAATATACAAGTATAATGAAGGTACAGAATCTTCTTTCATTTCGTTATAAACAATAATGTTTACAACACATTACACCTAATTTCTGAGTCACAGGTTTTCTGCTTGCCAAAAGCAGGAAAGTACACATCAATCCTGATTAAAGATAACTGTAATTTCATCGGGGGATAATGCTGAAATCATAAACAGCAAGTGCACAGCTCAAGCAGTCTCTGAATGGTAGCCAGCCCCTGTGATTAAATAGCAGGACTGGAATTTAGTTCAAGGCTGTGTTGCTGTCTGTTGTCCCCAAACTTCTTCCTTTTAAAAGAGAAGCAGAGATGTCACACTTGACTTAGCAGGACAAGGATTAATCTCCTAAAGTTTGAAATATAAAGTAATTGAACTTGCAATCATTGATAAGCAGAAATTAGCCAGATGATAAAGAAGCTGCTGGCCTAAGAACTGCACAACTAGTTCCAAGGGACTCAGCAGCTGCAGTGGTGCAAACACACTTGAAAAGCATGCAGAATAACTGGATGAAAGAAGCCTCGGAGCACAGAGATTATTAGATAATTATCTTGATTTGCACCAGGAAATAGCTCACCCACAGAACRTTGTAATAATTCACTGCTATCCACCAGAATTTACCGTTGGTGATTGTAAAGAGTATCCGAAGACGATATCAGTTCACCTGAATCTGGGAAGTTAAGCAGACTGAATTTTCTCAGTCCATTTACCAATATATTTTCATACCCATTTCCCCTGCTGGGAAGGCTTTAACCTAGTTTCTCCTCTCACGAGGAGAAAACAAATCATTTACGGTAAAGCCAAGAAATCAGTGAGGATCTTACAAACAGATGAAACCTGTTATCTGTTGCCCACCAAGGCATCTATAAGCTCCCTAGCCCAGCAGAGTTGGGAAAGAGTCAGCCAAGGGGTGAAGTTTCCCCTGCTCCTCTCTTTGCTGCAGAGCACAGGCAGTGGTTACATTTCTTGAGATCTACTCCAACCTAAATTTCTCCCTTGATTAAGGCCACTCACATTACCTGTAATGGCTTTTAACAGCTGAATATTACCACTTTTATTTTTAGCATACTAAGGCTGCAACAGAATCAATTAAGAGCGATGGTGCTGAGTGCTTCTTTTTAGGAATTTCTTTTTTTCTGTTATAATCTCTGCTGCATCATAACACAAACATGTAATTTATCTCAGATGTACAGAACATTCTTAAATTAACACCTGCTCTGAAACGGTGCAATACTTGGAATACTTTTATTTTAGTATTAGCTTTTTAGGAAGCTGCATTTCTTTTTGTTGGTTTCATACTCAGTGTGATGGAAATGTATGTAAAACATACATGGAATATGAGGTAGATTTTCAGAAAAACGCTAGCTATGCTGCCACCTAGTGAATCTGTACTGTCTCTGATAGCTCATCTTTGCTCATAAAGCCATTTAACTTTTTTTTTCCTTTTGCTTTGAGGGTAGAAAAAAAGCCTTATTTAAAGAAGTGTTTCAATAAGAAATCTGAAATGAATGAAATTCATTACAGTTTTCTATTGGAATTGGTTTTAAATAGCATTAACATTATAGTAAAATACCAGTGCTTTGAGATTGGACAATGTTTTAATAATAATTACATATTACTTTCTTTTAATCTCATTGTAAAGAATTCAGAAAAATAATAATCCCAAAGTCCTACAAGGTCACTGTGCATGTAAGTATCTGTTTGCCATCATTATATTCTCTCTTACCTAACTGTTAAAAATTCACTGTTGAAGCTACTGCCCCGGGCTTATTCTTACACTACCACTAAAATCAATATGTTTGCCATTTGCTTTAATTGAACTTGGTTCTTGGGTAGCTGAAAGACTTAATCCATATGTTTGCCAAACTGTTCTTAATCTGTCCAAGAAGCATCATGGCCACTGTTGGCAAACACTTCTTTTATGAAGAGGAAAAAAAAAAAAAAAAAGACTGCTTGAATTTTTACCTAAGAAATTCATAACATTAGAGGGCTCTATTTTTTTTTTCTGCTGGTTGTGTAAGAAAATGCTGAATAAGATAAATGATGCTCAGAAATTAGAGCAACTAATGCACAGTGAAATCAAACTTATTAATGGTGATTATCGTTCCATAAGGAGGAACTCCATGGCGCAGCCCCTTGTCTTCCGACATTTAGAGTCTTTCCCAGACAAGTGAACAATTACATAGCTCATGCATGATCTTAGAGCCCTGTGCAAATACCAGACCTGCGTCCTGAAACCCTTCCTCCTACACCCCTAATCTCCCTATTCACTATCATAGTAAACCTAGGAAAAGACATTTCAGAATATTTCAGAATATTTAAGGTTGGAAGGGACCTCTACAGATCATCTAGTCCAACCTTCCTGCTCAAGCAGGCACACCTASAGCATGTGGCACAGGGYGGCATCCASGCGGGTTTTGAAGACCTCCAGAGTAGGAGACTCCACAACCYCCCTGGGCAGCCTGTTCCACTGCTCTGTCACCCTAACAGTAAAGAAGTTSCTCCTCACCTGGAGACGGAACTTCTTATGCTTCAGTTTGTGGCCATTACCCCTCGTCCTRTCGCTGGCCACCAGTGARAACAGCYTGTCCCCTTCCTCCCTGCATTCTCCCTTCCTGAACTTABACATATTAATCAKATCCCCTCTGARCCDTCTCTTCTCCAGAGAAAAMAGGCCCAGCTCACTCAGCCTCTCTTCATACGAGAGATGTTCCATTCCCTTAATCATCCTGGTTGCCCTTCTCTGGACCCTCTCAAGAAGCTCCACGTCCTTCCTATACTGGGGTGCCCAGAACTGAACACAGTACTCCAGGTGCGGCCTCACCAGAGCTGAGTAGAGGGGCATTTGACTGATCGTATAATGTGCATTTGTTTCAGAGATGGTCTTCTCATTTGCACCTTGCAGGTGGGCTGGCCTCTCACTTGTTCTTTATCTCTGTGCAATCACATTCCCCTTTCGCAATGAGGGGTCAGCTCCAGCAGCTGAGGTGGGGCCTGGCCGCGTCCCGGCATATTCCCCCACCTGGAAGTTTAGCTCCTCTCCCCTTCAGACTGAGTCAAAACTAAAATCTAGATCATCTATTTCCTGTTCATAACGCTGGTAGCGAGATCCCCTGCTCCGCAGACCAAGCATCCAAGCCTGCCAACCCTTCCCTGCCAAACGGGTGCGTGGGGAGGCTCGTGGTGCTCAAGAAAAGCATTGTGTGCTGGGTATATACTTTCCGTAAGTAGTRGAAGATTGATTGGGAACATGTTTGCAGTAAGTTGGGAATGAGGGAGAAAACCTCAGCCTAACATCTAAGTCTTAAGCCTACAGATTTTTATTGAATTTGGATGGAGAGAGCTTGACCTAATACTTTTCTGTCTCTGCAGTTTATTTCCTAAATAAATTATCAACATATATAATTAAGGATGTTTGATTAGTTTTAGGGCTCTATTCTATGCAGGTAGCCCTCCTGGCATAAATTCTTAATTCTCCAATGATTCCATTATGTCCAGATTTTTAGAGGATCAGCGTATTTTGGGTGCTGAGGTCAGGTGCAGACAGGGTGAACATGGGCACTCGCCAGCCCCGGTGACACAGACTCACAGAATGGCTGAGGTTGGAGGGACCTCTAGAGATCATCTAGTCCAACCCCCTGCTCCAGCACAGGGCTGGAGGGCGGCATCCAGGTGGGTTTTGAAGACCTCCAGAGAAGGAAACTCCACGACCTCCCTGGGCAGCCTGTGCCAGGGCTCTGTCACCCTCCAGACTGATATCCCTGTGGGTTGGGGCAGCTGAGCCACCATTAAAATATTGCTTTTTTTTTTTTTTTTAATGCAAGTTCAATAGCCATTTTTATTTTGTAGTAAAAAACAAATCTAGATTACATTAATTCATTATCAGATGTCAACCACATTTTTCATTTTATTTTTTTCTTCAAATTGAAAACACACGGCCAGTGACCCACCACTGACCCCTTTTGTTCCCTTGTCCCTCTGCTTTCCCATGCAGGTTTCCACAATCTATGTCTTCCCCATGGKTTCCCTTCCTAAACATCCCACAGTAAGCATAGGATCCTCCGTCACTCCCCCACATCCCGCACCGAGCCCCATTCCCGCAGGGATGGTCCTGTCCAGATGATGCCGCAGAGCCTCTCCCCATCCCTGGAGGGGCAGCCAGGGCCCTTGCTGATGCAATGGGGCACTGGGACACCCTGGGTGCAGAGAGGAGCCTTTTGGGGTCATAGAGGCTCCTCAGGGTGCTCAGGGACCAGTTTSCTGCCACCTCACCCAACGGCAAAGGCTCCAACAGGGGCCCAGCACAAGAGTCCCCAACCCTGTCCCCAACAGGAGATCCAGCACAAGACGGGAGGAGGGCAAGATGCAGGCATGAGAATTTAGAGCGGGATGGCAATGCCCTATCTGCCCAGTCTGTTTTTAAATCAGTCTAGGATGACTACGAATCCTCAACATAATGAAAATATTAAAGTTGGAATTAATCTTAATGGGAAAGTGCACCTAGATCTTCCTAAGCCTAAAGACCATTACATTTTCTGGATCAGGTGTACAGTGGAGATCACAGGTAACATTACAAAATCCTTTGCAGTTCTTTTTTGCAAGTGCTACAAGAGTTACATTACTAATCATTATATCCTAGAATTTATGCCTACCAAAAGTTTCAACTAGAAGAATTATTATCCACCTTATCTCTCTTTAAAAATATCTGTTGTATTAAGAAATATTGAAGAAAGACTGCTGTGAACAAAGACTACTTTCTTCTATTCAAGTCAGCTATAAGGAGGCCTAAGAGAAAGAGCGATTCTTGTGTAATTTGCCAAATACTCTGGGAATCTTCAGTACATAATATAAGCGCTTCCATTCCTGCCACTTTCCAATAGGGAATTATCTGCTTTTATTTCTGGTAAGTCAGTAGCAGAATGTGGTGTATAATCCTAAATGTAGGATTGTGAGACATCCTGAGAGCCAATAAAATGGTTTATAATAATTCCATACAGTAGGACATTCATTTCCTACTTTAGAGAAATTTTAGAAATACTTTTGTACTTCAAGAAGTTATTAATTGGCAGCAATAGCCAGGCACAAAGGCCTGGCTTTTGGTACAAAGCTCTTCCACARTCACTAATATGTCAATTGGCTATGATTTGCTTCAGAATGTTTTCACAATAAAATGATGTTTTATTAACTGTAATGTCCTATACAGGTAATTCCCTGGACAGATCCAGTTCTGCCTGGCCTAAGTACCATAGCTCCTGAGGACAGGAGACACCTGGCCCCATTATAATTGTCATCCTTGAAATACATAGAGTGACAGGATTTTGTTCTCACAGAATAAAGCTGCATAAAGCTGGTGTCTTCTCCTTTTGAATCTTTYAAAAACATGATTAAATTGTATCTTAAGAACAAGACTGCTAGCTGTTTATCAGAGGCCTAATGTGGTGACCCAACACCAGAGGCAACAACATTTGGGCAACATTTGGTAGCCCAGCAGCAGCACGTGACTGCTGGGAGGTCTTGCAAGCATCAAGTCCTGGAGGAAGATGAGTCTTCTCTCAGCAAAATATTTGGATTGGTGGTGATGAAGTTTTGGTGAGGATTTGATGGAAATTCTAGTACAGTAGAGTGCTGTACTACCGCAGATGTGAGTCATATAGTTAGGTAATGACCTCATTTGCACACATCCAGACGCTCCTCCAGAGGAAAGAAAGGGGAGAACAATTGTGTCAGAGTCCTTTCTCAGTCAGTCCAACCTCACAAAATTCTTTCTGGCCCAAAAACGCACAGAGTAGGCTGCTGTGCAGGCAGATTGCCAGTCCTGCTCCCTGGAAGCAGGATACAGGCCACCTTGCTGCTCCTTGATAGCGACTTTTGCCAGAAGAACTACCTGGTAATGTGGGTCCAATGCAACTGCTCCCTGAGAGAAAGAAGTTCATTGGGGCACTCAGGTTAGGGAGTTAGGGAGGTATCCTTGCAAGTTTTCTCCCTGATTACACTTGAGAGTTGGAAAGCCGCCACAGCAGAAACCAGCAGCTCTGTCAGCTCTGATATGGTATTATCCAAGCAAAAACTGTAGTTAAAAAGAGCTATGATTAGCAGGACTTGTATCTTACACAGGTAAGATCAGTGCCACATCAAATGCAGCYGCACAGGGCAGGGAGCTGTTCCGAAGGACAAACATGGACAGGTATTGCATGCTTTTCAGAATGTTCTCGGGCTATCACAATTCCCATAATTACTTCTCTACAGAACCTAACCATACATCTCTGTCTGAACACCTCGTTTCTTCGGACATTGCACTCTGCCAGCAACACCCTCCCATTGCCCCTCTGCTCTTCTTGCTCCCCAGCACCCTCAGCCACTGCTGTGCTCCCCAATCCTGCTTTCAGTAGTGTAGCARATATTCTTCCTATATTCTTCCTCTCTGAGTTCCCAGATGCTGGATGCCCAGTAAGGGTCGCATTGTCACCGCAGCAGACGGGCAGTGAAGTGGCAGGGAGACGCATTTAGCTGCTACCTTTTTGCACCTCTGCAGGCAGTCCTTACGTCAGAAGACACGTCCTTGACCAAGGATCAGAGCCAATGCCTGTTTTAAAAGCTTGAAAGGGAGCACAGCAAGGTACATGCTGACGTCATGCACCACGACAGTCCCACTCAACGTTCTTCAAGGATAAAAGGAAAAAAAAAAAAAAAAAAAAAAGAAAGAAAAAGGTAGTTACTCTTCTGCTGATGCTAGAATTACARCAGAGCACTTTTAGGAACAGAAGCTTTATTTTTATACCCCCTGCCAACTTGCACAAAGTTTGCAATGACATAGAAGTACTCACAGCAACTTCTGAAAATCTTACAGGGCAGCAGTGACCTGAGTCTGTCATCTTAGTGTTTGGGCACATTTCTATGCATTCAGTAAGCACAGTATTASAGCACTGCTTAGTTTTGTAGCCCACCAGCCCCTACATGCACACAAAGCCATCTATTTGTCTTGCTGAGACGCTGTGCTTTTGTGCTGTGCAGCAAAGGGCTCTCACCACCCTGCATGGAGCTTTACAATGCAGGCCATAACATTCTTGTAGACATGAGCTTAAAAGAGCACTGATCAAGTTTGGAGACAGACAAAATAAATATCATTATTATAAGTTTCCACTGTACATAGGGCAGGCAGGAAGAAGGGGTCACAGTTCTGAGTACAGAGCAGCTCTACATCCAGCTCCTTGTAAGCACAATGTTGAAGAAAAAAGGAAAAGGAGCAAGGAGGAATGGCCTCCTTGTGGTCATCTGGTTAGGTCTGGAAAATCTTGCATGGTTCAGGACTGATCCCTCTTCTGACACAAGCAATACTTCAGGGAGGGATGAAAAAGACCCAGGGTCCATCATTGAAAGAAAACCAGATAACAAAAACAACACTGGCCCGGTCAAGAGAGATAGTCTTATTCCAAAGGGCAAGAGTTCCACGAGAAAGCTGGCAGAGCACCGATCCTTGTCTGTCAGAGCTCTGCAGAGCACGACGGCCAGGCTCTCCGGTGGCTGTTACCAGAGCCCACGTGGATCTCGGCATCATCTCCATCCACACTGCAGCACCTCAGGACTCCTCTCCAAAGCACAGGCAGGCCCCAGGGTCTGGCAGATGAAGCCTAGGCCAGCACCACGTCCTGCRAAGCAAAAAAAGCAAACAATGCTGGGCATTCATGGAAGATGGGATTGGGTTTTTTCTTGGGGTCCTCCTCATTTAAGAGAGGGAATAAAAACAATCAGTTTCTTGCTAGATTTTCCCTGGATCAGGTTCCTATAAAGGTTCATTGTATCTGCAAAAGGGAATGAAACTCTGACCCATGGGAGGGAGTATGAGTACACAGGAGGGGCAGTGGGAAGAAAAATATGCTGGAGCTGATCAGCTTAAGCTGCCATAGACCTTTATCCTGAATGATCTGGAAAGGAAGTTTTGGGACCTATTTAAGCACTTTTTATCATCCTGTATACTAATTTGAACAGGCTTATTTCTTGCAAGTTGCTTGCAACTATTGATCAACAGTGGTAAGACGCATCTGCAAAGGGTTATGTTCACTGCTCTTATCCTTCATAAATTGGTCTAGTCCAAGTAAAGAATTGTCCTTAAAAATCACCACCGTATGTTAAAAGCCATATAAGCTTAACCAGTGCCACAGAAGTAGAGGRTTCAAACTAACTGCAAGATTTTTAAGAGCATTCCAACCAGAAAATTTTCAAATATCTGGAACCAGTAGCTTATGGTTTGTTTTTAACAGAAAGGTTTTGTTTTTAGCAAAAATATTTTCTTCTTGACATGTGTTACAATTTTCACCGCTGCTCCTGTCACATCCAATTGTGAAGTGGAGTGTACTCAGCAGATCAGAGGACAACAATACTTGCTCCGCTCTGCCCAGGGGATCTGAATTTCATGGGTTAAAGAGCATTTCAACCTTAAAAATGATAAAAAAGCAAAACAAAACAACAACAAAAAAGACAGTAAAGCCTGACATTCTAAAGATCTAACAATTCCCATCTATTTTGCTAAAAATGATGCCGCAGCTCACATACTAAATAGCAGAAATTGTTTCCAAKATTTGAAACTAGTGGAGATCGTTGAGTAGTTGATATTTTGTAACTACCATTTTTAGGCTTTGAACAAGAGATCAGTAGTAATTCAATAAGTGGAGATGGCAAAATCTGAAAATAAAACTCAAAAGAATGAAAAATTGCCTATGAAAGCAAGTGATATATTTAGAAACCTGATTGCAATAAAATATTTGCAAAAGTCATAGTTATGGTTGTCCCCAGCAAWGAAAATGTTATTGATTTAAACATTCACTCTCCCAATATCTCTATAGTGGCTGTCTATAGTTCRATTTGATATATACAGAGAATACCCTACACGCAAACTGAAATACCAAGGCTTGAAACAACATATCTCGTGACAATTTTTGCTTTAAATTTAGTTATGAATTTCTTAATATGTTTATGTTAAGAGGATTATCATCAATATTAATTAAAGTACCAGCRGGGGAAGCAAAAAGAGCAGAGGTTTGTAGGCAATTTATAACTTTGCCAATTTAGACATTCTGTCACTGAGACAGAAAAGACACATCTAAAATACCAAGACCTGCCGAATCATCCTGCCAAATATCAGATCATCTTTTTTTAATGACTACTTCATCGCGAGTTTATTTTCTGAAGTAGTCATCAGGGCTTTACAGTTGTATGTATTTTTGACTTGGAATAAATTTAATTTCTCCTTCAGCTGATTCTAACATAAGGCATATTTTAGGCTAGATATTATATATGTATTTTTTTCTGCACACAGAATTACTGGAATAGGTTTGTGAAATGTTTATTAAATATGCTCTCCTTTGAGTGATGGTGAATCAGAAATTCTGAGAATCTAGTAACTCAAAACTGAAAAAAAAGAGTATTAAGAAGAATGATCTAGTAGCAAAATAGTCTTGACTGAAGTTGATGTCTTAGCATGCATAGAAATAAATAAATGAATGATAGCAGCCCACTGAGATTACAGCAAATACAGTTAATGCATATTTTTGCATGGAATTAGGAAATTGTCAGTCTTAGAGATGATAACTGGCAAGTGTCCTGCATTCAACGCTTTATCAAGATGACAGATGGTTTAGTTTAACATTTTCTTTTACCAGTCTACTGGACCAGTTCCCATGACCCACCAGTAGTACGTTTTGAATAAATATAGCTAAAGCTRTTGCTACAGATAAAGCTTTAACTATAATTACTCACATAACTATAGAACTAATTTCCATTCTTTTAAGCAACTGCCTGTGTTTCTTTAATTGGAGAGCATAAATTGCAAGAAAGCTCTAATCTGGGAATATTTAAAGCATACGTATTTTAAAAGTTAGATCTTCCCTCTCTGCTTACCCAAAAGTATAATTATCAGGACAACCCTGCAGATACAGAGGTGCCAGATTATTCTAGCATGGGTTGAACTTTTCAAACAAAAGTAAGGCAGAAAATCTTTCCTCGTAGAAGTGTTSGTAGCAGCTTCACCCAGAGCTGAAGCACTTCACCACCACTACGATTGTGTGTTACCCTTAACTCCCACTGGCATGAAATTGCCAGTTTTGAGATAGGTTCCCATGGCTCCTATACAGTGAATATGATGTTGGGTATCAAGGATAGAACCTGCAGACACCATTATCAGAAAGCCTAGAAACAGTAGAAACTGGTGTTGCTCTGAGAGCAGCAACACGGTGCTCCCATTGCCTCAATCCTTCTTCTGGTGTTCACACTGCTCCCGGCCAGGGCGGGATAGCCCCACCAGAACATCCTTCCAAGCAGCTTAGTGCTTTTTCCTGGCCATGGAGTGACCCTGTGCCATGGCAGGGCCTGCTGACACGTGCTGCTCTGCTGCTCAGGGTGAGGTGTCCCCTGCAGCCCTGGAGAAGCCCAAGGTCTCCTTTGGAAGGACAGTGATGAGAACCAAAGCCGGCCGCTGTGACAGGTAGGCAGACCCTGCAGTTGGACCAGCCTGTCTCCACGGTTCCCCCTTCTCCCCTCTTTGCTGCGTTCACATCAACATCATCTAAACTCGCCCACTGCCTCTCCCTCCAAACAGTAGAAGCCAGCCTGGCTGGAGATGGGGACAGAAGGGTGAATTTAGTCTTACTTGTGTCATGMAGAATTTGTGGTTTTACTTCAGCGCTGCCACATTAGAATCCAGAGTCTCAGCTGCAATCAAAACTAGCTCACGTAGCAATTTTTAAGAGGTAAGAAGAGTATGCCAAGGACKACAGGGCAGACCCTGCCCTTTGCTTCATTCTCCAGCACAACCCTGCCTGAAAGCCGCGTAGCAGAGCGTGGCTTCCTGCCCTGCTTCAGCGAGGCTGATGTGCAGCATGTATTCTTGCTAATTGGAAGCAGCAGTAGCAGAGAAGATTTCATCAGAGCTATTACACATTCCATTTTATGCACTATTTATAAAATAAAGGGCGATGCTCTGCCAGGAGAGGCTCCAGCAGGCAGGTGCAAGAAAATAGTTTATTTTTTTTTCACTAGCGAGTCTGTGGAGCCCAGCAGTTTATTATTGCTGTCACTTTCAAAAGACATAAGTGTTCCCTTCAACCATATTTTGTGTCTGCAATAGCAGAACCGGAGGCAAACAGTTAGCAGTGTTCACTAACAATAAAAACTGTAATAAAAAATCTGCTACCTTCTGCTTATGTTGAATAAGGCTGTTAGCTCCAACACTTTAGGATGCTCTGTGGTATTTTTTTATTTTGCTGGAATTCCATAAAATTCGATAGCAGTTTCATCAAAACTAATAATGCATTTAAGATGTGCTTGGGACAAATGAGCATGCCAACATTTTTGGATATAACACAACATTAAAAAGAAAAGAAAGTTTTGGCGCACATTCTTCCTGTTTCTTCTGAACATTACGAGTTGTTCTTTTAGTTCCGTTTAGTCACCAGTCGCTTACATTTTTGTTCATATTATTTCAGTCCGTGGACTAGAGTCAAATTCCATGTTCACACTCAATCAAAACATCCTTTGACTACAATTGTTTTATTTTATCCTTCCAAACATGGAACAACAGGCAGTTACTTCCAAAATCCCTCCCTGGAAATAAGATTATGTAACAATGTTATATAGGCACACAGAGACACAGACGGGGGATGTTCAGCCATCTCTTTCCTAAACTTTGCTGCCTGTGTGGAAAGAAAAGTTGAGGTAGTAGGATGGCAGTCCCTAAACAAACCCAGTTTCCAGCTCAGTATTTTAAAGTAATACAGATTTAGCAGTGAACTTACTTCCATACTCACAGTCCTAGCAGGAACGTGCTTTATAAAAATATTAATGGAAAGTTGTTCTCTTTTGGGGAATTTTGGTGTAATTCTTTAATGTCCTAAAAGTCAAAACCTGGAATGTAGTTAATTATTTTCTCTGAATGTCACAGAAGAGAATCAAAACTATGCCTCATATCTTTAGGAGCATTTATAAAAATGATAAAATAAATGCCATAAAAACATTGCTGTAGGACAGCATTTGAAAGCGCATTTAGCAAACACTGTTCCTTGCATTTCTATTCTTTAGCTAATCTTTGATTGCCTCAATTACACTTTTTAATTACCTTAGTAACAACAGGCAGCACTGATTATTTTAAGCATTGATTATTTTAGATATTTCATAGACTTTAAGGCTAGAAGGATAGACTCAACATCCAAACATAACATTTGTGTCTCAAAGGTGGTCACAAATGTGCATGGGCAGCCTTTAGCTGACCTGCAGTGAGGCAGTTTGAAAGAGAAGGCAATTCTAGAGCCACCCCATTTCCAACAGGAAAATAGAGGCCACGAGACACTCTCAGGCTGCGCAAAGGCGGCTGCTGCAGCTGTGCCTTAGATCTTCATCTTGCAGAATTCAGGTTGCCTGGTAATGCCCATTTTCCTCCTTCCCCCTCACCTGCTGTTAARGGTTCTCTCACCTGCTTGGGAATGGTGTGAGACCACGTGCCCACCTTTAGCACCTCAGTAGCTTTCAAGAGCTGAGCTTAAAGCACTAAGGAAGAAGGTGGAAGCCCCCGATTTTGTATTAACCTGGCCAAGGGAAATGAATGTGTTTTCTTGCGTTTTAAGCTGGGAGGAATAGGCTGCTAAGCAGCAGCAACATGCTGTTGAAGCACTGCTTTCCTGACTGCCCTGGCATTTCTGCAGCAAACCTGTGAATGTAGCCTCAAAACCCCCAAATACATTTGTTATACCCTGAACTTGATCTTGGTGAACAACCAGCTTCAGAAGACTGAAGCCTGAGCAAACAGCAGCAGCAACAGCACTACGAAAAGGGGGCTAAGCTGCTGYGCCAGGCAGTGCCCGGGACTCCTGGAGCAACAGGACATTGACCAGAGGAAATGTCCCATGATGCTGGCACCAAACCAGACCCCAACATGCAGGACRCTCTGCTTTTCCTCCTTCTCCCTTTGCCAAACACTCCTGCCAATATGACCTGGAGCCCACCGGGCCTCTAAAGCTGGGGTCAGATGCACATTAAAATCAGCTGTGGGGATTTAGGCTCTCAGTCCTAGTGTGCCACCCAGTCTCTGCCTCACAGCAAAGCTGATCCTGAAGGGCCTCCAAACACCAGTGCCCGGCACAACCAAGCAGCTCTTCTTTAACAGCTTTCCTATGGCGCGACAACAAGCAGCTGAAGGCAACATTTCATGTGAGGACAGCTTTTCCTCAAATGTACATTTGTCCTTATTTAAACTGGGCAGCAGTTCAACAGGTATTTAAAGCCGACGCTGATACCAAAAGGAAGTCTTCCTATGAAGATCCCTGGGAGTGTATTTTCAGTTCMCCAGCACACGCGCTGTGTGGTTGCATGATGAACTGGACAGGATCTGCTGTAATGCAGTATACAGATATGAAAAAATGAAATGATGGAATGTCTAGCTTAAAATAAAAAGGAAAAAATGTGGTCATGTGAAGTTTATCCTTCTCTATATTGTTATGCCAGCGTATCAGTTAAAGTTGACTTTTTTTTCTTTTTTTTTTTTTTTTTTTGTATTTTCAAGACAAAAATCCTGGAGTTTTGTATTTGGTCAGTGAGCATAAATGAATAGAAATGACCTGGTGTTGCTGTTGGGGTATGCATTTACCTAAATGTATTAGCATTTTAATGGGGAAACATTTTTGGGTTTTAACATTAGCATTTAACATTAACATTTTGGGGGTTTAACATTAATGTGGCACTTAAGACAAATTCAGAAGAATTTCACACCTTTCTGAGTGCTGCATTGCTTCAGTCTACAGCCTTGACAAGACCACAGACAGAAAGATCAATTTATAAAATGCAAAAATTTAGGAGACAGAATGATTGAAACAAAGCCCAATCAGTGGGTCCTTCCATTTCCTCACATGCACCTTAACCACTAGTAATTGAATCAGAAAACTGATCTTGTAGCTGTTTTGAAAAGCAATRAGTTTAATTCATGATACAAACTTAACAATATGTGGTTGTTTTCTACAGAGCTTCTACCCATCTTTGCCATGGAGAAAAGCACACGCGCACACACACACATCCTTGCATTATCCCAGTCCATTCTGTAATCCTACAGTCACAAAGTATATTCCCAAATCGCTGTTAAGCCTGATTTGAAACAGGGGTTTATGTGCAGCTTTCCTATATCCTCTGTGCTAACCAAGAGGCATCGTAGCAATCTGCAGTGAGTCTCCTGTTCTGAGGAGCTCCACTTTGCATAAATAAGATGTGTAATGTAGGAAAAAACAGAGTATGGGTCAGCTGGAATGTGGGGTAACTGACAGCCAGGGTAAGGATATAACCTCAGTAGAGCCTCAGGAAAGTTACATTACTGTCACTCAAACAATTATTCTAAATAAACAACSTCTTGCAGATGGAGGTTATCTTTCCATTGCTGCTCCAGACCAGACTTTTATCAACTATGACGTGTTTAACAGGACTTGCTAGGCTGGGCAGCAGGGGAAGGCGGCGGCACGCAGGCAGCGGGTGGTGAGGAGCAGTGGGCTGTGGTAACTGTGGTTAACCGGAATGACCACGTCCTGATAAACCACCCGTGTGCGCCCTAGACCTCAGTGAGTTAAATAAATGCAACTACCCTGTGGGATTTGGGATTAATAATGCACTCCTTGYTTCATCCTTAGTAAAAGCCTCTGCTCAAAGAGTTTTTGCCAATGTAAGCCACAACACCAAAAACTGCTGCCTAAGTAGCGTACATAACAGGTCTATGAAACAGCCAATTTCACTTCTATCGGTGCAGATTAGTCCTGTACAACTCCCCAGTGTTCAAGCCTGGGACTGGCTGCAGCAGTCACCATGACGGGCTCAAAACGCATGCATTAAAACTTAGCTGCTCTTCATGGTCTCCATACGCTGGCCATGGGTAGATTTGGAAGAGGGGGAGTGGGGCCAGCAGACAGAAACCAGGGTGTAGTTCAGCGCTCCTCCTCCTCCCTTACACCAAAACGGGAGTGGTGGGAAGCGACTGGTGCTGGTGTAGGGCGGATTTCTGTCCTTCCACCCTGTAGCCCTGAAAATAGGCAAAACGGGGCAGCTGTTSGCACCGCAAACTGAATGCCTTTTTGCTATTGCCATTAAACTCCAATTTGTGAGGCCGGCCAGCGGCTGCCCAGGGACCGTTTAGCGCCCGCTCAAAGCACCAACCGCCCCCAACGGCCGATTCAACGCACCAACGGCTCGGGGCAAGGCGGCTCGCTGCCCCCTGCTGGCAGGCACGGGGGTAGCGCTGCTGGGCCGGGCCAGGCCGAGCCGAGCCGAGCCGAACCAAACCGGGCCGAGCCGCCCTGCCCTGCCCTGCGGGAGGCGCCCGCAGCCCCAGCGCCCTCCTGCACCTCGGCGGCCGCCTCATCCTCCTCCGCCGCCGGAGCGGGCGSGCGCCGGGGCTGCCCCCAGTGCGCGGAGGAGCCGCCGGCGCCCRTGGCCGCCCTCGTGGAGCGCTTTGCCGCTCCGGAGGGAGAAGCGGGCTGTGGCGGAGCGCGTCTCGCGTCGCCCGGCGGCAGGTAACCGCAGCTARAGCGGTGCGGAGCTGCAGCGAAACGAGGGAAGGGCTCCTTTGGAGCTGCGGGATGGTGCCGGGAGCTGCTTGCTTGGCGGGGGAGACCCACGGCTCGGCGACAGCTGCTGAACTGCTGCCCGAATGGAACTGGGCTCGGCGGATTCACCCCCCGGGCCGCTCCGGATCCCTCAGGAATGCCCGCGGGAAGTGCAGGAGCGGGGCCTCCGCTCCGGCAAAGTCCTTGCGGAAAACGGGCCGCGTGGGCAGGCTGGGCAKGGCCGGAGCAGCGAGAGAGCACGCGGGTTTGAATATGAAAATAGTGCAAATATATGGAAGGGTTTGGTAGCGCGGGCAGGTCCCTGGAGCCGCCCGCACGGGAGCAGTTGGCTGCACCGTGGAAGGGCAGGGCCTGGGAATGCTGCTTTCCCGTGACCCGAGAGCATTGGGCYGGCGGGGGGATCAGGTTATTTGGCCCATGTTCAGAGCTGTGCGAAGGGGTCGTCCTCTGCAAAGCTGTTACCTCAAACTGGTAGCATGTTTTCATATTTCCCAGTTAAAACGGGCCCTTGTCTCCAGGCTTTGCCTCTGGAGCAATGGGCAGCACCTGTGTCCAGCAGTAGCTACAGCGCTAGTAATAAAATGCCTCAGCACTCCCTCATCAGAAAATACTGGGTATGCAGGGTTTTTAAGCTATCCTCAACTGTTTTTGTAAGGTCACTGAGACTACCAGCTGGCCTCACTTTCTGAGCTGTGTTTTAATTTTAAAGCAGTAATGAAGTGCAAGCAAGCAATAGGATTTCATATCAATCCTCTAAGTAAATTAATCTGGTTGTTAGGAGTATTCTGTCACTTACTGGCGTCTTTTTCTTTTTTCATTCACCCAAAACGATTTGAGGGAGAAGGGTACACTTGCCTTTTTTTGGAGAAAGAATAATTGCAGTTTAGGTTTTTGCCCTAATGTTGTTACATTCAAATGCTCTATTAAGATAGAAATCTTCATTGTCGCATTGTATCTTCTTTATCTAMGTGCCTGCTAGGTGAGTCTTGGAATACAGTTCCTGTATCTGTATTTTCACCCAGATGCACTGGGAGTTGGTTAAAAAGAGGCTGATCAGTCGAAAACTATCCGTAGCAAAAATTGGGATTTCAGCTTATTCAGTTCTCTGAGCTGCTGATTGTGCGACCAGGTGCAAAGAGGGCAGGACAACTAGAACTGCTGAGAGGGGAGGACAACTAGGACAGGCTGGGACTGTCCCCGAGGACTTTTTAGTTTTAGAGGTGTCTGCGCTGCTCCTGTCAGGAGCTGGATGGAGTCCTTTGCTGAGCTATGAAATAGGGGAATGTTGAGGAGTTGTGCTGGTCCTGGTGAGTGGTTCCTAGCAGTTTGAGGGGAAAGTCACTGTAATCTCTGTTAGAAGAGGGAATGACTTGCATATCTTTCTGAAATGGTCCTGGTGGGGCGCCAAGGACTTCCAGCCTGAKTGCTTTCTCTGCAGTAGGTATGAGATTTTATTTTTGAGGTTGATGAATTTTTAATCTTAATTTGATTTTTTYCTCCTCTATATCCAATAACTTCGTATTGTTAATTTGGTATAGTTTTGCTCAAGTTGAACAGAGAAGTGTTTTGATTTCACTGTAGCTTAATTTCCAGAAGTTTTCTTCATAGAACCTTAGGGAACTTTCTTTTATAACTCACTGATTTTAGTATTGTTGTGTTATTGTATGGCTTGTTTAGTGTTACCAATGATAGCAAGGACATGAGTATTACATTGCCCAAAACCACAGTGAAGTTAATACTCTTCCTTTCAAATTATCAAACTGCCTGTAGAGCTTGAACAGCTTGGCATTTGGGTGGAATCTGCTCTCCGAAGYGGCACAGCAGACACTATCATTTTAAGTCGAGCACATTCAGCTGTTTTTAAAGAAGCTCTTATGGTCAAAGCATGGATACTAGAAACTCCCTATGCGTAATTGAAAAGAGTGGTGGTTAACTGATGTGCCATTGATGGTAACTCAGCACTATCTGCTGGATGACAGGGCTCCACCTTCTACAGTTAGCTCGAGTATATTCTTAGTTATTTTGAAAAATAGGTAGCACCTGGAAGGCCAATACCAAAGTCTCTGTAACGCTTATGGAAGTAAAGACTAGTTCYGATAACAGGAACAGCTTCCATGGAGAGTGTTGGTGCTATCTTCAGCATGCCCTGCTTCCTCCTTGCCCCTGTGCGGCTCCGAGCCGTGGGCGGGCGCGGGAGGTGCCCGGGACACGAGGACACGCACGTGTCGCACGCAGGGAGCCGCAAGCCTGGCCTGGGGCCGGCGCAGCCTGTCACCCGACACACACCCGCACGGGGCAGGGGGCGAAGATCCACGCAGAGGAGGATGCGGCACTTGGTGTTGGTGGCAGCCCGTTATCTCTTTGGGAGCAGGCCGCGTGGGCCATCAGCGGGACCCAACGGGGCTGGTCAGCGTGCTCGTCTCCATAGGCTCCTTGTTTAGCCAAAAACAGCCGCAGAATCTGTAGTGCAGGTGGATCTTCAGCTTGATCTGGTTTTAAAACCCCCAAGCTTTTAACTCTTCAGCCATGGAGGATTTACACTGAAAACAAGGATTGTCCTGACTCACCTTAGGCACACCAATGAGATATTGGTTAAATCCTAATAACAGCTGTTTAAAGAGATGGGCCCTAGCGATTTCCCGTATTTATTAGCAGGTAACCAGTGCACATACTTTGAAATATTCTGAATTTGACTTGAGGTCGTGCTGTAAATTGCTAAAATACTGCCTGTTTTTAAAACATTATCTTTATTGTTTTTTTTCCTGTCTTGTAAGAGTTTCTTGGAGAATATAAATATTCTTGTGCTTGCACCATGTGTCTGTGTGCTTGTACCAACCAGTGAATAATGAATAGGATTAACAGTAAAAAACATGCGTTTCTGTGATCAGTCTTTATGGTTGTCTTGGGAAGCTCCATTCCCAGCATATTTGCGGGCAGGTGAAATCACTTTTGAGCAGAGCTTTGAAGCCCGAGTGTGTAGGAACCGTAATAGGTATCATCTGTTTCTCTYCAGCAGCTTCCCTCCCTGGGGAGTGTCCAGGCTGCCTTTCTCTCAACCAGTGGGCACTTTGCTGCAGTGAGGGACACGGGGCCCGTATGTAGGTGCCTGTTGCTTTCTGGGACTGTAGTTTGCTTTGCAGTGTTTGAAATGTTGCTATCTATACAGCATGTTGCTGTCTTCAGCATGACCCAGTCTAGGATGCAAGTTATCTCATGTTCTGCCATTTTAATGTATCTCTCTTTACTTTGGCACTGCCTGGTTGAGGAGGCAAGTGTCTCTTTGCCTTCTGTTTTATATCTCAAGYTTTCTGAGCATCTTTTTGTCCTTCTCTTCACAAGGAAGTAAGAAGTGTGACGGGAAGGTGTGATTTTTAATTTACACCAGAGTTCTTGGCAAATAATGACTTTTCACACCCCGTTATTGCTGCTTAGCCTGGAGGAGGAGTTGGATGGCCACTGTTGTCATGTCAAATTAAATGCACTCCTGCAATTCGGGAAGACCTGCCTCTTCCTTTAACCCCTTTGAGCTGCTGAAGTGGGTTGGCAGGAGAGCACAATCTGAAGTGTGTCTGTGTTGSGGCTCTGTTATTGAAGGGTGTAAAGCAGCAATGGTTGGGTTTGTCTGAATGGTATGGTTGGGTTTGTGTGCAGCTGGTACACTTGGTACGCTATTTTTTATTAAAAAAAAAAAAAATCCGAGCTTACTTGGATCACTTTCTCTCATGCTCACTGTGCATTGCCAGTCCAGGAGTACCTGATGATGCTCCCCTAGCTCGTGTGTGCCCTAGAGCTGGTTCGCGTGAATATGAAAATCTCTTGTGGGGAGTTTCCTACTGTAGAGGAGTTGGTAGAGTCGGAGTCTGGTTACAAGTAATCCTCTTTTTGTGAAGTTGCTGATTTTGGCTATTTCCTAGCCTTAAAAAAAAAAAAAAAAATGCTGTTAACAATAAGGGTGGATTTTTTTCTTGCTATCAACTTGTAGCTATTTATGGCCCATAGTGTGGCACAGTGCCCCGCTCTCTGTATTGCCTGCTCTGTCTGCTAAATGTGAGGCATCATGGGGTGGGAGAGATGAGCAGGATGGACTGGATTTAAGCAGGCATGCAGTGGTATGGGGTGTCCTGTCCTCACAGTTCAGATAAGTCCTTCAAGGAGAGAGGCTGTGACTCCTGGAGCTGAAGGGATTTCCAGCTTGCCTGGGGCCCCTCTGAGCTGCAGCAGGTGAGGTGCTGAGATGCCCAGGGGGACGTTGCCATCCCTGTAAGCCACCAGTCACCCTGGAAGGACCTGTCTTGCCAGGGATGCTTGGAGCCTCCCTGTGACCTGGGTAGGGTTGTTCCCTGCTGTCCCCAGAAGCTTTTATTGCCCCTAATTGTTTGTAATTGAGGGCTAAGCTCAGCTTGCAGCTTGGTGGTGCTGAGAGAGTTAATGTGCCTGGTTTACTGTAAACATATAAGTGACAGACTTTTTATCTGTTCTTTCTTTTCCCCTTTTCTGTAAAATGTCAACCATTTCCTGACAAGCCRTGGTGGTGAATTTCACACCTTTTTCTGCTCCGTGTGGAAACCTGGGTGTTAATGGTACTGGAGCAGGTCGTGTTTTATAAGGAATGGGGCTGTCTCTTAGAACAGAGGGAAAGGAGGAGAGGTGAAGAAAGAGGGAGTCTTAAGAAAACTGCTGCTTGCAAAAGGCACTAGTTTGATTACTTCTCATTAATATTATTCAGAGCATGTAAGTATAGCACTACTTGCACTTGCAAGTTTTATTTTTTGTCTGCAAGATATTTGAGTTCAGTGCAAAAATAATCCTGTCTTTGTTTCACAGTGGCGATTCCTTTGCAGTGCCTGAAGATGGAAAGTTGGTCGGTTGATCAAGTCTGCAACTGGTTGAGACAGAGAAATTTGGGAGAATTAGTTCCTAAGTTTCGTGGTAAGCATTTTTATTGTTTTGTATTGTATTGTATGTGTATGTTTTTAAAAACATTTCTTGATATTATTCTAATTGACATCACCTCCCTTGATTTGGGCTATGCATATATAAACCGTGTTGTGACTTATATAGAAATTTCTTAGGGAGAGAACTGACAGWCCTGATGAAACAAGTGTGCAGATTTGTTATGAAGTCTGGAGAAAGGCTGAGGGGAAAATGTTTGTGGAAAGGTGCACTTGCTAGAAACAGAACTGGCAGTTTAACAGGCTCTGAACGGGCCTATTTTATATTGTATACATCCTTTGAAATAATGCAACTGTAGTATTTAAATGTCTGAATATGTAAACACTTTACAAAAATGTACCTGAGAAAGTGCTCCACAATTATGGTGTGCTGTGCGTTCTCTTAAGAGACCYGCTTTGCTTCTTTAATAAAAGAGCAGGATGCTCTGGTCAAAGCAAAGTCTGACTTAAAGCATTAAAATTGTCACTTCACCACTTTTATGTATTTCAGAACTGTTGCTTTGTTACTGGAAGGAATCAAGGAATCTGGCCAGTGACCAAAACTTCTGGCACAAGTTTAAATCATTTGTTTTAGCTACTGTCCTTTCTATTTCTTATAATTTCTTTTAACAGTTGAAGAACAAAATCCGCAGTAGAAAGCTTTTTTTTTTTTTTTTTTTTTTTTTTTTTTTTTTTTTTTTTNATCTGTTCTGTATAACTATAAAGTTATTTTACTAGAACTTTAATCTTATCCCCTTCAATCTTTAGAAGAAGAAGTAAGTGGAGCAGCTCTTCTGGCTCTTAATGATCGTATGGTGCAGCAGCTGGTAAAGAAGATTGGGCACCAGGCAGTGTTAATGGACCTGATTAATAAATACCACCAACAAAGCAGTGGTCTGCAGTCCCTCACCTGCTACTGTGGAGCAGCTTCCCCGAAATTCACGGAGGCAATCAGTGGGTGAGTCTGTGTGTCCCTCTGAGTACAGCTGTATTCTTAGCACTTCAGAACTGGTGTTTACTAGCTCTGCTGCTGAAAGACGTAACTGTTTTTACCCTTTGAGTGGTCTCTGGCAATGTTAAATGCAAGATACAGCTCTTACTTTGCCGTTTTGAATACGGCATCAACGTTTCTGTTAATTCAAACAATCCTTCACTTCCAATTCTAGGCCCTAATTTTAATTTACATGAAGCAWCCTCAGACTTTTCATCACTGTGGCTGAAGTGTCCTGCATTTRCTATATTAAAGCTTTGAGATATTTATTTTTAAATGCTGTAACAACAAAAACCTTGGAGTAAAATCATGATTTAGCTAGAGAGGATGTTTGTGGCACCAATATTGAAATATAATCTCCCAAAGGAAACTTTCTGAATTTGATCAAGGTATAAGCATTTAATAATTATAATGTGAGCTGCTCAACAAGGAATTAGATAGTGTGTGGGTTGTTCTTCCCCCCCCCCCCCTTCTTTTCTTTCTCCTTCCGATCTGGTATAAACTCTGCTGGATTTTGTTTTGGGCATGTTGGGTGAGAACAGGGGTCCTGGGCTCTCGGAGTTCTCATCCAGTCCCAAGAAACCTAGAGATAGGCTGCAGTGGGTGCAAAAATGCCATCTTAATGAGTGCACATTCCTCTCCCAGTTTTGAAAGAAGAGCCTGTAAGTTGTTCATGCATAGTAGCAACCCAACAGAAGCAGGTATGTAGAACATTTGCTCKACCGTTTACTTTCATGCAAAAGGAATCCAGTTTGTGTGCTCTGTGCTGGCTCCACAAGGACAAATGAAGAATGGTAAATGCTGTTTACTTGGTTATTCCGAAGTGCACTAATGAGAAGAAGTAAAATGCTTATAGACACATTCTGTGATCCCCGAGTCTCCAAAATGTTTGCCACCCCCCCTCCCAAAAAATGATGCTCCACTGATGGAGGAAAGGAGAGGCCGGGAAGAACAGGATGTCCCTGACCATATAGTTTATGGCAGACTGTAATTAAACAATCACAACCTGTCTTGGTCCTTTGCACAGAGGTCCTGCCTCACTTGATCTATAGGAAGCTTGCTCTCTGGAGGTAGAGCAGGACTCTGCTGTAAAGGAAACTGCTGTTTCTCCCCACATTGTTTGAAGTGCAGGAACTACACAGTGRTTGCAGTACGAGAAAACATGTTCTCATAGTTAAGACACTTCGAATGCTGCTTTGAATGTTTGAATTTCATCCTTGACTTTGTCAGGGATGTCTGGCCCGGCTACTTATCTGATACGGCTGCTCTCTCTGCACTGCCCGTGTCCTGCAAGGCTGGCCTGACTGTCTCAGCAAGAGCGCTCAGCTGCAGTTGTGTGTTGAGTGCTGAGGGCACAGCTTTTCTGGGAGTTTCTGCAGTGTGTTTTTTTTTTTTTTTTTAGTCAAATGCTGGAAATCTCAAATGTTAATAAGTATAACTTACCTTAAAAATCTTTCCTTGGCTAGTCTTTCTGCCTAAAATGTAGATACTTAAATTCTTCTCTTGCAGGGAATTCAGGTAAATAAGTTGCTGTTGTGAAACATGTGCATGTATAAGATATTTGTATTGTCACATCCTCTAGGATGAGAAAAAAATCAAGATATTGAATGACAGGTTCCTCCACAGACTGAGGCAAAAGCTCCCATGGTAAAAATAGTATTTGATGAACTAAAGGCTGTATCCAAATATGCAGCCAGCTTTGTCATTTATTAACTCTACAGTGCTTGTCCAAAAGTCATTATATATGTCTATATATGATGTCTATATAATACATCTTTATCTTGAACAAAATCCCTTAACAATTTATCTTGGTTTGTGACTGGAGTAATTACTCTACAGTATATAGAGTAATAGAGTGACACCTTGTTTGGAAACAAGCTTATTGTTTTTTGTTTYATAAGTTGATTCTGATGTAGAAGACCAGAGTATGTGACATAACCAAAAATTAATAGATTCACCATATATGTTAAATAAGTTCACTTTCTAACAGTTCCTTACCGATGTTAGGTTGGACCAGGATCTTGGTTGCTTGAGCAAGTTCCCCACGCTGAGCTTGCTGCCGGCAGCATCTGGAGCCGGCCGTGCGGTCGCCCAGCAAGTGCAAGATGACTGTTAGCCTGAGCTGCCGCAGTTCCTGCCKTCAGCAGCATGTTCCTAACCCTCCTCCTGCCATGCCTGAATCCAGCTGAAGTCTCTCCTGTTTTGGCCGCATTGTTTTTGGTTGGGTCAGCTCCCCAAAGTAGCTCCCCACAGCTCCTAGTGAGTGAGTAGCAGTGCCAGGACGGAGGAGGGAGTTGTGGGCAAAGCGGCAGGGAAGGGAGCAGCACGATAGCAGCCTCCATGAAGGTTTGCTGAAGCTGCTGAGGAGATTCCAGGCAGTTGGAAGCAGTACTCTATTTCTTGCATGAATGTAACTCCCAATGCTTGCTGATGCTCTCCTGACCCCTCTTTATCAACCTCTTTTATCCTGTTGTCTTTAGGGTATCTTCTAGCACGTATCTGAATTATGCTTAGCTCACCTCCCCGCTAGAGGCAAAAATGTGTTCATCAGCCATAAACTTCTGAGGGCAATGCCAAAGTGATGGAGTTGCAAAGGAGCCCTCTGTGTGACTTGCATCTCCAGAGGGTTGGAGCAGGATAGGAAACAGCATCTTGGGTCTGTACAGGTAGGGTTGAAGTGTTCTGGGTCATGCAGTAGAACCAGCGTATGAGGAGTTCGAACGGAGAAGTTAGCAAGTAAGCGCTAGGATGGTTTCCACTTCCAAGTTTGGCTGCAGCTGGGAGCCACATAGGGAACTTGCTGCTTTYTTGTGCCATAATGAGGCGACTGAAAAGAGTGCGCAGACAAAACTAAGAGGAAAAGGGGAATTTCCCCTTGTAAGCATCAGTGTCACCTGTAGTATCAGGGTTCCACATTGAGCATAACTATGTGAGGAACACTCTCAAAAGTGTCTTTAAGGTTAGAGATTCTGAATAGTTGAGGTACAAAAAGGAAGGTGTAGCGTCTTCAGAAGGTCTTGCTGGAGTCGTAAGTTATGGGAGGCTCTATTCTTCAGTTTGTGTTCATCCTTCCTAAAGCCTGACTTGTGAAAATCTTAAAGGCCTTAGCAGCAGTGCTTGAAGAGCAAAACTTCTRATGATGTCACCTCATTAAGAATATCTTTAATAGCTGTAAATGCTTTAATAACCTCTTCATAATAAGAGGTTCAGTCAAGAGGCAGGAGAATAATCTGTGAGTGAAGTGAATGTGCCTGTCAGTCAGCCTTGACTGACATCCGCTTGTACCTAGTGKGTTAACACTGAACAATGCCTGTACTCCTGCTGCCTGCTCCTTAGCCCTTAGGAAATGCAGCTTCAGCAAAACCATGAATTTAAAAATCCAGGGAAGAGCTGAGCCCATGGTATAGCAGCCCCGAGCATCTGATTGGCAAAGTTATCAGTTTTATCTGCCTCTCATTGTCTGTAGAGTTAAAAATGGTTGATAACTGCCCTGAATTCTTGGCACCATTACAATAGCCCTCATCTTGGATCTCTTTTCCCCCAACACAGTGTAAAAATGTGCATGTCCTGTAACAGAAGGAGAAGAAAGAACAGGAAGGTGAGGAAGGAGCACATGCAAAATGGTTGTACAGTGGGAAACAGTGTTTTGGCGTGGGATTCCTTGAACATGAGCAAAGTGGGTATCCAGAGAGTCTTGGTGCGAGTGAGAGGTGAACTGGAACTGAAAGMAATATGAGGAAACAGAGATGAGAAGAGACCAGGTAGCCGCCAGGAATCGCGTAGAGTGGCTGTAACAATGAGAAGTTCACTCAAAGGCGCAATGTGGGCATAGCCTCCATTTAAAGGGCAGGGGGGAAAGGCTGCCAGATTTATTTTCTTAGGTTTTGTAACTCTGYAGTGATTAAAATACGATTAGGTGATATTATTTACCCTTTTCCTTTGATCTTGTCTGAGTTTGATAAATTGATTTTAAACTATATCAACATCATGTAAAACTGTGACTATTCAATTTTTTTTAACCTTTCCATTTCTGCTACTGATATTTTTAGACTGTAAAACTATCTCTTTTGCATAAGCTGCACAAAACTTCCCAGTGAAAATCGTTCTTTTTTTCAGGATTACTGACAAACAGCTGTTCAGTTCTTTTGGTCCTGTGGAGCAGAAAAGGTATCTTTCTCCAAGTGACAATGAGGAAGGACTAATTGATCAAAGAGTATTAAAGCAGAAGTGAGTTCCTAATGTGCTTATGAAGTTCTCTTTACATTTTGAAAAGGTCGTAGTGATTATTTTTCCTCTGTTGAGACTGAATGGATGTCTTGTGTTGCCAGAATTAATTTATTTCTGTCAAAAAAAAGTGATCTGCCCTGTGCCTAAATGTTGGAAACCAAGCTCCAGATGCAGGTGTAATTAAAAAACAGTGAGATCTGAAATGAGCTAGAACTTAACTGAATCAATGGGCAGGGTCCTGGGGCTTCATTTGTTTCCTCCTGTAGAGGGAGAGGTGCAGGGTTGTCCTCCTGCTCATCTCCTGAGCCCTGCCCCGCTTGACTTGTGGCTGCCCTGTTCTGAGAGAAGGGGAAACAACTGATGTCCTTGAAGAAAAAAGAGGCAGAGAAAGCACTTTTCAGAGCAGAGAAAAGGGCATAGTGAAGCACCTAGTAAACATTAGTRACAAAAACATAGTAAAATGAAACGTTTTTTCCCCCTAATAATGCTCTACTGTGATTTTMTTTTACAGAAGAATAAAATACAGCCCCCAGTACCCCCATTCTCATTAAAATGCTCCTGCAATGATAGTCTCTAGCTATACTTCGAAGAGATGCTTTATTTTTAATTAAGGATGAGTAATTTACCATGTATTGTATACAGAGTTTTAAGTGGGTTGTGTGAATCAGCCTCACCCAGAATAGACTGGCTTTAGGAAATGTTCTCAGTAAATGCTCTCCATACACAGCTTTCAGGCCCCATAATGGCCTGTTAAGGGAAAGGGACTGCAGATTCACCCTGGGGCAAAGAAGCAGAGAGGAGAATTTTCTGTAAATGCAAGTGCCCCTTCCCTGTGCAGCCCGGATGATTTATGCTCCTGAAGACCCGAGCGAATTTTATGAGGGTTTCTCTTTAAAGCTTAGATGAGAAGCTGGCCAATGTCTTTCTCAGAAACAGCTGTTTTAATGACTGATTAAGGTTGAAAATGGAACAGAACTTCCCTTGCCACTCTTAATTGCTGCACTAGGTTATTTCTAGTTAAGTAGTGTATTTGGAGATGAATGCTATTTAGAATTAGTGAGGACTTGGACACTGATTAAAGCTGTGTTAAAGAGCTTAGTTAAACTTGCAGTTAAAATTATTGATCTGTGGCCATGGTTACACTTGCAGCTTCTATTTCTCCCCCAAAACATGTCTCTTGTGAAAATACACAGCTTCAGCTGTAACTGCAGCTTCAGTAACAGGTATTGTTTTTCTTGGAAGGAATTAATGGACACTTTTATGAATTATTTTAGCTGAGTTGCTAGTTGTTCTGTAAGTTACCTGTGCAGATAATACTTGATAACTGTGTTTAAAATGCACACTCCAGCATTACTGAGTATTGCAGAGAGATCAGAGATTTTAAACACACAACGAACATTATGTGAATGTAACAATTGTATGCTTTTGTTTTTATTGAAAAATCACCAGAGAAGATTGCTTAAACACAAAACGAAGATTAAGTGAATGTAACAATTGTATGCTTTTATTTTTATTATATTGAAAAATCGTCAAACTGCATTATGCAACAAGCAGGTGAGGTTTGATGTGTTGGCTCACTGGAATGATTTTTTGCTAGCAGCAATGGAAGTGCAAGTGGCAGCGTTTCTGCCAAGCTGCTGGAGCAAAGGGGCTGGCTCTCGCAGCCTTGTTCCCTTAGCGTGGAGTTGTGTGTKTTCAAACACACTTGTATTTCATTCTAAAATATTATTGCACACTTTTAGCATTACCACCCAATGGTGATGATTTCAACAAAACCTAGTAAAATATTTGATCTCCAGGGAGATGAAAGGCATTTTCAGATCTTGTTTGGATACTGAGGAAACACCTTCTCTATTGGGTAAGATTAAAGAGACCCTTGAAGAGAGAAATGAAATTTGGAGTCCTGTATTGTACCAGCAAATATGAAGTGACTGATGGTGGAGAAATTTCATTTTTGTCATCCTAGCCATAAGAAAAGTTTATTTTCTTCATACCTGTTTAGAAACTTGCCTTGCAGCTGAGGTGGTAGAAGGAAACTGTGGAGTGTTCTGTAAGTCTTAAGATTTGAACCTCCCAAACCTTGCCACTTTTCTAGGTAGTATCTCAACTCCACYGGTATTAGCAAGAATAGCAATTTCTGCTGCTGTGCTACAAATTATTGCATGTCTTAAACTAGCATCCTTTTTCAAGCTAGTTAAGTGATACCTTGTTGAAAATTACCTGTGGTAATTAGAAGCCTGTTTACTGCATCACTTCAATCAGTAAAGGCAGTGAGAGCAGAGGATTCAAACTTTGATTGCACAGCTCCTAATTGATGCTCTATTGAAGATCTGCACTTCATCTGYACAGAAGGGATTTCCAAGTGATTTCAGAATCTATTTTTTCCCTCTTCTGTATCAAAGTGTGATCCAAAAAGCACATGAGAATATGTCTGTTTGTATATGTCTGTTTAATCCTAGTATATATATTTTTCCATTTTCTGAGGCTGCTCAGCATTGATAGAAGCTTATTGCAGTATGCATCTACTGCTAATCATCTCTGTCCCATAAAATATATTGAGTTTGGAGAGACACTTTCCTTAACTTTTTGTACCTGTTTAGCAGGCACGCTGCTAATACCTGGCGCTTTTTTTTTTTTCCCCTTCCATTTGCAACACAATTTGCAGCAGTTGCTGGGTTAGCCAGGTCAGCAAGGTTAGCAGTTACAGGCTAACTTGTCCGAGAATAAATAGAGACTCTTACCTATAGTCCTATGGACCTCAAAGGAGCTGTCTGCAAGATACACGTTTTTCAAATGTTGTAAATCACGCTATAACAAATGCTCTTTTCTCATKGTATTGTGGTGGATTTCTCCAGCCTTAAGATTTTGACTACCATGTTTTGTTTCTTTACACCCTTCTCTGAAGGTGTGAAATAGGTAAGACAGCAACACTCCTCCAAGAGGATCTTGCTGAGGCCCTGCAAACCTCTTTATTTTTATCCCTGCGTTTTGATCCTAGTTTGCTGTAGAGAGCTTTGGGAGTGAAAACTTGTGTGCGGTTGGCAGCGTTTCCCTCTGCAGCCTTCCTAGACTCCAGGGYGAGTTTGGCTTGGAGGAGACTTGGGAACTTGTCCAGTCACATCTGGGATGTGGATGAGGGTGGAGGGATCTCCCTCTAGCAACAGGGCATTTCCTTGGTTGCTGACACCTACAGGGAGTATGTCTCAAGTTAAGTTAACTTACAGGATACTAACTGAACTGTTAGTRTCCTGTCCTTAGTTGGTATCCTTCAGAGTTGTTGGAGAGAAATGGACTTGGGCGTCTGGTCCCATGTAGGTGTCTCTGGCTGTGAAGCACCAGCCTCCTTCAGTAGTGCTTATGTCTCCTCAGTGAATGTAAAGGGAGGCTACAGGGCTGCTGCAGATACAGGTATGTGTGAACCTATACAGCGTAAAGCTCTGCCTTTGTCATCTAGAAAGATGGGGTTATAATAATAATAAAAAAAAAAAACACCTTTTTAAAAAGCTGCCTGTCATTTCTAAGCTGCTGTCTGCAGCTCACATCAGAGGGGGTTGCAGTGAGCCCCGCCGCACAACCGCGCGCCCGCTTAGCCCCTTCGGAGCGCCCCGCGTTTGGAGACTCCCTGTCGTGCCCAGACCCCCGGCGAYGGGGCAGCTGCCCCTTGGCCCTTACGGGGCGCGTTGCCCCAGGCCTGCGCCCCTGCTCGGGGCGCCCGTGGGCCGCTACCGCCGCTTTCCCGCCCTCCCGCCCGTGGGATCCCGCTCCAGGGCCTGGAGCTCTCCGCACTTAGAGGCTCCTTCTGCTTCGTTTGCAGCCATTGTGCTCCTTAACTGCCTCTTTCCGTGGCCGTGAGTTCCGTGCCCTGGGGGGGATAGTCTTACTCTAATGTCCTGTATAATATTTTATTATGGAAGCTGTTAAGCTCGCTGTCTGCTAGTAWATTAGCAGAACCCCCAGGAAACACAGAAAAAAGAAAAAAGACAATTGTTTTGCAATGATAGCAAGTCCCCCGTGGCTTCCTCTGTTGTGTTTTCTGTTTTCACCTGGTGACCGCCTTTTAGCACCTTGTTAAGTCCACTGATTACAGCAGTTCACATGACGCCTGCTTTTAACCTCCTGTTTTCTGCTTGCAACCTTTGTGATGTTCTTATGTGCAAACTGAGAGAGCAAACTCCAAATTACCAGTAACTTTCCCATAAGTTACATTTTTGCTTACATTGTTTTTCTTTCCATCTTGCATTCGTATATRGGAAGGATGTGATCACTGGTTGTGTAATCTCTTTCTCTTCCAGAAAGAATATGAAATCATTTCTTGTCAGATATAAGACATTACAGTGGACAAGCTCTTATGCTTTGCCAGACTTTCCTTATGATGTCAAGTGCATATTAGCAGAAAAAAAATGCCCTGATCACAGTATGAGAATAAGGATTATTGAATTCTTGCAAGCAGACATGACAAAATACTTGAAAGGATCTCTGTAAGTAAACAGGGTTGGATTCATTTGTGGGGCTTATTCCAAATGGCTGCAGAATTTGGAGTTTATTTTGGAGATTTTTGTCAAATAGCTATGAAATCACATTCCCTCTAATATGTGCACTTAAATAGAACAGTCTAAAAGCCTGAARCCTGTTAAGTCAATAGGAAGACATGCAAACCTTGAAGCTGTTCTCTTTGCTATTTGGAGTGGAATCAGTCGTCTTAGAAATATTTCTTAGATGCATGTTGTCAGTTTAGTGTATATCAATATAGACTCAAAAAAACCCCAGTTATTATCCAGAATATCAACTTTTTTTTTTTTTTTGCTTTCTTTAACATTTCCTTGTTGTTTTAACAGGTATCCAAACAGTCAACAGTATAACATCGTTGTCAATGCTTTGCTGCAGGCATACCCATTCCTTAATGAAGATGGAAATGGCTTTGTAAGTATTATAAACAGTAACTTGAAGATTCCTGAAGTGTGTTTTTTTGTTTGTTTGTTTTAAATAATTGATCACAAGGAGTAACTCAGTTTAGAGAAAATCAGTATTAGCTCTTATATTCTGGCTTTCTTCACTATGAACTTCACACTGAAAAGTCTGCCAAATCTCACTTTTATTTTCTTATATTAATGGAAGATTAACCTCCCTCCTCAAAGTCACTGTGCAGTCGTGCAGTCCCATATGAAATACCTTTGAAGGTCTTCCTGGTGGCTCGTTGAGTACAGTGTTTCTGGCTTGATTTCACAGAATGTTTAAGGTTGGAAGGGACCTCTAGACATCCTCTAGTCCAACCTTCCTGCTCCAGCAGGGACACCTAGAGCATGTGGCAGAGGGTCACATCCAGGCGGGTGTGGAAGACTTCCAGAGAAGGAGCATCCACAACCTCCCTGGGCAGCCTGTTCCAGGGCTCTCTCACCCTCACAGGAAAGAAGTTCCTCCTCATGTGGAAGACGGAACTTCCTGTGTTTCAGCTTATACCCACTACCCCCTGTCCTGTCACTGGCCACCACTGAGAAGAGCTTGGCCCCTTCCTCCCTACTTTCCCCCTTCATGAACTTACACGTGTTAATCAGATCCCTTCTCAGCCTTCTCCAAGCTAAACAGGCCCAACTCACTCAGTCTCTCCTCATACGGTAGATGCTCCAGTCCCTTAATCATCTTTGTCGCTTTCTGCTGGACCCTCTCTAGAAGCTCCACGTCCCTCTTATACTGGGGGGCCCAGAACTGCCCCCARTACTCYAGGTGCGGCCTCACCAGAGCTGAGGAGAGGGGCAGAAYCACCTCCCTTGACCTGCTGGCAGCACTCCTCCTGATGCAGGCCAGGATCCCATTGGCCTTCTTGGCCACGAGGCCACTGCTGACTCATGGTTAACTTGGTGTCAACCAGGACGCCCAGGTCCCTCTCCGTGGAGCTGCTTTCCAGCAGGTCRACCCCTAATCTGTACTGATGCYTGRGGTTATTCCTCCCCAGGTGCAGGACCCTGCACTTGTCCTTGTTGAACCTCGTGAGGTTCCTCTCTACCCAGAGAGGTGGTGATTTCGCACYGCTATATGCAGGGACACACCCCGTCCCTGGATAAAGTCAAGTAAACATGATTGTTAGAAAGGGAGAAAGAGAAAGAAGTTTTCTGCAGTCTGTAGAGAGCTGTTTGAGGTAGGAAGGAGTATTAAGAAATGACCGATGTTCCCACGGTGCATTCTCATCTCTTGTGTGTTAGATTTGCTATCCAGCTACCTCAGTTATGTCAGGAATCCAGAGGCTAATAAAAATACTACTGGAAAGGTCTGGTTAGCATCTTGGTGGGAGCATACCAAAAAGGAATTGGAGGAACTGGCCCTTATTTGAACTGATTTTTTTTTTACTCCTATGACCTAGAATGCATCTGTGGTGTCAGAGGGTAGTGTTTACCTTTTGACTTCATGTCATTGCTTTGCTATGTGATGCTTTTTAGCATCTTGTACAAGCTTGTGAGAGAGGGGATTAAGTTTCAGCATATATAAATGTGCATCCTGTGTACAGTTACTACAGAAAGCAAAATGATTTTGATTTTATATATATATACACACACACACACATATATATATTTTATATATATATATATATGCATATATATATATAAAAGGAGGAATAGGTGGATATTTCAGTTCTCCTTTGAGCCCAGACACTGTAAGAAGGAAGCAGATGAAAAAAGCAAACTCATCTCAGAAAAGGGAGGGAAAACAAGGACCCCAGAGCTACTCTYCTTGCTTTTTTCTTTCAAAATTCTTTTCTGAATAGCCCAGTGGGAGTCCCATGCCCTGGGTCTTGGGTAATGTTAAGGCTCTACTTGACTTCATTTGTGACGACTAGCTGGTGTGCAGTTCAGGGTGTTTCCAGAGACATTTTATAGCCCTTCCGTCTTAAAAGCTGTTTCTAAACAGAATTTCCTAAGAGCTTTTCATTGGGTTTTCATTGCAGCAAAAACATAGGCTTTAGTGAAACTTTTTAAGACCATTCTTTGGGAAATAAAATAGTTCATTGCTTTCCAGATTGGTCTTGGAAGTGATACTGGCAAAAATAATTTGGGAAGTCGTGTGATGGGGAAGAGACATGAGAACTTTTTTTTTAATCTTATAATATCTCATTCACACTTACTGGAAGGGATATCCATATGAAATGACCATAAGGAAGCAAGGAGGCTGGCACTGGCAGTTTGCAGTGTTGCTGGTCTGTTCTGCTCATGAGCTGGGCTCTCCCTCCCTTACCTGGGTTGAGGCTGGAGCAATTATCTTCAAGGTGCGTGTGTGCACACTTAATTAACTCTCCCCTTCCTCCAAAGTTATGTTTTTTTATTGGATCTAGTGTTATACACTCCTTTCTTCCTTGACAAGCATGAAGGCAGGAAGACATTTTTTTGTTTTTCAAATATGAAATACTTGTATGTCACAACAACCGAGGCTTAAAATAAAACCAACAATGCATGGGTAACTACTTAGCATGAGACTTGCTGTAAAACTGAATTGGCAGTTCTGGATTCATAATATCGTAAGGAGAGACTCAAAAAATGCAATAGCTAACCACCATTCTCTCATCTTTCCTCAGAGGACTGTTTTCACMAGTCAAAAAAAGAAAATTTTGCAGACATTTCTTTTAAAATTGCCACAAATAGGAATATAAGAATTGCTGTTTAATATTCCTAGTAGCAGCCCTGGATCATGGGTCTTGAAAGACATGCAGAATAATACGTAAGAGTTATGAATGTATTTGACTTGTAGTAATCAATTATTGAAGGATTATAGCTCAACAATTTCTGAAAATTACCTTGAAGGAATCTAGGAAAATCATTGTCAATAAAAATACTTCAGAAGTGAAGCAGAAAGCTGATTATTTTAGGACTGATAGTTAAAATCATGAGAAGAAAATTGCAAAATGAGAGTGGTGTCTTAAGGGACAGTGTTGGTTATGTGGGCACCTGACCCCTTGGGCTATAGCGAGCACTGGTGCCTGTCTGTACCCACACTTCTGGTAAGTCATGCAGTGTCTATGAGCGGCTCAGGCACTGCTTGTTGCTGCAGCACGTGGAAGAAGTGTGTGAGGGGAGTGTGTGGTAGGCACTTCAGCATTCCAGAGTTTTAAGTATGAGTAATATAAATATATATGTGTGTGTGTGTATATACACACATAAATATGTATAGAAGCTTAGTCTGATATTATCAGTCTCATATTCTCACAAGTAGATRTGCTTAATAAAGCTCTAGTGTTTCCACATTTATTGGTAATTAGTTGTTTTTGTTTTGTTTTTTAAGATTTCCAGTTTAATTTTGCAGTAGGGAAAAATATGATTCTGTGCTATTGCTCCTTTAAAAAGTATATCTAATRCAATACAGTCTGAGTAATAATGATCCTAAAGAATTGGGTTTAAAATAAAGTTGCTAAGATGGGCATGTACTGAAAAATTTACAATAGTCATTCCAGTAGCAGGAATTACAAAATAATTATATGAAAACCTAAATAATAATAATAAATCATTTCGTATTAATGCAAAACTTTAATCAAAAGCACTTGGAATGAAATGTATTTCTGCCTTTTTTTTTTTCCTCCCCCCATAGCATTTCCCAGTACTTGAAAAATGATGCTCTCCTAAAGTAGCATATTGAGAATTAAAAAAAAAAAAAAAAAAAAAAAAAAAACCTGTTTAGTCATAGTATAGATTATTAGGATTTTCTGGTCTATAATGTAACCAGTATAGTAGTTATAAGTAGTTTTAAAAAACAGGTTTTATACAGAGAGCAAAAGTCATAAATGGAGGTTAGATATTGAAAAGGGACTTCATATACTTGAAATATCCTGAAATTTTGATAAGAAATACTTAYATTGGTCCTTATTTTCATTCATAATATTTCTTTGGTAGGTGAAGTATTTTTCAAAGCGATTTTAATGTATATGTGGAAAATCGGTGCAGTGCAGAACGAGTAAATAGCAAACACACCACCCAAAAGACAGGTAGCATTGAGAATCTAGTGAGGAAGTCAAAACAGAACTAACTACAGTCGCAATAACAGCTGATTATCGGTAAGTCTGGAGCTGTGGGTTCTCATTTTACTGGTGGTTACCTGGAACATTGTCTAATCTAAAAATAAATCTTTATGTGTGTTTGAAATATATATTTTTAAAAAGTTATAAATTGTTTCTTCTGTGTGTGTACAAGGATACAAGCGGACTTAAAATCTCTTTGGAAATTAAGAATTTTGAGAAATTTAGTCTGAGAGAAGGGTGGAGCCTTGTCCTTTTTCCGGAATGGATGTTTGCTAAATGGTGTCTGACGCTCTCAGCTGGTGCCTGTTCGAGCGCCGGGGCTTGTTGGAGGCCGCAGGAGAGGGGCAGGTGGAAGGCCGGGCACGACTCCTCCCTCGTGCTGCCCGCGGCCACGGGAGAGCTGGCGGGACGCAGGTTTCCTGGCCACTGGCCGGGTACCTCTGTGGCTGTGTTACCCACCCTATAATAAGGGTTGTGACCATTTGCAGGCAGTCACTGACCCTCTTTCACTTTGGCCAGCACGGATAAAACGTACAGCTTGAAGAAGGAGGTTTGTGAGGAACGTAGAGAAGGACCTGGCAGGTTCTTGCTCCTCTGTAAGCTCTTCCATGGAGCTCAGTGCCACAAAACCCAGGATTCGCTGCTGACATTCCTGTTTATGTAACTGTTGCATGCAAAATGCTGATTCTCTAGCAAACCACAGCTCTYAATCTCCCTGTAATCCTTTCCCTCCTATGTCCGATACACATGCAGTAATCCCTGCCCTCCCCTCTCAAGCATTATAAATRTATTTATGATAACTTTATTGCCAACCAGTACTTTATCAGCTCAAAGATGTCAATGAAGTCTTTGCTGGCATCCTTTCACAAGATGCATGACTCGCTGAAGGAGCCAGGTAAACTTAAGCATTTTTGTGTATGACAAGAGAGTTGGATAAGCCAAGGAGAATCCTATTACAGAAATAAATTTAGTTAAAACTCTTAATTTGTATGAGGACAGAAGGATGAAACAGTAAATGTTTTTGAACTTTGAAGGATATTTATAGCTCTGCATAACTGTCAGCATATTCTTTCATGTGGAAGAACAAACTAAAATGGCTCCTAGGCAAAACAAATAAGGTTTTCAAAAGGGAGAAAAAAGCATACAAAGCCCAACTAAAAGAATATTAATTGTCAGCTGTAAATGGGATGATCATATTTTCATTAACATTTGCTGAATATTTCAGAGAAATGTYAACCTAAGGTTTTTATTTATTTTAAACCTGTAAAATTGCTTCCAACTGTAACTGTTATCAAGAATAAAGATGTTCCAAATATAATTTCCCTAGGCATATACTGCTGGGATATCTGCACCAAAACATAAATACTTTGGGTCAGAATTTTAAAGGTTTTAGACTTTATGGGTATCAGGTGGGATTTTCAAAATATGTTGTCACTGGARAGCTTCTGAAAATACTGCTAAGCATCTCTGGCACTGGCACTCGAGCTGAGGCCACGTGGTGGTAATAGTCACTGCGTCCACGTGTGGCATAGAACCATAAATACTAAATCATAAATACTAAAAGCTACCTAACTGATTCTCTTAGTTCAGCAGCTTTAGTTTCAGTTTATTGGAACACTGGATCTGTGTAACTGCCGGCCCCCCAAAAGGGAGAGGCCCCCGACGTCTTTCCCGCTTCCWTGTGTCACATCGGGTGCCTGAACGACCGCCTGAGCAGTCGCATTCCCTCCCTGGTGGAGGGGAAGAGCAGTCCAGGGAAAACCCCACAAGTTTGTGTGGTACCAGGGGGCTGCTCTCATTCGCTGTACGGTTGCCTGACRCAGTGTCGTGAAGGCAGCATCCAAAACGAAGGGTGGAGAAAGGAAAGTTAGCAGCAGTTTGGCTGACCGCCCTGGTTAGACTGGTTACATCAAACATTACATTTAATTTCTTTAGTCCCTATTTGGCCGCGCAGGTGACACTAGTCCCTCTCTTTAGCAGCCACTGAACGGTTGGTTTAACCACGGGTGCTGGCTTTTGTGAAGTTCCTGGTGAGCCGGTGTCATCCTACCCAGTGGATAAACAGCCCTTTCTAAAGCAGTGGTGGATGAAGTGACCTGCGTTAGGAGTGGGACAGGGTTTGGAAGGCGCCTGGTAATGACGGGGGTTTTTTTGTTTTGTTTTGTTTCCCCCCCCATGCAGCTGCTGTGGAAACGAGCTCTTAAAGATCGCTTCAAATACGTCCGGAGACCYATTGAAGATGATGAGCAAGTGCTGAGAAACAAGTGCAAATTTGGCCACAGGCGAGGACAGAGCAGGAAACCTGTGTCTGCCGAAAACAAGCCCCTTGACATCAAACTGCGGATAGAGGTCAGATTTCTGGTGTCTGTCTGAGTTCCAGGTCTTCCAGTTTGGCTGCTAGTAGTAAATTATGACCCAGTGAAGAGGTTCCTGAAGTCACCTAATCCCACTAAAGTTTAAAGGTTTAGGAGACCTCTGAAAGGAAAGTGGTCAGGCCTTAGATCTCTTCCCTTCTGGGGAACGAGGGAGCTAAGCCAGATAATGTGAGACCTTAAACATTTGTTGTCATTTGTGCTTGTTGCCAAATGGACATAAAATTGTTTTATTGTTCGTTTTAAAACACACCTACAATTACAATGAAAAATAGAGAATGACATCTAAGGGATAAAACCTCTGATGAAATAACAACTCAAAAGTCATATCTGAGCTGGTAAAAATAGCCATATCCCACTGTCAGAATGCTTTTTGGTGTATAAAAGCAGTTAGTTTTGATGTGTGTTATGCAGCAAGTGCATGCATACATTCAGAAGCAGCCCAGTGTATTTCCCTTTACCAAGAGAACTCAGAGCTATTACTGTCCAGAGTGTTTTGAAATATAGTAATTTATACATAAATGCATTGAAATTTCAGTTTTATTTTACTAATTCTCCTCCTACTTGTTTTAGTGCTGCAATTAAAATATGGTACTATTTAAGCATTTTTAAGACTATAATATTTAGTYGCATATTTGATGTCAATTTACATGATTTCATTCCTCTAAGTGCTTACAAAATATGCCTATTTTTAGGGGAGCAAAGGTGCATTTTTGAGTAATGCATTTCCGTCATACTCTTGTGTTTGCAGGTAACTAGTTTTGTATCAAAAAAGCATATARTCTTTCAAAAGCTTCAGCAAATTCTGTTTATCGCATTATTATTGTATGCAGGAATTGTTTCCTCTTTTTTTTTTTGCTTTAATTGAAACATATCATGAAGAAATGTTCAATTTCTTCTAAAGAAAGAAAGGAAAAGCCTTTTCCTGTATAGTAGGTGTAACTGTACCATGTTGTGTGTCTGCTCTCTAAATGAGGAATCTCCATTCCTTTTACTACATTTCCRAGGCCATTACCAAACCTTGCTTGCTTGTTGAAGAGGCAGAAAAAGGAAGTCCTAAGCATTTCCTGCTGGCACGAATGATGAAAATGAATGAGTTAAGCTGGAAGAAGGTGAGGAAATGTAGATATCTCTGCTGAATAAACTTGACCGATCAGTCTTGTGTGAGCTTGAAGCCAGCTCGACAGGGTTACTTACAGCAAAAGGTTGGGAAATGAATTCCAAATTAAGGAGACCCTTGAAGAATCAGTCCAGGACTCCTTTGTATCTCCACACAGGAAGAGAGGGTCTGCCTCAGGCACACATGGAGCACAAAGGGCATTGCAGGCCASAGCCAACTGGCAAGCAGTGCAAGCAAAGAACCCATCCCTTCCAAAGAGACGACCTACTTGCCAATCACACAGCTRGTTCCTCTGTTGAGGTCTGGTTTCTGAACAGTTGCAATGCACATGACACGTACTTTGTGTCAGTGTAATCTTCAGTTGTTAATGTTATGGGACTTSGATGATTTAAAGTGCATATGTTATTTATTTTTACTTACAGGAAATGCCTAGTGTAGTTATAGGAGGATCCTCCTCAGTCATTTCCCAGAGCCAGGCAAACATAGTGCATCGAGAAGGGGAGAAGGAAGGAGACCAGATGTTCATAAAAATCTCAACATATGACCTTCTTAGGTGTGCGGTGCAGAACCTCTGTTGGCTCAGGGCTGTGGTTAAGGGCATGAGTACCCATCTGTTCTGTGCATGCTGCGCACAGAGGAGACGGGAGCAACATCCCCCTGTCCTCTAATGCTGTGGAGGTTAAACGTCCCCAGGGAGAGGGCCTGGGTGTGGGCACAGCYGGAATGGGCATCCCCAGGGATGGCAGCTCCACAGTGTTTCTGCACAGCCGATTCCAGTGATTGACCAACCTCGCCTTCGGGAAGGCTTTTTCTTCCCTTCAGATGGAATTCCCTGCCAGTCAGATTTTGCCTCCTGCCCTGTCGCTGGGCACCCCTGAGGGAGTCTGGCCTCGCCCGCCCCTTCCTCTCCCCTTAGGTATTTACACCTGTGGATGAGAATCCCCGGAGCCGCCTCGTCACCGTTGTGCCCTGCCCTGTGCTCCCTGGAGTGCGGCCGCCCGCCGCAGCTCCCAGCACCGCTGCCTGTCRTAAACCAGGACACTAGCTAACTTCGGTTAGCTGGTGCTTTAAAATGCTCTTTGAGTCAGCCTTGGATCTGTACAGACAGATCCCTGCTGTACATGTTATATTTCACCTTCTCATGTCTGTTAAATGAAGTATTTTTGTTGTTCTGTGTGTGGGTATAAAGGGAGACGTATGGCCTGTGCTTTGACAGAGAAAGACAGGTTTCACCCATGTTGCTTATGCCGTCATAAGCAGTTGGGGTCAGCAATAAATTGACTCACATGGCTTTGAAAGCTTGCAGTTAGCACTGACATGCAAGTCTAGCTATGAAAGTACCTGCCTGGCTCAAAAGAGGAATTATTTGTGATTAAAGAGCCTGYTTTAATTAAATGTCTCATGTGCATATGTGGCAGCATGGATCCTGCTGCACGTTACCTGCTCGTACTGCATGAGAACAGTCTGCATCGGCCGGATGTCTCATGCATCTCTGTTCAGTGTTTGGATGTGCTGGATGGAGCCTTCCCTTCCTAATGGTCACAAAATCCAGCTGGAGCGTTCCTCACCCTCTAGTTCCTCCTAGTACCCAGAAGAGAAAGAAACGCTTCATGCTAAGCATCATCATGATCAGCTTGAAAGCCCCTGTGCGAAAAGCCTGTCCCTTTCAGTAGGACCTTCATGAGAGCACCTAGTTTTGGTCTGTATTAAATCTGCCAGGCAGGACTCCCAGGTCCCCTCTGCAAAACTGGTTTCCTTCCTGCAGCCTCTGTTAGTGTGTGGGGTTATTCCTGCTCCCCTGCAAGGCCCTGGGCCTCTGTGAGCTTCCTGAGGAGGTTCCTCTGCCACCCTGAGTGGCAGCACAACCATCTGGTCTGAGCCAGGCCTCCCCCTCTTGCTACCTGCAGACTTGTCTCTTAGGTGCTCTTACGGYGCCTTGTAGCTGGACATGCCACAAACAACCCATTGAGACCACTGAAATCACGATGGGTTGAGGTGGTGACSAAGAGCAAACTTCTTAGAAGCCACGGAGTGAAGAAACAGGCGCCTGTGCTGTGGGTAGGGAGCGGACCCTGCGGACTGTCCTCGGCAGCGTGTTTATTAAAGGAGYTGAGGTAAATTCTTGTGTTCATTATAGATAGGAGATTGGTTTTAACACCAAACTTTAATTATTAAGAAAGAAAGTTCATTAAATTATTTTCTGAGAATGCCCATTGTCAAATAGGAGAAATAAGCAGTTAGAGATCACTGGGAGCAGATGAAGATCTTTATTGATGATCTAACTTCAGTCTAGGCAGATTTGCTCTTCCAATGCCTATTGAAACATCTGTGATTTAACCTGATTTTCACAGTTTTACTGGAACACTGCTGTGCTGTAACTTGCTTTCTTGGTTTGATGGTTGACGCAGGGGATCTGGAGTCCTCCCTATGTGAGAGTGTGATGGCTGGTGCCCCAGCTCTGTAAGTAGCTCCTCGTAATTCATTTGTTCCTGATCACACCGGCAATGTCAAAAGCTAAACTAAAGATTTTTAAATTGCACTTGAAATTATTCTCTAATAAGATGTAAAGTGTATTGCAAAATAGTATCTCGCAGGGATAATTTCTTTCCCCTCAAAGAAATTAATTTTCTTTTCATTTACCTTAAGAATCATCTTGTTCGCAAACTAAAAATCAGGAGACAAAAATGAAAACATCTCAAGTGAATCGTGCAGCTCGGTGTCATTGAGATAATGTTCATGGATTGCATTTCTCTGGAAAAAAAGAGCAAATTTGCAGAATAGGAAGAACGTTTAAAGATGAAAACTTAGTTCTAATGCAGTTGTGCACAGAACACATCTCCCTGCAAGCATGGTAATTTTACAATTTTTTTAATAAAAGCAAAAACTTCTTTTGATGACCAAGTCTAAAATCCTCAGGTCAGAAATTACTTGTGTAAAATTCAAGTGGTGGCAATTTTTCTGGTTCTGTCAAAAGCCTTCAGATTTTATTTGAGTCAAATTGTACTTAGAAATAACGAAAACCATAAATCAGAAAGCTCTCTTCCCTTTGGATTTTCAGCAGGGTTGAATAGGAAGTGCTCTCCTCACCCACACACATCTGCCAATGAGTGTTTTACTCCACGCTGGCTTTCTGGCAAAGACCATCCCTGCCGTCAGGCTTGGTGTGTCAGTGAGATCCCGTTGCTCTGTTCTGTTCCTGGCGAATAAACACGGGCTGCTTGCATTGAATCAGCTGGGATTAAAACATGTAGTGATGTAGAAAGTCTGTCCTTGCAATCATCGACTAATCTGTTATTTATATAGCACTGCAGTGCTGCATAAATATACATAGTACTGGATTGTTTCAGTATGTTGTTTGTATAATTGTACAGTAGTAATGGAGCAGCCCAGGGATAAAATGAAGCTAAATGCTGAAGTATGAAAGGCACAGACCTGTCACTCTCCACTTACTGCAGAGTACATAAACTTGAAAATATGTGGCACATACTTCAACAAGCTGTAATCTCTGAAACAACCGTCAGAAAGTTCCTGTACTGAGGAAAACTGAGGCCAGTAGAAAGTTCCTGTAACTTGGTGCTCAGAAGGTGCCAGCAGAGACTTGACTGATTSTTGTTGTTGTGCTCGGTGCTAATTAAGGTGTCTTTTATGGCTGGGTGTGTAGGTATGTGTGTCTATAGAGGACCAGTTCAAACAAACTGTGTTTAAGAGCTTAAGGGCTGTAACTGCCAAGGCACATCAGCGTGGATGGTGATTGCCTCAAGTAGGTAGAAGAACTTGACAAGGAAACCTGGCCTAACACCAGCTTCTGCCCCCCTTATGCATATATGAGGGGCAATTTACACAGCTAAGCTTGGCTTTTCATCACACTCTCCTAKCAGGTAGTAAGTATGACGGTTCCTCCCCTCTTTCTGCTTGTCGGTTGCTGTTATCACTTACAGAAATGTCGCGTGGAGCCAGGCTGCTAGGTAATGTTAACTAAAGCAGCCCGTGAGGGCAGAGCGGCTGCGTGCAGAGACCCCAGCGAYGCCGTGCCGGCCCTGCCTTGGGCTGCCGCCTGTCGGAGGACGGAGCGGCACCGGGGCCGTTCCCCACGTGGGGGCCTCTTGTTTGGGCCCCCCGAGAGAGAGAAAGAAAGGGGGCGAGAGGGGAGAGAGCGCGAGCGGGGCCTCGCCAGCCGAAGAGGCGAGGCGGGCGCGCTGAGGCGGGCGAGGCGGCGCCGGCCGCTGCGTCAGGCCGCAGCGAGGGGCAGCGGCCCCGACTCGCAGCCAGTTAACGCACTCGGGAAGAAGCGGCCCAAGGGCSCTCAGGGAGGCAGCGAGAGTCACCAGCAAATACCCAGCGGGATGCAGGGAGCTGGCGGCCAGGCAGGGCTCCAGTCCCGGCTGTCCCTTTTGGGGACAGGGGTAGTAGAATAAGGGGTAGTAGAATAAATTGTTAAACCTGTCAACCCAATGATGATTTTTCAGTAATAATGGAAGAGTTTGTATGGGAATCTTGTTCAAGAATTAATGTAAGATATTTAACTTCTATCAGCTTGGGCTCGTGGAACCCACGAAGACTCCCTTGTAAGCTCACTTGAGGAAATGTTTGTTTGATGAAGGTAACGCAGATGTACAGGACTTTGGTTAGAAAGACAAGAGAGATGGACAAAAATAAACAGCAAGTAGAATAAAAAAAAAGAGGCATCATTGAGAAAAACTGAACCTGTGCCCAGAGGAGGCCGGTAGGAATAAAACAGRTAAATCCAGGGAAAGTTAATGCAAAGATAAAAGAAAGGCCCAAAGCCTTCTGAGGAAGAACTTGCCATGGAATCTCATGACAGACYTGTTCAGACCGATGAGAAGCAGGATGCCTGGTACGGCTAGGAGTGCTCAAGGTAACTCTTTTAGGTACGGAAGCATGCAGAAAATAAAGGCTGCATCAGAAAAACGAGACAGGTTTTTGCATGAGTTTTCAGATGAGTTCAGGGGTCCTTTCTGTGCAGGAAATTTCTGTGTACAGGCAGAGAATTTGTCCCCAGCTGAAGCATCAGTGAAGAGGCTGCAGGATGTATCTCTAAAATGAGCAGGAACAAATTCTCAGGAGGAAATGATGTTTGTGGGGTGTTTCCAGGCATGTTGAAGGGTAAATTAGCCAAATTTCTAATTGTGGTGTCCAGCTTGTCGTAATACGGGATACCAGAGAAGTGGGGTAGCCAATTTTGTGCCAGTTTTCAACAAGATTCATGGGAGAGCTAGGGAACATAGGAGGAAAAAAAAAAAAAAAAAAAAAAAAAAAGCCTACTGTCTTTACTGACTAAATTGGCAAGAACCGTAATGCAGCCCTTTGCCTTTGGGGAGAAAAATGAAGTTTCTGTAAACAGAAGTCCTGCATATTGGTTTACTTGAACTTTGGAAGTGATTTGAAAGGCATGCGCCTTTCAAAGGGGTCTTAAAGGCTGTAATCTGACAGGATAAGAAGAAAGGTCCTTGCATTCCTTCAACGTATAAATAGTTAAATGATAGGGCAGAAATGTTAGTTTTTACAGCGGGAGGGGTTATTGGTGCCTAGTTCAGCATTTCTAAATGAAGCGGAGGGAGGACGGAGGTGATGGATGCTCGGTTTTGATAAGGAAGGAGGGGTTGGTTAGACTCGCAAGTGTCGCGTGTGCAGGGCGCGGAGGGCGTTGGAGGGCGCTGGGAAGCGGCTCTCCATGTGTTTCGTAGCTTTGTGTCCCAGCACCCTGGGAAAGGGAAGGGGCCTCCCGGCAGGCTCTGCCTTTGGCTGCCAGTGTCGATGGATACCCCGGGACACAGCCCCGGAGGCGCGAGGGCAAGCGCGGCCCGGCGTGGTGGTCGGCCTAGAGCTGCTGCTGGGCTGTTCCTCAGCCTCATGCAGGGGACAAAGTCCCTGCAGCTGCCGACAGGATCGGAACGGTGCCCGGCTGCTGCTGCCTCTGATGTCCTGCTTCGGATGGCGACCACTCTCAGCAGTTGCTGTTGGACAGCAACAACAAAGATCATTTCAGGAGCAGTTCCTAGTTGCATCTTCAGTATCAATGGCAGAATTCCTTAAATAATGTTTCTTGTTAAGTGTCTTCTTTCACTTCAGACTTGAAAGCGTCTCTTAATCTAGCTGGCATCCTTGGGGATTACTGCAGTTGCACAAATGTGAGAGTCGATAGKAAGAAAACACTTAGCAGTACTGAGGTAATGCTGCTGAAGGAGGAAGTCTTCATTAGAACTGCCTGCAAATTTTCAATTAGGAAACCAGACGGAGCCATAGGAATTTCACAGATGTCCTCAGATGGGTAACGTGCCCTTAGCACCTTCACTAGCACTCGAGGAAGCAGCTTTATGTGGCTGTTAGGGCATCGGGAGAGTCCACAGAGCTGCTGTGGAGGCAGCGGGCCGGTCCCTTCCCCTGAACTCGACTGCACTGGCTCAAGTGACCCGTGTGAAGCGCAGCCAGTGCCAAACGTCCCTGTCGAACCACACGGGTCCTACATCAGAGGAGAAGGAGGTGTCGATTTACTCTCTTCTGCCCTTGATTTGTTGGCAGGAAGAGCCTGCGTGTGTTGACAGCAGGGTGATGGACGCGCACGTCAACTGGCTGCAGCGAGAATACCTGAAGGCCCGGAGGGACTGGGGGCAGGTGGACAGCAGAATGCGGGTGACCGTAGGGGTGCGGAGGAAGATGATCCGTGACAAGGCACCTTTAAAAGAGGTTCTCAGGCTGTTTCCTTTCCTGAGATGTCCTTATCAGGTAACAGAGCACTGAGTTCTGTGATGCTGCTGTGATACAGCTGGGGGTGCCTGTTTTATTGTGTCTTTGTTGTAGTAAAATATCCATCAATGTTCTTTTCAGTGTAGCCTGAATTTCTGCCGCTAGGCCCATTTCCAATGAGTCAACAATCCTGTATTAAATATGTCACACACAGTGGGATATTTAGAATACTTTGATACTTATGCATCCCTTCACCATTTGGAAGAGAAACAAATCATCTCCTCCAGTTTATAATCTTATTACTCAGCTAGTCTTGTCCTGTCGTCTTCAAAGCATGCATCTCATTTTCTGTTTTCAGTTTTGCTTTTGAGGAGTGCATTAATAACAAGTCTTTCATTTTCTAATAGCTTTTTAGGGAGTTCCAGCTTCTCACGCACATGGACATTTATAAGAAAACAGTCGAGATTTTGGAGACTTATTCAGAGAACATATTATCTCTGCATGTGGTGAGGAATAATCCCATTCACATTATGCTGCAAGAAAACCTGAAGCTCCATGCGGAGGAAGACGTTCGGAAAGGTCAGTGCAAATCTTGCTTGTCCTCCGCCTCGTAGCGCCCGGCTGCTCCGGCTGCTGGAACTAACCCAGCTCCAGTTGCTTGAGCAGTACAGGCTGATGGGAAAGCATTAAGGACAAAAGCTGATAAATTAGAGGGGAAATTAACCAAGTTTGGTATTGGAACTATTTCTTTCTCCTGAGTAAAARTGCAGGTTTGATAAAGTTAACTAACTGATGCCCTAAAATAATTATTAAGTGAGCAGAATTATTTACTTATGTGTATGCAGAGTTTTACTTCCTATTTTCAGAAAAATTTATGGAGAAAACTTGTCTGTTTTAGGAAAAAAGCAGTCCTCAAAAAGAGACTTTCCTTTAGAAAACGAAGTACATCCAGCAGTGGATGATATGTGTGTGCGATATTTGTATATAAATTTATATATAAAATATATTTAATATATAGATATTACATATTATATATATTTTTATATATATAAAATATATTTTTCCTTATACAGTATGTTCCCAAAGCTCTTACGAGCTCATACTTGATTGTAAAGTCACAAGCTAGATACCTCGTTGAGTTTTGATGACCTCCTTGCCCTGGAGGGGAGGCGCAGGCGTTGGCCGGAGCGGGTTCCGCGCCGTTTCCGCTGGTCGCTTGGCGCCTCCTGCCCCTTTGTGGCGCTGGGTTAGTGCAGCCCCGTGCTGCCCCGGCAGCCCTGTTGCCCCCTGCCTCCTGTCCTGCCCCCAGGAGCTGGGGCCTTCAGCGCCGGCGGCCGCCTCAGCGGCGCCTCCCACTGCGGCGGCAGGAGCTCCTGCCGGCCGCTGCCCCTGTCCCGGGGGCACCCGCCCGCGAGCGCCCCTGGAGCCCCAGCGAGGCCGCCGGCTGCTCGCGGGAGCAGGCGGTCCCAGCCGGTAGCCCCGCGGCACGGGCGCCCCGGCCGGCGCTGCCCGCCGCAGGCTGGGCCCCGCGGCGCGACGCGCACGGTGCGGCCGCTCCTGCAGGGCGCGAGCCGCAGCTCTGCTGCTGCCGGCTGTTCCCTAGGCYGGGCCGGGCGAGCCCCAGGCTCCGGCTGTGGCGACAGAGCGGTTTCAGCTGCAGCTTAACAGGCGCCTTTGCCTTGGGCAGGTATGAAGATGACGGCTGCGTGTTTGCTTCTGCCAGAGGTCTTTGGGGAAGATGCCGCTCTGTTTGCAGCAGTGAATGAGGAGGTAGGAGACTGAGCACCAGCGATCCCAAACTTTCCCTCACAGGAGCTGCCTGGGCTCRGGACTTAGGCTTTTGGTGGCTCTGCTCCCTTCCTGGAAAAGGGGTGACAATGGGAATACTGGCTAAAATCAAAGCAGCCTTAGTGCAGCTTTCCTAATTCTTTGAACTGTGGTTGCAGTTTACCAGCTGCTCACCGAAGTGATGCTGTGGCCTCACGTGACCTGTCCTTTTTTTGTCCCCTCCAATGGCAGGTGACGGTGGCGACGCCGGTGCTGACCGTGAGAAACCCCTTCAGCGTGACCGCGTGCGCGTTTGCCGTGCGCGTGGGGYGCGAGGAGCTGGCCCGGCTCGACGCCTGCGCCCCGGCGCTGGCCGCGCTCGTCGCCGCCTTTCACGTGTTCGACATCCCCTGGCCCCGGGGCCTGCGCAGCACCCTGGCCTTCCTGGCGCCCTGCCTGAGCCACGGAGCCACCGGCGCCCGAGCGCTGCCCTCGGGAGCACAAGAGCCCTYGCTGACCCACGAGCCACCTTCCCACAGGCAGTGGGGTTGGAACATCCTTGGGGCTCATAAGGACATGCTTTCTTAAAAAAAGCCCTTTAAAAAAAAATTAAGCCTGATCTGTTTATCTTAACTAGAACTTCTAACTCAGTTTGTGTCATTAGAATTAATTTTTATAATTTGCTGTATGTGTTTTGCATTATTTTTTCCAAACGAAGCATCTTCCAAATTCAGATCACAGCTTGACTGTCAGAATAAAAAAAAGTCACACCTGTGAATTAATTTGAGCATTTCACTTAGAAGATACTACTGCACTTAAAGGTCTGAAGTGACAGATTTGCCCATTGACACCATTTCCCTATATTACAATCACTGAAAGTGCACTCTTCATTTCTTGCATTTTAATCTGGGTTTCTGGTTTGCAGGATGGAGCTGTGGCTGTTCTCCCACTGCAGGAGACTTTCTAAACATCCTGAATTTACTAAGCCAGGGGTTGGAGACGGGCTCTCGAAGCAGCAAGGCCGAGCCCTGGGGGCTGCTGCCCCMCATCCTGGGCACTGGGAGGCTCATTTCCCTTCCCACCCTCCCTGTACCGGCCTCCACGGAGAGGGTCGGTCCTGCTGCAGGCGCTGGGGCTGCTCTTCCTCCACCGCCGCCTCCGCTCCCGGTGCGGCCGCGGTGAGCCCGGAGCCTCTGCCTCGCGTTGCTGCGCTCACAGGAAGCCGCCTCAGCAGCCACGGGGCGTTGTGGCCACTGTGTGAGAAGCCACGGGAGCAGCTCCTCCATTCCTGCTCCTCCCGGGAGGGCTGCTTCAGGCTCCCCTTTCCCAGCTCCTGCTGGGCAGAAGCAGCCGCCAGGCCTCCCTGGTCCCCCAGGGCAGTGCAAGTGCCCAGGCGAGGGCGAGAGGGGGAAGAGATGCCTGTGGCTGCCGAGCCGGCACCCAGGAGGGGCATGGAGAAGGGGCAGGAAATACAGGAGCATGGAAGTACATCCGAGGAGAAAAAGAGCTTGACCTTTTGTTTTGCTTCCTGCATGAGCAAGTTTTGCTGTAAGCAGTGACAAACGCCAGGAGCCGAGGTGAGCGCGTGGCTGCGGGAGCAGGGGCTCCATGGGCCTTGGAGGTGGTTGGGGAGGGCAGAGAGCAGCAGCGAGGGGCTCGCCTACAGCACATGGGGCCAGGCTGCAGGCGTTTCTCCTCCTGCCCCCTGGGCGCGGGGCCTGGACACACACACAGGGCACCCCCAGCTCGGCTTCAGCCTTTATTTGTCTTGTCATACAGTAAGAGTGCAATTTGAATGTACAAATTTTAAACAAAATGTAAAAATATTATTTATGCAATGCTATGGAAGGAAATTAACAGAGCAATGCAACTTACTTCATACTGACCCTGTTTTACCTCATATATGGCAGGTACGAGTCACCTAAGTGATGGGGAAGGGACACACCGAGTTCTTGAAACCTCAAGGAAGTGCAGCCACAGAGGAACCTAGCGCAGACTGCGGCAAGAGTTAGAAGTCTCCGAGCTCTGCGTAACAGAAATGCTCTGTTCGTTCCTAAAGCTTAAGGCCGAGCACTCGCCCCGCTGAGCGCCACGAACAAGAGGGGGTCCAGAACGCTCCAGGACCTYTCCCTCCTCCCGCGCGGGTGACATTTCGGGACAGTCCTCGGCCCGCAGCTGGCGAGGCCTCTCCCAGGTTAAAGTGCATCCTGTTCACAGCTCACGGCGCCACAGCAAGCGCAGCCACATTCCCTGCCGCATCCTTCCAGGGACAGAGGGGCGCCCGGGCGGCTGCTGCCAGAGTCCGAGCAGCTCGGGCGGCCCCGGCCTTGAAACGCTGCTGCGCCCCGGCCCCGCTCGCTGGGGTCTCAGGCTCCACAGGACGAGGCTGCTGCCATTCCCAGCTTCGGGAAACACGTTCCCAGGGAGCTTCGGCGCCCCGGCTTCCCTGCCGCCGGGGTGGCTCCCGCTCCCCTCTTACCTCCAGCTCGGTGAGGTTCCCTTCAGGTGCAGGGGGGCGCTGGCAGCCTCCCCCGGGACACACCGGGACTCCCTCGTGCAGCACAAACAAGCGTCTTCTGTGAAGTCAAACTTTTGTTTTTCAGTTGCAGCCTTCTCAATGCTGATCTTTTGGTAGAATACATTAAAGATGCTGGTGGAAAAACTCACATAACATTTTTGAAATCGTGCAAAAGTAAAAACATTCAGTTATCAAAAATGCATTATAATTTCAACCCCCAACAAGGTTTTTGTTACAAGCAATCAGACAGCTTTATAATCCGTAAAGTTATATGCTGTAGCATAAAGTGTCACATATGTAACATTAAGTGTTTCGTTTTTAAACTATGGCACAAATTCTTATTAGCCATAACAGTCTCCTGGGGCTACCTGTAGCCTCGTTTTTTGGCTAATTGCTTTTTATTCTGAGAACGAAGTCAGAGCTGTYGAAAAGTAAAATGGGTACATGAAGTAGAAGTCAAGAATTCCTAGAAAATATCAACATTCCCTCATATAATACAGCATAAATAACCAGCGCAGGGTTTCCTGGTGCCYGGGGCCGGGCAGGAGCGGCCGCGGGCTGCGACACGGAGCTTCCTAGGAGCTGTGCCCGGCCCAGCGCTGCAGGCGCGTGCGGAGCCGGGAGAGCACAGAGCCCTGCAGGGCTCCGGCTGCTTTTCTTCCTTCTGGAGCGTCCCCACTCGTCAGCTCCGGGGAGTCCTTGTGCTTTGAGCAAAACGCGAGCTCYGGGGCGGGAAGCTGCTCTGCCCCGTCCCGTTACCTTCAGAGCTCGTTGTGGGAGTTCTTCTCCGCAGCTTTGAACATCAGGATGGAGTTAAAGATTTTTAGGGCTGGTCCCAGTTTAATGCTCATGATTTTGACTATGTCTGACTGGGTCATTAGCAGAAACGCTTCTCCATCGATTTGCTTTAAAAGAGAGAAAAAAAAAAAAATGCAGCTATTGGCACAACGCAGAGTGCAGCAGAGATATGGCTCAGGTAACACAAAAAGACACTTTAACACAAGCCCAACCTCTCCAACCTCTCTGTTACTCCTCCTCTGCATTTCACCCGATCACAGACCTGAAGCTCTCTTCAACCTACTCCTTCCTTCATAAAATAAAAAGATTAAAATTAATCCAGTACCTTGCCATAAACAAGGAACAGGGCAATTAAAATTGCCTTTTAAACACAGACTAGACTTCAGAAACCTAAACATTTTTCTAGTGTTGTTTTCTACTAGCGCTATTTATTTTACTGAGCAGGGCTACTGGARGTTTCATTGCAAGCAAACCTCTGCGCTGGCGGGAGACCAACTCAACGAGGAGCACGAAAGGCCGCAGGGTGAAGCCCTGTCCTGACAGTCTCTTGTTTGCCTGGGGCCGGGCGCAGATCCCGAGTATCCCCGGGATATCTCCTGCTGCGGGAGCCGGGGCTGCAGGACGGTGCGTGGGGACGTGGGGGACACGTCCCYGGGGCCGGGCGGCCCGGGGCTACCCCAGGGTGCTGACGTGCGCCTGAGCACCACGAAACACAGGGCAGGCCCCGGCTGGGCTCGCGCTGCTGCCTCGCCTGCGGGCACCCAGCCGAAAGCAGCAGGAACACCCAAGAGCAGCACGGATTTCTCTGCACCTTTTCTACAAGATCTGAACCTGTTTCTGGCGGCCTCCGGACGCYGGCCCAGGCACGTGTGTTAACACCTGGACGAGGCCACGCCAGCTGGCACATTGGGAGGGATGGGCAYGGGCAGGCTCAGCTCGCTAGCGTCAGGATTAGACCCCAGACTCGGTCAGGACTAAATTCCAGAGGCTGGATCCCCCACAGAGGAAGCGCTCTCTTGCATCCTACGGTATGAAAGGGCTTGAGATCCATCCATCCATCCATCCCTGCACCCCTCTGGCTGCGCGGAGGCGCTGCCGCCTTGCCCTGGCCGAGCGGCGCGGGGCCGGGGCGATACGCMTCCTGCTGCGGCTGCCGAGCGCGCGGGGACACCCGCGAGCCCCCCGTGCCCCACGGCAGAGCGTGGGCGCCGCCCCAAAGCCCCGGCACCCACAGCCGCTGCCTGGCTCCCGCTGCRTCACCGCCCAGCCCCACAGCTCCCGGCTGCCTTGGGCTGCTCCTGCACCGTGTTCCACCCACCCAGGGGCATGGGAAGGCACCTGGGGCCACTCCCTTGGGAATTTTGGGGCAAGCTGCCCTCCTGGGGAAACAGGGTGGGAAACCACCACCACACAAACAGCTTAGGAGGACTGATCCTACTGGAAATGCCTCTCCCTTTCCAGTGGCACCCTGGGCACAAGGAGCTTTTCCGATAAAGCCRTGTGTGTGTGTGTGGGGCGCACCCCAAGTGAGCAGTGACCCCATGCTCCAGGTATCCTGCTGGAGCAGGGGGCTGGGCCAGGTGATCTCCAGAGGTCCCTTCCAGCCTCCCCCACCCTGTGATTCTGTGTCACTGCGCTCCCCGGAGCCGGGCCGGCCGCCGGCAGCTATTCCATCTCCTGCTCCCTGGCTACGGCAGCAGCAAGAGCCTCCTGAGCCACACGTGGCCGGGGAAGAAGCCGAGCTCTAACCCTGCAYCTCTGGTGGGTAACAATCATTGCTCTGCTTTCTGCCTTTCTTTTTTCCTCGTTATGAACACACATAAAACGTAAGCCACATACTTATACATTTCCTCAAATCAGATCACGGAAGAGAATTAATAAGTGATTAAGTTCCTCCTCTTCTATCGTTAGCTCTAAGAAATTTAAGCAGCAGTAACAAAGCTAGATAAACACACAAGAGAATTGCTTGGCACTTAACTACTTTTAAATTACACACTCCATGACATGCAAAGCAACCTATTCTTCCAGGCATTTAGTTCTGGCTTCAAACATACGCTTCCTGCACATACCTAATTTCTATGTATTTTCAATGATAACATTAATTTTCACCAAGCTTTGTATTTTGGGTCTCTCTAATAAAATTCACCCACCTCGTCTTTAAACACCTTGCCATGTTCTTCACATCCAGGCAAACTCCGTATGAATTCGGACACCTGCACCAAAGGAGGCAGTGAAAGCTGCTGTGAGACACCCACTTTGCTCAGACCCACACAAGTGGGGCACGCCGAGCACGTGGGGGTTTCAAGAGCCTCGGGCTGCAGGGCAGGAGCATGGAGCCGCCCCCGCGCTGCCCAGTGGGCAGGRGCAGCGGGATCCGGCCAGCGGCACCGGAGCCCAAGGGAATTCCGCAGCCCTCCCTCTCTCACCRGAGGGGCTCTGGCTGTCACAGCTGCAGACGGGGCCCTAACCCTCGACCTCAGGTTCCAGGCTCGGGACTAGCCCTGAGCGAGCCAGCGTTCCCACCCCTGGGCAGTCACCGACCGTGCCGGGTGCCCCGGCCAGTCGTGGCCGCGCTCTTCCCGCTCACACGACACCCGCGCCTGCCCCTACGGCACGCGCACCCACTGCATGTGGGGAACACGCTAAGGGGGCAGCTCCCAAACCAGGCCTGGGACGTGACGCTGCACGTAAGTGCAGACCTACCTACCCCGAGCACCTCATCTGCCGGGTTTGCTCTGTTCTTGCCCTCTCTCCAGTCCCAGGGAGCAGTGCAGGTGCGTGTCTGCACACACATTCACCCATCTGCCTCCAACTCCGGGTGCCTCTCCACGGCGCCCAGGGCTGGATGGGTCCGGCTGGCTAACTTCCGCGTGCCCGCGCGCCGTTGCTGCGGCTGCTTGTGGGGTTAATCTGAAGCTCAGGACCAACCAAGAAAATCCAAGGGCAGCAGGGGACACATGGAAGATCTGGAGAACCCACCTCATCCGTACTCCACTTGGAGACTTTACTGGCTTGGATGCCAGCAACGCTCGGCAGGAGCTTGCTCTGCTGCTCCCAGCGCAAGGGCAGGCCAGGGATTTGTAGCTTGGAAGGCACCACGATGGGCTGAGGAAGAAGCTTCTGGGTACTGGGCTCTTCAGCATCTGCAGGGAGGTGGAAGGAGAAAAAGGAGGGAGAGACAGAAGAGGACAGAGAGGGAGGGAAGAAAGAAAGAAAAAAATAAATAAAAAAAGAAAAGGCATTAAAGCTTCCTCTGTCACTAGGATGGCTGTGAATGCACCAGCTCTAGACAAATGCAGCCGTTCTCACACGGAAAAACTCCTCCAACACACCACAGCTCAGTGCCGGCACAGCCGCATCCACATCACACGCTGTATCATTTTAAATATTTTGGTAAAACAGATCACACCCACAGCTAACAGCTGCACACCAAGCTATGGATTCCAGGCTTGAGCTACCACAGCCGGCTGGAGGCTGGTGCCGCCCTGCCTCACCGCTCTGCGGTGGAGCGGTGCTGCAGCCCACACAACACTTACGCCCCAACCGTAACAAGACATTTTCCAGTAGTTCCAAGGAAAAACCCCTGTAAACGTCTGCAAATTCCCTGCTCCCGCTTTGAATGAGTGTTTTACAAGGAAAGCAACATTTAACTCTTCCCTGCCGCTGGGAAGCGGGGAGCAGCGCGTCGGGAGCGATGCCAACCCGGAGAGCCAGGCCGAGGCCTCCCGCTCCCTCAGGGCGGGTCTGTGTTCCCAGCGCCAACATGCCCGCTACCCGGAATGCCTCCCGCGGCCGAGTAACGTTAGGAAAAGCCTCTGGAGATCAGTCCCAAGTGAAGAGAGCCCACACAGACTCTGTATCTGATGCTCCCTCCCAACACGACTCTCTCAGGCTCTGCGCTATTCCCGTTTGCGCTGCTCACTTTCTCTTAGCTCCACAGCTCTGTTCTCACTTGGGCAAGCCGATATTCATCGTTCCCTCTCTTCCGATTGCTGTGCTCCTCGCACGCTCGAGCCCGACAGCTGGGGCACAAATCCACATTACCCACTTCGGTCAGCGCAAGGGGATCGGTCCGGAATATCCGACATGGCCAAACGCGGGGCGTGTTTCACGTCTGTGTTTCAGTGAGGAGCACCTGAAGGGCCTCTCCTCCTCCCCCGCACTTAGCACGCCCTGGCTCGCTGCATGAAGCGGTTTGCGGCGGTTCCAGCCAAGCCGGAGGGCAAGTGCCAGAGGCAAACCAGCCCAGAGGAATGGTTAGGGCTTCAGGAAGATGCATTTGTTTAAAAGGTAAGGTGGCCCTTAAAGGCCTACAATTACTGAAGTCTTACTCAAGCTTCCTGACAAAAGGACCTTGTGTACTGCAGAACAAAGCGCTGCGAAAAGGATAAAAAGTTTACGAATTAAACGTTCCTGTATGAATTGACATTTTACTGCATCAATAGCTGCACTGAAACAATGCACTCTGATTCACTCCAGTGACTAACTCATCTGACATTCCGAGTCTTACACATGGAAAATAATGACTCAGAAGTACAATGCTGCTGCTCTGATTTGTTCTGTGCTCTTTTTAAATATCGAGGACAAAAATGAAAACCACGAGTTTGCCTCCAACTATGAGAGGTCAGTGAACAGCCTGGGTTTGGACACAACTGCAACGCACTCGGATGGAGCCGCAGAGCCAGAGGGAGGCCCGGGCTCAAGGGAGCCCTGCGGATCCTCCAGCCGGACCTGCTGTCCGAGCAGGGTGCTGCACTCACTTGCGCAGGGCTATCCGGATAAGCGGACACTCTGGCAAGCTGCCTCGTCCGGACAAGTCCCRAATGCCTGCAGCAGGACACGCGCGACACCGCTCAGGCCACCTATTCCCACTGCTCCTCGGGTCACGGGCTGCATTCCCCCACCCAGGCAGGGTTTCCACTGAGCAGCCTGTGCCCACTGCCCCACGTCCTGCCCCCTGCCCCCTCGAGCGCCTGCTCTGGAAAAACCTCCGAGTTATCAGGCGACTGGGGCACATCCTCCCACGCTTCCTCTTCATCACACCACACAAGACAAATTTTCACTCCTMCTTCAAAATAATTTCTTTCCAGCCCTCCAATTGCCCTGGTGGCCCTCCAGGGAACCGTCTCATGCAGGTTTTCTCATGCAGTASAAGTTGCAGACATCTCTCTCAGTGGGGGCTAACGAGGTTTCAGGCCTAACTCACGAAGAACAAGTGGCCCAGGCTGTGCAGGGACTGCAGGGGAGCACCAGGCTGCACAACACACGGGGCCTGGGGGCAGCAAGATCCCTTATACACTGCAGTCATGTGTGGAGTTAAGTGACACTCTGCAGCTTTTTCTTTCTGTGAAGCTTTTTGAAGCAATAAATTAATTTCATAGCTGTACATCTCTGACTTCTGACATCATCTGTTTTTAAAGTTAGAGGAAAAACAAYCTTGGGATGGAACTTTTCTATCAGCATTCAGTTTGCACAGATCTTCACAGCTGTAAAAAGTTCTTAGCAAATCCTTTGTCGATCACAAGATAAAGAAAGAAAGGAGGAAAAATGCTTCTCATCAAAAGGAGTCTGAAGGCAAATAGTGAATGTGGAAAGTTGTAATGCAGTTTCCACAAAGAAATAAAAAAAAAATCATACTCCTTCAGTTCTGTAGACTTTAGTATCAGACAAATGAAGTACTGCCAAGTTACCTTTAATTTCATTTGGAACGAGCAGCTTATTTTCCGTCTCCTCCTCTTCACACGCTTGGGTATTTATGGAGTCTCTTGCTTGTTGCAGTCCACTGAGGAAAACAAGATGTTCATTTTTTTTTATTATATCATAAAACCCACTGAGCAGGATAAAGTCTCTTGCTAATTATGTGAGACTGTTACTAACGCTCCAGGATTCCCACACAAAGGCGGATGTATCATCCGAAAAACAAATAAATAAGAGGGCCCAACTGCTAACTTGCACAGATGGCAATACATCTCTTGACACGCATTTTATAATGAAGGTTCAAAASTAGCATAAATTAAACATAAGTCAGACCAACACACTTCATAACTGTAAATATGTATTTTACACAAAGGCAGTGGGTGAGGGTGCCGCAGGGGATGGGAACCCGCAGCCGGCACGGAGCCGCCGCGTGCCCCACCGCGAAGGCTGGAGCTCGAAACGCGGCCGCGGAGCYGCCGGGCACCGGGCGCTGCCGGGAGCTCCTCGCTGCTCCATGGGGAACGTTCGAACACGGGGAACAACCAAGCGGCCACCGCAGGGCTCTAGCAGCAGCACCCTCCCAMACAGGAAAGAGCAAAGGAAGTGCTCTTTAATTAAGGGAGATTCTGTAAAATCRGTGTTTGTTTCTAAAACAAGTAAGTTTACCACAACTATGATTAAAATGATGAAAAACAATTGTCATTTAACACAGGTCATTTAAGAACTACCTTCGTCATTGTCTTTTTTTCCCCTCCTGTTTGAATTCACTTGAATCTGTGTGAATATGCACTTAAGTATTTGTGATATGGAAACTATTTCGCACGTAGTTTGGAGCCGTGGGGCAGGCAGGAGGACAGGGAGCCRCATCCATGCCCCGCTCCGTGCGATGCTGCCGCAGCTCCAGGCACAAAGGGTACTTGTGGCACCTGCGTCTCACGGAGAAAATGCTATTTGTGTGACATAGTATTACCACGCCTTATTCAACTCATTATTTATAGCGAGCGTATAAACATACACCCTCTCTATAAAAAATAATTCACTTTTTTTTTCCACTGAAACTGAAGGGAAAGAACAGATTTTTCAATTACTGCTACAATTACTGCTTTTGAAATGTTTTTAGGGATAGTTTTTCTCACCAAAGAAAGGAATTGTTGACTACATCAAAGTTTCAGGAGATTTAATTGCTTCTTAATTAAGCAGCAAGTTTCAGTTCTCTGAACTTTACTGTGAGGTATTTACCATAAAAATGTATTAACTCTCCAAAGTTTCTCAAGGCACTTATTATTCATACGCAAATATATGAATGTAATATATTTTATACTTACATTCATATATTTTTTTATATATATTATGAACATAGGATGGCATTGTTAAGTAAATATATAATGGAATACACTTCTTTTTCTAGGGTGTCTTACTTTCATTTCAAGAAAACAACCAGTAAAACAATGCACTGACACTGCAATTAGTTAAAAATGTAGGCAATCCTATTCCTTCACATAGGCCCTTGAAAACACTGGAGTATATCTGCTTTTTTATATATATATTTTTATATATATATATATATATAAATAAAAAAATAAAAGTGCATACATACACAGGCTGTGGTATAGTTTCTGTATCACATACACAACCTTCCAGTTCTGGCCTGGAAGGTATCCCATGCCCTTCTTCTATTAAAAACATATTCCCAAACCTGAGAGTTACGGAATTACTTCTCATGTTTGAAGTTATGCACATACCTGCACGTATGCACTGACWGATTTGTAAAGAGAGGCAGGGAAATTCCACAGGTCTGAACTTCCAGAACTTTCTCTATCTCGGAGTAYTTTTCCTTTTTCTCTCCGATTTGCATTTCTTACTTCTTGCTTACACCACAACACAGTTTCTCTCCCTCCCTATTTCTAATACAAAGACAGCTGCAGATCGTGGTGTCTTCCCTCACTGCTCCCAAGGGTTCCACCAATGCAGYACCGCACGGTGTTGGCGGCAAGTTGCATTTTACGTTGAGAGTCTCCAAACAACCCATCCTTAGAAGGAACAGCCAGGTGGCTTCTTTTCCTTCACATGCCACAACAGGGGCTTCCTGCAAGGAGATTTACCTTCTGGATCTTCCTGCTTAATCACTGCTGACGAGGACTTCCCAGATAATYGATTATGAACAGGAGAGTTCACATCTCCCTGCCCAGGACTAGGGCACTTTCTATCACTGTTTAAAACAAATGGGCAGAACACTTGAAGCTGACAACAGCTAAGTGGTTGTTCCACTGATTTTTCTCTTTGGGTAAAGATTTTTTAGTCTAATTAAAGCTGTAAAAGCTGTGACATTTTTGTTTTTAGGTTAGGTTGGAATACCTTGCTTGCTACAAACAAAACTGTATACCCGGGATCCGCAGAAAGCGCGATACGGGACTCCCGTTTCGCCGGCAGCCACAGCTAAAGGTCTGAGACAATTCCAGAGGAATTTGCCTAATATTACTTTTGATAATAAACTATCTAGTTCAAATGTTTCTACCATACACACAAGAACAGTGTAGTCACATTTGCCTTCCACCCCTTCTCACGAGAGCAGCTCGGACCCTTTAACAATGTTAGGCAACCTCTCCATCTGGACAATGGGGAATACAGTAAGTGACACTGTCCCTGTCGCAAAGGACACTGCTGAAACGGGTCTGAGCAGTGCTCTGGAGTATATTCAGGCTAATTGTCAGCGAGTAGTCAATTCACTGTAGATTTCTACAATTCTAYATCTACAAGGTCAAAAAAAAAMCCAAAACAGGGGGTGCTTTTGAATAGTCAGGTATTTTGTTTTTAAAGCATACAGCTGACATTCTCTCCAAGAATGTAATTTAAATACGACAATATTAACAATATTGAAAACACATGGTCATTGCACCGGAAACTGGGCAATATTTCCAATATAAGCACTCACATTACGGCAAACATTAGTGGAGACTTTGAAGGCAATGGAAGGTTTCTTTTCTCATCTGTTTCTTCTTAAATACTCTGTGTGTCCCCCTTTAGCCCCAAACAAGAACCAAGTTGGTCTCTACAGCTTCTGGTAGAAAGCCAGCTCTGAAAAGTTCCTTGGCATCCCATCCCTCTCCCRCACTCGGGCTCCTCAGGGCAGTCTGCTCTTGCAGAGCTCATTCCCAGCRCTTCGGTTCCCTGCTCCCACAGCAGGGACAACAGCTACAGGGGCTGTTCTTTGAGGAGCAACACTCACACATACTCACCTCAACGAGGCTGCCCCAGCAAACACCACAAGCAAATCATTTTCTTAAGTGAAAGCAACCAGCAAGAAATCTATTTGAAATTGCAATTTACCACCTTGCAGTCCACACAGTGAGAAGAAACCAAGGTGACCTGGTGTTCAACCACACGTTAACAAGAGCAGTATCAACCTTCATCAGGTCAGCAAGCTTTCTCTGAGCACCGATCGAGCCCTTCCTGCCGGTGAGCAGCAGTGCAGGARCGGGGCCCATCGATGCCGCTGAACCAAAGAGCGGCCGCGTTGGCAGCGCGGCTATCACGGGCCCGCGGTTACCTGCTGAGGGGCGAGCTGCACCTCTCCCTGGCTTCGGCCTTCCTGGCGCGGGGCCCGGCGCTGGGCGCAGGCAGCTCCCCGCTGAGGCGGTCGGGCAGGATCCTCTCCCTGTTCACGTTCAGCTCCGAGTAGGGGCAGCTCAGGGCACTGCAACGGCACGCACAGACACCTCTGCTCAGCGCCCGCTCCCGGCAGGCTCACTTCCAGGCAGGCACAGCAGAAACTCGCATTCTGTAACCCAAAAACCTTGACACCCATCTCCCTTGCAACCCCCATCATCATCAAAACCCCTGGGGTTGCCTGTCCTGCACGGGGAGGTGTTTCCATTAAGCAACGGCCACCACGAAGCGACAAGGCTCTTCTTACCGCACTGAATGCTTCTGCTCTGCAAATGGGATATTGTTCTGGTAAGTGTGGAAATTGCACCTCTCAAAGTCAGAAAACCTGCTCTTTCTCCCAAGCCAGGAGACAGAAGGGCAGCAGATCAGTCTCAGTCTTGGAGAGAGCACTATGGAGTCAGTGCTCAGCTGCCAGGTCAGCTGAAACGCTCCTCCTTTCAAGATACGCCCCAAAGTCTGAAAGGTCTGTTAGATACCCCGTCAGAGCAAACACCAACATGCTAAGTTTTCAAAACCCCATCTAAGACATAGGAGAAGTTGCAGTAAACAGGATGCTCTATTTGTGGCTAATCAGCAATGAAAGTAGTTGCAATTTAAAATTATGCTTTCCCAGGCATGTACATGACTATATTTTATGGTGAAATATAAGCAAACACCAACTGGGATTTTCCTTATTCTCCTCTCAAGGATACAGCTACCTGCCTTTCCTCARTCCCCTCCAATATTCCATCTGCTTCGCTGGTCATCACATTTCATTTTCAAGCAAAACTGAAATCAACAGCAACCTACCTTGCCAGCAATGTGCCTTGCCACCTCCAATTTACAAAAAAAATAGAAAACACAATTTTCAGTGTGCTCATTTTACAAAACACTGCATAAAAACTAGGCCTTTGATACAAAGCTTAGAAATCACAGTGAGTGTGAATCACTTCATATCATGAGGCTGGACCTGTTAACAGTACCTAATGTTGGTCGTATCAACATAAGTAGTAATAAGTTGGTAGCAAATTAGCTGGACCTCAGCACTAGCATAACAGCAAAAAATGCCTCGAGGCTGCGTGAGGCAAGTCAGGCTGTCCTTGCTGGGGTTATCTAGGCAGGATTCAAAGAGCAGGTAATGCTTTAAATTCAGCTTAACACTGTAATATCAACATTTAAAAATACACACACACACACAGATTAGTTGAACTGGAATTACAAAGAAAACGACAGGCAGAGCCCCAGCCTGCTTGTGCTCGGGGGCTGCCCGTGTGAGGGCACCCTAGGCAGGGCAGAGCCTCCCCTTGGGGACGCAGCCGCTCGGGCCGGCTGCCTCTGGCTGAGGGTCTGGGCGGCAGCCCCAGCACCTGCCCTCACCTCCTTGGGCACCGAGGTCTTCTGGCACAAAAACACTCCCAGCAGAAGTCCACACAGCAGCAGAAGATACAGCCCAAGGGTRTCTGGACTCTAAAGTACAATGCTTGGAATACAGTATTTCTTTTTATAAAATAGTTTTAAGGATGTGGAACAGCATTATGTACAGAAAAAAATGTAACCTAGAGCACCTCCCAACTTCTGTCAATCAGAATTGCACATTTTTAAATCTGTTTATACACTTTTTTYTTACCTACTGGTTTTACTGGCCTTAAGCCAGTGTCTGTGAGACATTAGAGAAGAACAGAAGAACACGAACTGATGCGTAGGGAAGAGGGAGACTGTGAAAGTGCTCTGCAGTGCCCGTGCTTCAGAGCGCTGCCTCTATCACAGCCAYGTCTCTCTTCCCTTTCAACGGAGCTAGCAGCTGGAAGACACAGTCTCCTGTTCAGAGGAAGGATGCGAGGGGCTGATGCCAACAGGATTTCGGGAACTGCTTTGACAAGCTAGTGCTATKGGGAGCGAACAAAGTTATCTGCAGCTCAGGAATACATTGTTTAATAGCACTTCTGCTACTGCTACAGGCAAAGCATGTAAGCTCCTTTTGGATTTCTACATTCACAGAGAAGAATCTCAAGAAAATGCTGAAATAATGTCAAATTTAATTTCAGGTGTGCATTATTAAAAAAGCCCTGCACTACAATGAAAGCTGACAAGACAATTTCAGCTCCAAGCTGAAGTTTTCTGCTTACCATTATCATTAATATGCTTTAAATTACAAAACAAGAAAAAGCCTCAAAATTCAGTCCTTTACTTCACTATAAACTGGAACTTGTTTATATACTGACTTTATGACTTTTTCTTTRGTATTCTTTGGGGGGAAGAAAAAAAAAGTGATACTGAATAACAGTCAAGATCATCCAAYAGCAGCTACAATATTAATGATCCTTTAGAGCACTGGATTCCTATGAGTCTTTCTTTGTAATTAACCACTCAAATTACCCTATCTTCATGTCTTGGGCAAGAGCCCTTTGATGTTACTATTACCCAGGGCARCAAAAAGAACCCCCCCGATTGCGGCTGCCACTTTTGCTTCAGCAAAGCAGAGCACATAGGAACTCACAAGCCACTACCCACGCGCCGCTCACACCCCTTCAACTGCCCAGCACAAGATCCTAGGGCAGGTGGGGACAGCAGGSCATTATTAGCAGGAGCTTGTGCAAAAAGTAAAGGCTTGAACCCCATTAAATCATTAATCACTGCAGGCTTTCAGCTGGTTCCTGAGGAACAGGCTTGCAAAATTACCTCAGAACTGCTGAGCATTGCAAATTGCCATCCTGCTGGCATCCAGGCCTTTAGACTCGAGACAGACAGGGAATCTTATCGGGGAGGATAAAAAATAAAAAATAAAGCCCTCAGAAAGAGAGGTATAGTTAAATACATTGCAAGGCTGTCAAAATAAGTGAGCCAACAGACTGCAACCCGACATGGGTAATTACAGCAATTTCCCAAAGTCTTTGTTTGGAAGAAAAATCATAGTAAAACTTCAGAAAATTCTGGATAACCTAGGCTCTCAAACCTGCAGACTCCAAGTAAATAACAAATCTCATTAGCTTCCTTACARTGTTCAAGAAAAAATACACCATGAGCACAGAGGACAAACCAATGCAGCTAGCAAATAAGATTTACAGCGCTAATAGATTTGCTATGAWACAGTAAATGCCTGGGACTTCTGATCAGTAAAACCCCTCTGGTTATATTTTTATCCCCAGAATTACACATCAATGTATAGTCAACTAGCAGGACTGCTAAGACACACACAGACACAACTGCAGTGAGTCTCTCTTCTCAATATTCAGATCAGAAGTTATAATATTAAAGTAGAGGATACCTGAACTGACCAGACATCTCTCTCTTCCTCATCCTTTCATGGGAAAGCGCTAAAAGTCTTTCGTRTCAAATTTATTTATAGATAAGAACATGAATGAAAAGCTTTTATGACATACATAACAGGTCAAAAGAAATTGTAAGTTAAGTTGTRGCCTCGGGCTAAGAATGGGATATGTTCACATGATTACAGGCAATCAAGACAGCATGTCCTGAACTGGAAGCTACTGCCTTACAGATCAGATGCATTAATTAATCCTACAAGACTACCAGAGTGTGATATAAAATGGATTTCAGCTAACTAACCAAAAGGAAGCTTGTTGRCAAGTCTGTTTTACTTTACATTTCCAGTGGACTAACACCATGAATGCAGCAGGTTACTCCAAGTACTAACTTCACTGCTTCAGCAGTTACCCTGCTGATTGATACTTGAGTACAACAAAACTTCGCAAAGGAAAGACAGGTAAAATGAATGAAACATTCAAAAGAAAATAGACCACAGCTGGAAAAAGCCAGAMGGAAATAGGTGAGAACAGAGGGAAAGATGGTAAGGTAGCAAACTGTGCCGTGCTGAAAAGGAGAAACTGAGAGCAGAGGCCACACGACAGCGGGTGCTGTTGCAGCTGAGCCACGTTCCCTCCCAGGACAAGGCTTGTTCTGGCGTGCGGAGCCCTTCACCAGCACCGCGCCGTGCCCGGAGCTGCGCACCGCGCGGAACTGCTGGCTCTGCGAAAAGCCYTCCGCACACGACACGTGCACACCGCTGAGCGCGCAGAGCCGCCTCCGGCAGGGTGAGTACTGACCGAGGCTGACAKGCCAGGAAAACTTACGGCTTAGTTCTGGCCAACAGGAAGTAATTCTGCCACCCACCCACGTAAAAARGTTGCAGTTCTACCTGCTTAATAACGTGCTTAAAAACATAAATAAAAAAGTTTCAATTCAAATTCCCACCATCACCAGCAGAACACAATAAAAATGTCCAAGCTGTGATAAAAGGAGTGCCTTCACCATCCCAAAAGGTACAAAGTTACTGCATTACACATACTTGTCTGGATCATTTTCCAATATAAACAGCAAGCCGCGCAATCCCTAGAGGAACACAATACGGAGCAGCTGAATCTGCTAACTGCACCAAGAGATGGTGTTGGACACGTCCTGCTGGGCGCCCCGCCACCCGTGTCCACCTGCACTGCTGCGCGGTCGAGCTGAGAGGAGCCGGGGGCACCTGGCTTCTGGCAAACCCCAGTCGAAGCCGGGCACAAATCACTCGCCGTGAGAGAGCAAAGGCAGAGCTTCCCGGCTGTACCTGTGGTGGCTGATATGTCTCGCTCTTTTAATGTGCCCAATTCCTTTGCATCCTGATGGGGGACATCCTCCGTGCTCCAAAGCTTCCACTAATTCCAAGGGACCTGCATGTCAGAGGAAATTACACGTATTTAAAACTATACCAAATTTTTAAAATTACAGAAGTGTACAAATATACCAGAATGTCTCATATTAAACACAAGAAAGAAAATAACAAACGAAGCCTACTTTAAGAGTACTTTAAAACGCACTTTGCAAAGACATGATGGAAGCATCTAATCCCTGCAGAAATACAACTTTCCTGTGTGAGCAAACCTCTACAGGAAAGCTCCCTGTACAGAAAGAACATAGGTCTTAGAGGAACTGCACTACTTACAATTTCTCTCATATTAACTGATCTGTAGCTGGAACCAGCTTATTTTGCAATAGAGTATAGACAAGACCGGTTTTTAGTTGGTATTGACCTTCTGCATTTTTGAGTTTTTCAAAAAAAAAAAGGTTGAAAAGATCCATCTCCACGCGCCAAAGCTGCTATTGATGTCACAAAGAAATGATATTAAAAACAACACTAATACCTGCCTCTTTAATTCCCTAATTGTTAGCAAAAAGCTGGTATCTCAACACAATCACTTCTTCACATCTTAAAATAAGATGAATACATAAATAGTGGCAAAAAATATTATTATGAATGCTGCAGATAAATACTGCTAGTGTTGTGCACAGCTCACAACAGAAAGCTTTCAGTATTAAAGACAGGGATCCAGACCACATCATTAAAAAGACTTAATAACTGAGGGGAAGAGAAAAAAAAAGAAATATTTCCTTTTTTCTTTCTGAAACACTTTCAGAAGACATACAATGACCTTTACCTTCCTTTTAAACAGTACTTTTATAGTATTTTATAGTCTATCTAGTATCCTATATTCTACAGAAATAACAGAAAGTTGTACTGTCGGAGAGTATGATATTCAGTATTCGTCCAATTTTCATATGATTCCTGCAATAAAAAWTCTTTTGCTATTTAGAAAATGGTCACTCTCCCTCCTATCATGTTCTCAACCATTTTCTCCTAGCTGAAYTCATATCAAAACGTCATTTCCACCTGTGTTCCCAGGTACATTCCCAGACACAGGAGACCAGAAGCGGTTCCTACGCCCTCACCTAGAGGAGCTGACACTCTCTGYGAGATGGACATCCCTGGCTTTTTAATACCTCCAGCAAACGAAGCTATTGATTTCATACTTACATCTGGCATGTGAGTATAAAACATGGCATTTTTCCCTCAGTCACAGATCACAGACACAGCACCACCTTAATCTGGTTTTGGCCTTACTCTGGCACTATTCCGGTGACATCACCAGGGTAAACATGCTTCAAACAYTCCCCTTGGAGGGAAAACATGCTCTGCTGGGCACTTTGCTGACCTGAGGGTCACTGCAGCTCAGTTCAGCCTCTGTAATTCCCCCTTCGCATGTGCGCCTTATCCAGCTTATATTTGTTTTTCAGAATATGTAGCCTCACTCAGTATTTTGTATTTTCCAAGCACCCAGCTCCTTCTGACCACAGTGACAGCTCTGAATGCCCAGCACYTGTGCAAATCACATCTCAGACCCTCAAGTCAACTACTCGTAAAATAMCCCCCAAAGCAGCACTCAATTAAAAAGACCTGTTACCAGTATAGCCAGAATGATTTCACTGGCATTAGAAGCACAGCAGTCCTGGCAGGGATATCTTGACCATGAAAGGTCAWTGTTTCTCCTCCCTGCAACCTCCAGTGTCATTTATGACAGATCTCCCACTTCAAGGTGGGAAACAAATCCCTGGAGCCAGCAAGCAGGTAATGCCAGTGTTGGTACCAGGCTCCTGGCAGATTTATCTTCAATACTGGCAGCATCAACTCCTCTCTGCTCATCCGAGGAAGAGACTTGGCTGCTCTGGAGCCTTCAGCACCATGAGCAGGACGAGCTGCAGCTGGAGGGCGGCCCGGCCTCTGCCGCGCTGGGCAGGCATGCAGCCACGCACCAGATGCTCCTCGCGACACTCCAGGTCCACTGAAATCCCACAGCATTTTCCTCATTGGCTTCAGCAAGGTCAGCATTTCACACAACAGATCCTTATCGGTACCTACCTCAGGCTCCTACATGAACAGATATTTTATTTCAACTACAGCTGGGGCAATGAAGCCATCTACTAAAAAAATCATTAACTTCAAATTATACAGCTCAAGTGCTAAGTGTCACGTTTACACTGTCTTCCATACACACTAATTGCTACTTTTCCTTGGACAACACTCTTAGGGAAGAAGAAAATTAAACAAAGTACATACACCTTGTAACTTCATTATGTTATAGTATGATTTGTCTTACTAAGTGGGGGCTGAAGAGGGTGTCCCGTTTTTGCACACCAGCCTGCAGGATGGATATCAGGGCTATCTACATCAGTCCAGTAATCATAAATACTATCCCAGCCATCAAAATGAACCTAAAATTCAAAGAGAGAGAGAGAGGGAGAGAGAGAGAATAATGCATTTTAGCTCAGAAAAATTTTCTAAATTAATTTTCCCCGAGTTATCACTATAAATTAGACTCTAAGGCCAACTCCTTCAGATAAGTTGCTTGATCAAAACCATAGATGTTACACAGAAAACACATATAGATTAGTTTARCCAAACTAATAAACAAACTTTTTAACAAAACTAATAAACAAATAAGTTTAACCATTTAATCAAAACAAAGAGTTTAACAAAAGAACCCCAACACRTTAGGAACAATCTTAGTAAAGGATTTGCAGCTGAAGAGAAAACGAACTAACTTCACAGGAAGCAACCAGTTATGCTACACTTTTTGTTTTTCAAGTCAAAGCTGAAAATCTGCAGCTTTTCCTCCCTCTCTGTGCTTGTRAACAGCTAAGATGCTCCAACTGGGCACATATGAATGTAAGCAAACACATACACACCAACAGAGCTCTTCCACCACACACTATACCTACTACCCAAGAAGCTACAAATCATGTCATTTTAACAAACCAGACTGGAGTCTTTTCTTGACATATTCAACAATGTTTAAGTAAAAAAAGCGTAGGGGTGAAGCTATTCCTTCATATGACTCCCTGCCACTGGTTAACTCAGATTCAGAATGAAATGTCAGCTGCATTTGCTGCCTGAAATGTACTAATAGCTACACTAATAAACCTCCACAAACTGCAAGCATGAGCATCCTTTGTATCCATTTCACGAGAAACCTGCACTCTGTTCTAGTTAACGGCTTCAAAGAGTTGACTTCAAAGAATATTTGTAAAATAAAATAATTATTCAAGTGTATGTCTTCTGGAAAACTGCAATTTCTTAAAAATACATTGTCTGATATTACCCCATCTAAAGTTCAGAATTAATATAAACCTCAGAATTGCAGAAGTCACTGACAAGGCACAAAAAATGTTTTTGTATCTCCCTTTTTGTAGTGGAAGCTACAGAGACAGATTCTCTTCCATTAATCCAGACCCTAAATTTTATGGGCGTCACAGGAGCCCTCTGACAATTGGTGCTAAATCACCACTTTTTTCAATCAGACAGTTGTTTTATTTCAACTATTTATTCTCAAAGCAATTTCTCAACATACCTGACTCACTGAGAGGTTCTGAAAACTTAAGTTTGCTACTGCAGGACTACTCATTGAGTGCTCACGCCATCRCGCTGCCTTTAAAAAGGCAGAAAAACTTACCTTTATTCTGTGGTCATCGGTATCTACAATAGTTGCTACTCTGATAAACACTGGATTTCTCTTGTCAACCACTTCAAGTTTCATACTTTTCTGAAAGCCGTGAGAAGGTTTCTGGAAGAGAAGAACCAAAAAAAAAAAAAAAAAAAGTGAAGCAAAAGAAAACCTTCCCCTTCCCCCCTTATGTATTGCATATAAATTCCATATCAAATTTCCTCCCTTCACTTTCAGAAATTTGTCCTCCTTTCCCAACAAATCAAAACATAAAAAGATAATTATTTCTCCAGATTAATGACTGTGGCATAAATTAATTAGATTGGAATTTCAGCTTCAAGCCTTTCATGCAGATAAGCAAGGTAAGGTCTTTATTTTAAATTATTTAATTAGATTTTTTTTTTCCCCCTCAATCCTGTAGAAAGGTTTTTCTGGGGAAAAAAATTTAGTTTTGCCCTTTTTTTTTTGCCAACAGTTTCAATGCAGAACTCAATGCTGTAGCATTAGATACCAGCAGCCTGAAACCTATATATGAAGTCATTAATGGTAAATGTATTAGTGTTCTTAGTGGGTGCTGTCTCATTCTGGATTATATATTGTTTTCAGTCTCTTACTGGAAACATAACCAATTCACAATAAAACAGCATTTTACAGAGCTGTCACATAGTCTCAATATCCATTTGGAACAATAAGGAATTAATACTGTTTTGGCAACAAAAAAGACGGCTATGTTAGGATAATCACATTTTATCTATGCTATACAGCTATAAAAACRAAAGCTAAATTTCATTTAATTTCCAAAGATCATATGTGTAATAAGTCTTCTTTCTGATTTGGATTTCTAATAAACCTTCTAAGCCTTGAAACCCTAAAAACTGTAACCTGGTGTTCCAGAACTATACCCTGGTGTTCCTCCTCAGCTGCCATCTGAGAACTCCCCATGTCTCTCACAATGAAGCCTAGGATCCTGTGGCTGTCTCAGGGATACTTCACCCCCAAAGCCAGCACTAGTGCTCTCTGGCATGGCTTCCAGCAGGGATGCTTTCTGCGTTAGTGCTTGACCCACCTTCCTGGCTGAGATCCTAAGAGCTCCGTGTTGGAGGGGGCCCTGCACGAAAGCAGCAGGCAGGGCAGGGGCAGGAGGATGGCTCCTGGGCCGGGCAGCTGCCCCGGGCAGCAGCGCCTGCTCAGAGACACTACCAGGCGCCTGCCCGGCCCCACGGGCTGCACAGACACCCAGCCCGAGCACCTACACCCGTGTTCCGTTCCCACCACACTTCAGCCACTGCTTAAAGAGCAGACAAACACCTATATTTAAGATAAGTTATCATGACTCATCAATTACCTCATTATTTCTAATAATGAGGCAATAATTTCCCACAGCAATTACATTAAATAGTAATATTTCATAGTATTTAATTCCATCTGCAAGAATTAAAGTAATAATAGTAATTTAWAATAATAATAATTATCTGATTTCTATCTGTAAACTGCAGACTTGCATAAAAATAAACTTATTACGGAAGCACTTAACTGAATACATTTGAAACTGTAAGAAAACTGTGTTTGTGTTCGCTTATTAAACTAATTAACTCCTTGCACTTTAACACCCCCAGAAAAATGAAAGCATTCCCTCACCACTTTAAAAGCTCTTGCAGGTGCAGGTAAGGAACTGGTTTCTTCCAGATATTTCTCCCAGGAAAAGTGTTTGGCATGTGGGTAATCTGGCACAGAAGAAATGTTAACAAAATTAAACAAGGTGGTATAAATAATAGAAAGCAATATATAAAAACTGTCAACTGACACTTTTATAATACTGTTATCAGACATGCTGTCTTAAACAGCTCTCTGGTACATCTTAAATGCTCTCTGGTACATCTACCACATTAACTTAAAAAAGGTACAACAATCRCCTCATGCAAAACCTCAACATTACTGCTTTGGATTTGCCAATGTAAGTAATTGGGACTTGCAAAATTCGTCCACTTCCTTCAGAAACCTCACTCAAGTGTTACAACCACAATCTTCTCTTCCATAGATAGTAATTCAGTGGCAAACACAACTTGACCAATGATAAGTTTGCTTTACCRTGATGCAAAGTTATCTGCCAATATTTAAATGAATTCTTTTAGTCTGGAGATTTACAATAATTTATATGCAGCATCAAAGAAAACACTGCTCTTCTCAGAAAAGGAATACGCCACTGTCATGTGTATAAACATTTCATGCAAGAAGCACAAAGACAGCCTCGCTTCTGAAGAGCGGACAGTGCTCGTCCTTCACCCCTCATCCACACTGGAAGTTTAACAATTTGATTTATAATCTAGAATTGAATGAAAACAATTGTTATAGCTATCAAAAGGGATTTTGCTGAACAACAGGCTGTAACAGCTTGCTGACAGATCAACTGCACATGTGCTGCCTAAGTCAAYGGCCTCAAGATGTTTCATGACTTCCCAAAATCGCTGGGCACACACACTTCTGSTAAATTTGTTTCAGTCCATTTAAATATTCCTTGTCAAGGAGGCCGCAAACAACAGTTCCTGCAGCAATTCCAGAGCTTACAGCCTTCACCTTGTATCTTCACTTTCATCATTAAGCTGCTGAACTCTGTGTGAGATTGAACAACTCTTTCATCGGTTTCAGGTACGTGTGGCTCTCCAGRGGCACGTGCAGCTGTGGCACGGGTAGCGGGGCAGCGGCTGCACAGCRGAGTTCATTTTGCCCCTCTCACACGCCAGGGCTTTCAGCACGGCCCTCGCGCGCCTCGGCCAACCCGCAGGCCCACATGTGCTTTTAAATAAAGCTGAAGCTCTCCAAATGAAAACTTCCTACTGGCACTTGAGGGAAAAAAAAAAATCAAAAAGAATTTTCTCAAATAAGATGCTGGAAATAATGAACTAGTAGGGATGGGAAGAAAGCAAGCTGGTATCTGCCGACCAGCACCAGACTTCACAAACAGCTTCCCTTTAAATTYCCCTATAAATGTTTTGCTGGTGCCCTGCTCGCTCACCCAGCCAGAGCAGTGTTTTACACTATCAGACCAAACCGATCTATTTTCCATGGAGCAGCGAGGCACCCAGAGCTCACACGTGCTGCTCCTCACGCAGGGCAGCTGCCCCGAGCGGCGCGGATGCGGACRCGGATGCTGGCGGCCTCACCGGGGGCTGCCCCCACGGGCCAGTCCTGCTTCTCCGGGCATCTCCTCACCCACCACAGGGCAACTACCCCAAATCACCGCATCCAGGCACCCCTGCCGCTGGGCAAACCCCACCTGGGCAGCTCGCCTCACCTGCCTCCTCACGCACAGTGAGGGATGTTCCTAAGATGCCAGCCAAAGGGGCTGCTTGTATCTCTACTTCAGGACTWGGCAGAAAGCCAAGTGCAAGTCCCTTTTAAGTGTATTATTGTTTCTTAGTGAAATGTCCCTCCTTGCCCAGGAAGTTTATTTGGTCAAGACAGGCTTTTTACGACCCTATCCGAGTCTTTGGTTCGTAACACACACGGGTCCCTGCATCAAGCAGGGCTCTGTGGGACGCAAATGAAAGCCTTAACTGCTGTCAGCATGAAAACACTGGCCAAGGCTGGTGATAGGAACTTCAGTCCCATAAAACTTTCATCAGGCAATGCCTTTTTTCTTTTTCTCATAACACCATTTTAATCTGTTTTTTTCTCCTTTCAAAATGCTTTATGCTTTAATTTTGCATCCCCACTGTATCAGAATTCTCTACTTATGTGTGTGCCTGTTTTCCAGGTTCCAACTGCGCTTACACAACTAGATTAGATCAACTAGATATGGAAAACAACAAGAAAATTAAAACAAAAAACCTGTCTATTTATATTTTCAGACATATTCTAAGATAACACAAGTCTGCACTTCTAAGAGAAACTTTTGTGTTTCCCAATCGCTTGTTCCTGCCCACCATGACAGGAGTATTTGAGTCATCCTGCAGGGATTCAGCAGGGAAACTCAACTGCCTGAAAGTTAATTCAGGAAGAGAAGAAGGCCCCCACAAAAGCTTCAGCACCCGGGTCTGCTGTATTACCTCAAACCTTTTGGAAACTATATCCTGCTTGGGGGGAGCAAAATACTGTAAAATTCAGCACACAGAAGTTCTGATGTGAAGGACAAACAGATATTAAAGGAGTGTGATGCGCTGAACAACACCCCAAGCTTTCTCACTAGGTGTCACTTGGCTCTGTGGCTCTTTTAAAAGCAATTTATTTGGCTCTGAAAGTTGTAGGCAATAAAGGCCAACGGTTACCAAGCCAGGCAGGATGGGTTTTCATAGCGCTCTGCTCTGTTCTACTTCCAAATATCTGTTTCCCTTTACCCTTGCCATGGAAGGCAATCAGTYAATGCAGTTATATGCAACATACAAAAAAAACCCACCTAAGCAAATGGTGGCATTCTTACAACTAGCACCATCTCTTTCTTCTGGATAAGCTCTCCCTCTTTTTGACTCCTTCCYTTCCTGGGAACCTTTGTAAATTTGTTCCTCAATCATTTTTCTCATTTACCCATTTTTCCCATTTACCCATTATCTTGCATAGCTGGTTCACAGGAAAGTGTTTTTCTTATAAAACAGTTTCACACGCCTGGAATTACTTCTATCAACATTTCATGATATAAGTCCCAGAACATGTGGATATAAGCAGCCCAAAATACAGACATTTTTCAGATTTCAAGAGGTATCTTTTATCAATAGATGTCTCTTTACTAAAGCAACATACCCATGCACACTTAAATCTAATGTTTACTGTACCTCTTATTTTACTGTATTAAATCTTAAGAGCAATTCAGTAGTCTCCAAATACCAAATCTTAATTATAGAAAGAAAAAAAACAAAGGGGGTAACAAAGCTCACTATTAAGGTTTAGTCAGTGCTGCTAACTGGCTACAGTTTCATTAATTCTGTCAGATGTGCAATATGGTACTAACCTGGAGGGGTGATAAGGGTTCTTTTATGCTCTTTACACCATCCAACAGGATGAATATGTGGGCTAGCTGCCTCACACCTRGTGGAAGAAGAAAAAAGGGACTGAAAATGCACTTAAGGACATCCTGCTTTTCTTAAAAAAGAAACAAAACAAAAAATACAGAAAGATTTTACAAACCGCACATAACSCATGACATGCCCATCTTAAACATAAACTGTAAATGCACTCTAAACACTTCAACCCATTCAGCACAGACTCGTTACCACCTGAACAAGCACAGAGCTTATTCACAATTTCACTGAAAGATCAATAAATCGAGTCTATTAAGTTGGTAATAGATTTGCAGTGAGAAGCTCTACTGCTGGACCTGCAAAAAATCAAACATAGAGATTCTTAGTAGAAATGTGTCAACTGGCTATAAAAAACAATGATGTGATCAAAAGGAGCTRGAGTTTTGCAATGCCAAAACCCAAATTTTGACAGTTTAAAGACCTAGAGGCCGATTAGAAACTCATGCAAAACATTCAGTAACAAGCAAAAATTCAAAACCAGATCAGAGGTTTGAATGGTGTTTTAGATGCATTAACACAACCCGAGCAGCACCTCAAAGTACAAATGAGAGAGAAACACCCATCTGGTCCATGGAAAGGAATAAAAKCACAATTTAGGTCCCAAACTTGCAAAAGTCCTGAACTAACCAGTGATCCAGCAGCATAAACTGTCCTATAAAAACAGTGCATTGGACAAATTACTGAAAAACTCACCGCCACCCACTTGCTACTTAATCCTGCTCTGAAGCCAGTGTCAAAACCACGAGACTGAAGATGCATCTGTATTTTCTGCCCTCTTCTCCTGCCCCGGAGTTGCTAACATAGAACACCTGTGCAGCAGCAATCACTGGCATACCCATGCACACTTAAATCACTGTCATACCCATGCACACTTAAATGACATGCTTGCTGGGGGGTCCTATGCCACTAGCTCCCTTAATTAGCAGTGTTATTTTATACTAAAAAAAAAAAAAAAAAAAAAAAGAGGTTGACAATCTGTAAAAATCTAAGAGTGTGCAAAGAACTGCGCATAAGAGAAAAGGAGCAAGGTGAAAGTAAATTAGCAGAAACTCTGATATCTTAGTTCTCAAATCAAACCTCAAACATAAAGATGTTTGTAAGAACTGCAAAAATGAAGCACAGCACATCAAAGATCACAGAATGAATCCTGGGTTAAGTTTTGAGTCTGTGCTACATAAAGGAAAAACAGAGAAGCACTTCATACACAGAATCCCTAAAATAATACTGACCCTTCAAGACACATGCAAATCATTTTTATGAAACATCTGAAGCTCGGGAGCGATGTATTCAGCCAACAGAGGTAGGAGCTGGTGCCTCAGGCCCAGAGGCTTTCAGCCTTGCAGCTGGAAGGAGCCAGACTAACTGCTGACAAACAGCAGCCAATCTAGCCCCTTGTCTGGTGCCTTTATAGGCAGCAGCTGTGCTAGGGCTTCTGGTCAGAAGGCCCAAGGGATGGATTGCTGTTCAGTTTGACAGACTCTCTAAGAGCTCTGACAAAAGCAAAGGATCCAGCTCWCAATAGGGATATCCCCCCTTTTGTTCTACTACAATATATACAGCTATCTTGTATCTATCTTTCATTTACACAGTAGCACTCCAGGTGCTTTCTAAACTCCCGAAATTAACATTAATAAAGGGCCCAAGATGATTTTGGTGCTAACTCTGTATTATTAAAACTCAGCCATCCAACGCCTAGGAAAACTATGCCCCAAACCTATGAGAGAAAAGGCAAATGCTTCGTGCTCCCTCTTGGCTTTTCCTTTCTCTTTACAGTGACTGTGACCAGGAGCTAAAGAGCAAGGCAGGCAGTAGACTGTGCAGGCATCTCTCTCCTGTAGGCATTGCAAAATTAGACTTTTACAAGTTCTGCCTAACTGTAAGGGTCTCCTCTTTCGTTCTGAGATGTTTTGGTGCGGACAAATTACTTTCAAAAGACTCGCAAGTTACATTTGGCAACACAAGCCGTGTGTCCAGGCCAGCGYGTTATCCAGCATTAGGCTTCCAGAACAACATGGGAGATGGTTAAAGTTGAGAAACGCACGACAGGACCAACCTCTTGAATGCATTTCTTCTTGTTTTTTGAAGCACAGAATTTGAACATGTATTTTTCAAAAATTCTCAACAGTAAATGCCACTGCCCACACTTGTGTTCTTGAAGAAAAGTGTCACAAAGCAGCAGGTGATGAAGTCTGTCACAGCAAAAGCTGCTCAGACATGACAGTACCRAGCTACATATGCAACATGTAGCATGAATGCTACACGCACCAGCTCTGCAAAATATCATCTGCAAAAACCCTCTTACATTCAGATGARCTTTAAAAGAAAAACAGTCATCACAGCTGGGCAGAAACCTCKGCAAGCATGGAGTCCTCATGTGAAAAGGCAAGAAAGAGGCCCCRTTCCAGCAAGGCCAGGTGAGACAATCTTTACATACTGATTTGTATAAGCCTTTGAGCTCCCAACAGTCTACTTAGCAGTAAAAGTGACAGTAAAAAAYAGAGACCAGTATAAATCATGCCAAATTTAAACTCCAGCTGTCATCTTTAGTTTGTGTTCCTTCCCAGAAAGTTATATCTAGTTTTGAGGAACAACTATAACCTGTTAGACTAAGCCTAAGACTTGTAAACGGWAATGTTAAAAGCCTGATCTCAACTTTCACAACCAGCTTGCATTGCCCCATAGCTCTGAATTTTCCTTACTCCAAGGCAAAACAGAGAATGACCAGGACACACACTTCAGAAAATATAGTGAATAATAAATTTTGAAGATCCTTACATGCTGAGAAAGGTTGTTCACAAGCCACTCTGTCATGTGAGAGCACTCAGACACAACAAGACATCTATTATCCATACTGGAGACTGAGGCTAATCACAGAAGCTTAAATGGAGCAAAAAACAGCCAAGGGCCAGTTGGACTCAGARCTGTATCACACAGCTCAGCTAAATTAACGGCAGTTTAACAACACCTCCGAAGGGTATCAAAGCAGAAAGGATGGCTGTGAAGCCAAGGCGAGCAGGAAGCTCCCCTGTGGCAGCTCTTCCCACGCTGAATAAGCCGGAGCCAGCGGCACGCGCGGGTCCCCGGGGCCGGGGCCCTCCCGGACAGCAGCCCAGGGGCAGTCGCACGCGCTCAGCTCGCAGCCCGACAGCGTCTCCACCCGATACTGTCACACAGCAAAGCACAAGTGGTCGTCCTGCTGCTGCTCAGTTTCAGGTGTCCTATTAATTTCCCCCCCCCCCCAAAAATCCCTGTTTCATATACCTAACTCCTTAATTTAATTCAGATTATCAGGAGAGACAGATGATAATGCTAGTTGTTAAAAGAAGGAAAATTCAATTCTTTTAGAAAAAYGTTTCCTCAACTCCATCTCCATCTGAAGATGTAAACAGGATTTTGATTAAGTATCCAGGATCTTTTTCCAAGTCAAATGTGTTATGTGCATTTTATGTTTTAAAATAATCTCTAACTTCTCCATCTTGAGGAAAAAAAAWTAGTTTTCTTGATTATCACTTTATTACATGTAAATATAATCAGTAACAAAAATGGGATCTATCAAAAGCACATATGCATTACACAGCCCTCTGGAATGCTACTTATGGCTGTGAGTGGCTATACACCTGTCTGGCTGTGCACAAATGAAAAAGCAAAAAGGAGAGCGCTACAGAAACCGTCCCACAGCCCCACCTCGTGCCTGAGTGAGGACACGCCAGCACCGCTACGCTGCTAATACCCTGGGTCAAGTCAGGACTTGCTCAACACCAAGGTGCTGGACACCACGGGATGTGTCCTCAGCTGCTCTACCAACCCCTTCGCCGTCCTTTCTGTCTGGAGGCTGGTGGTATGGCAGGTGCCCAGCTGTCCGCAAGCAATCTGGGAGGTTCAGAGGCACACACTGGTCCATAACCTAGCATGTGCTATGATTCATGCTTCCTCTAGACTGTTTTATCTTCTTTTTCRGCATAGTGGTGTCCTTCAAAAAGACCATCCCTTCTCCAAGAGAGAGTGGAGCAAAGTTAATTATCTCCAAAAAGAAACATGCAGTGCACAACTCGTAAAGACTCTGCTATTGGCAAAGTCGGAGATGACAGTGGGAAGGGGAGGCGACCTCTTATTTACCCCTACACCACCATGCAGTCTGTTCCCAGGCTCAAAGAGCAAGAGAGGAGTCTGCCAACCAGCAGCTGACTTGTCTTCACAAGGAGCTTCAGAAAGCAGGCAGCAGAGAACRCTGAGTGGGGCACCCGTGGACACAGCTTTCTGGCTTGGTGAGTTCACCTAAGAGTGCTTGAGTTTTGCCACAGGAAAATCAGGGAGCTCCGGGAAAGCCTGTCTTACACAGGCCTGCAGGTTAATAAAACAGATTTACAAGAACGTAGAACTGACAGCGAGCTTGGACTTACAGTTAATTCACAGCACTGAAATACCCACAGAATTTGCAGTATTAATCTTTGTCTATCTCAGCATATTAGTGGCTCATTCTAAAACCAACCTAAAGACATATTCTCAAATGTTATTGCTGATTCCCAGGTTTAGCCCAATTTTAAGCACAGCACTCAGAGAGGATGGTTCTCAGAAAAGCATTACTGGTTCCATCAAAAAGCAAGGGGCAGAGGGAAGGGACCAGAGGCTTACTGAGTACAGCTCCAAATCCTCCTTCTCAAACAGATGTCTTAAATTTGTCAATTTTGTTCACCTCTCTTCCCTCTAAAAGCCCCCGCCAATGGACAATTTAATGGGATTTTTAATACACTGAAACTATCATCACCATGTGTTAAAGAGCTCTAGTAATGACTAATTCTAGCTAGGGTACTTATTTTCAACCATTAATGTATTTTCTAATGCTGAGGCAAGTCAGGAAATATATCTTCAGGCTGAAAGCATGAGGCTTAAAAAAGCTTAGGTGATAGCAATTTATTCCTGCTGCTTTAAGTTCAGGAAAATTAGTTCACTGTCTTGTAGTTATTCACAAGCAGGAAAGAATTTTTATATTCAGCAAAAAAGCTCCCTTTACCCAACTTGTCTAAACCACAAAAGGTGCATAGAGAAGGAAACGTATGTGTTTGAAAGCAAGCAACTACATACCCCAAATACAGCATTTTTCCCTACTGAATTCCTCCTAACTGGAGAGTGACAGTCAGAGGTGCAGAGGAAAGGGAAGGTGACCGCCCTGAGCAACCCCAGCAGAATTTTCCAGCTTTAGCTACAGATGGCATTTGGTAGGTGTAAAACTCACATCCCCAAGGTATTTTCAGGCTCTCGCTGCTATTTCTGTTTGCTATTCTTTTCTCCTGCTTTCCTTCCTTCCTCCTCTATTCAATCCTATTTGCAATTAGGACAATATAGACAGGGAGGCCACATGGCTCAGAGTTTAATTTTCACACACAGTATTTCTAGCAGCAGCTTCTTATTCCTTCTGAAAAGGTATTTTTAGAGCTCACAGAGAACAACGCTCCAGCTTGGCTTCAATATAAGCAGAGCTCCAATGATTTTTCAAAAGGGCCCCAAATTTTTCAGGTTCATTTTTCCTTATCTTTCAGAAAGGTGTTATTTTACTTATTTGACATACAAAATTCAGAAATTTTGCTTTAGTATAATGTGAGAGTACAAATTTAAAGCCAGAGTAAGTCTGCAGAGACTGCTTTCCCTCTCCTGAAGGCCCGGTGAGCTGCATTGCTGCTGCTGTGGGCCCATAAGCAGAGCTGAAACTCAGCACACGGCTGCCACGCACAGGGCACTGCAGAGCTACGGTGCCTCTAACAAACCAAACACAGGCCCTATCACAGCGCGTTCATTTGATTTAAAAGCCTGGCATAAATGCTATTCTCATATTAATTAAAAGGATAACTGCTATTTGAGTATTTAAGTATCAGGAAATTCAGAATATCTTTTAACAGTATCTTGCTGATCTGTAGAGGAGACCAGCTCTGCATTAAGAATTTCATCTCAGAAATAATCACTAATCCTTCTACTCTTTCTTTTGTATGACCTACCACCTTGCGACTCAACTCTCAACCTCACGGAAATGCCTGCTCACCACAGCTTCAATGATCTCTTTTACCTACAGCTTACCTGCCACGAGGCCCTTGCAATTGTTATCTCCAGAGATGGGCTCACAAAGTTTTGACATTACATGACAGGTCGGCACCACGATCTTTACCAGAGTACCTGAGAATTCCAATACACATGAAGAAGGCTTTCTCCACCGTGTATTTTTACAGGCAGAGCTATGCAATTAATGTACCATGATGAGACTCAAAAGGCAGACTTCAATTTTAGCTATTCTGGGTAACTTACTCTTCAAAGAAAGTTAGACATGGTGCCAGTGCAAAAGTAGACTCGCACTCTGATCTCAAAGGCTGACTGTCCTTTAGGATTTTTATGCTCCCAAAGTGCCCTGTTCCACTCATTGGCTTTTCCCACAGGCACACAACATGTGGAAAGGCCATCTCCAACACGGCTCAGGGTGCCAGGGGGTACTGAGGAACACGGAACACAAAAGATTAACACCAAGTTTTCTTGCTGTCCTAACGCCTTATAGAAGACAGCTGAGGTTCAGCCTAAATCACAAGATGAACCAAGAGAATGGATCCTGAGCGTGAAAAAACTCTGCAGCTTTTCTTAAATGCAAGTCTAATTATAAACACGATAATTGTTACGCTACATATTCTTCACTAAAGATGTCAGTCTCAAAGATACTGTGTAATTACAGTGAGAAATTACTCCACAACCCCAGATACAGAAGCATATGCAAAGAAAACGTTTATGGCAACCTCTGGAAATCTGTTTCGTGAAGCCTAGTGGACRTACTGGACTCCTCCAGGCTGCCACCAAGACACACTCTCGTGTGTACCAACCTGTGCTTATCCAGCTAGCAAAGGGTGACAGGGGGACTGTGCGCACAGTGTGTCACGTATGACTTAAAACTCGGCTTCAAAGCTAACAGGCTTCTGGCAGGGCTCCCCACAGTACAAAGCCAAACCATCCTACCAGTAGTCGTAGCTCTCATCCCAGTTGTCAAAATGAACCAGGAAACGATTGTCCACCATGTCTGTTACCGTAGCAACACAAATGAACGTGGGGTTCTTCTTGTCTACAGCTTCAAGCTTCATTCCCACTCGAAATCCCGACGGAATCACTGTCTACGCAGAGAAAGACATTTAATTAAGGATGAATACTATAAAATCAGAAATCTCCCTGGTGTCCACAGTCAATATATTCATGTCATTTCTAAATTTCCCAATTAGTGGCCCCAACAGAATGGCAGCAGCCTAATTAGCTGACAGGCGAGATGCTCAAACACAGACAGACTCATAGTTTATGAAATAAAAAAGTCCTGGACATGCCGCTAAAATTGGAAAGTGATGGGAAATTCATTTAATATACTATTTCTGGATATGTCAGATTAGATGTTTACACAGCTTAGCAAATAATCYAATATAAGCAAATAAGCRTAATAATGGATCAGAATTTCAGAGGTAAATCGATGCAAAGATTATTAACAAATTTACTGCATTTAGTTTAAGACAAAAATGTTTGCATGGTTTCAAGTCTGAAATCACTGAAATCTGCTCTAAGTTCAGTGTCAGAAATGTGAACCCACTTGCAACTTTCCACATTACCTGAAGCAGGTGAGTACTTACCACATTCTGGTTTTCAAATAGAGATTTAGGAGCAGCTTGAGCCTTGCATGCCTTTAGATAAGCTGGCCAGCTGAATTCCTCTTCCTTGTATCCTAAATGAGGGCCACAAACAACAAACAATTAAACAGACATGAGACACAAGGTTCATGTCAGTGTGTTGATCATAGTTAATAAAATTATTTTCCATCTTATTCTGAGCTATTTCTTACAATTTCAAAACTGAAAAGCATCCTGCATTGTCAATTAGTATTATAATTTCAGATAAGCTACGGAAAGAAAATGTACTTTAATTACTAATTTCACCCCAATAGGAAGTTACAGAAACTAAATGCAATGAGTAGTGTTCCAGGGAGCACTGTTTTGTATTGTTAGGAACTGAAGCATGACACACTGTAGAGCAGCTTACAGAGTTCAAAAGAAACTTGATGAAACTTTTCTACTTTTATTTAGCCATTTGATGTTATAAAAAGGAATCACATTCTTTATTTAGGCTTGGTTGAACTTCCTTACCAAAATACCCATTTTATTTTATAAAGCACTATGCTTTCCTGAGCTATAGATTATTAGTCTTTTATGTTGTCTAGGACTAAATTTAGACTGTTCCTAATCTTCATATAGAAGGAAGAATAATAGTCATACGAAAAAAGCACGAGGCAGGACCGCAGGAGATTTCAGCTCAGCTTCAATATTAACTTCAAAACAAGCTGGGAAACATTACCAAATTTGTCCTTATCTTATCAAATTATTTTACCAAAAATATACCTTATTTTACCCAAATTATTCTACGAAGGCTGAGGGGGGACCTGATCAGCGTGTATAAATACCTCAAGGGAGGCAGTGAGGAGGAGGGGGGCAGCCTCTTTTCAGTGGTGGGCAGGGATAGGACTAGAGGAAATGGCTTCAAACTGAAGCATCGGAAGTTCCACAGGAACTTAAGGAAGCATTTCTTCACTGTGAGGGTGACAAAGCCCTGGAACAGGCTGCCCAGAGAGGTTGTGGAGTCTSCTTCTTTGGAGATCTTTAAAAGCCGCTTGGATGCAGCCCTGTGCCACGTGCTCTAGGTGACCCTGCGTGAGCAGGGGGGTTGGACTCGATGACCTCTGAGGTCCCTTCCAACCTTAAGCGTTCTGTGGTTCTATCCTTGATACCGATCTCACAATCCTGACCTTCAAGGGACCTGAAGGTCCTCAAGGAGCAAAATAACTTCAAGAAAAACACCAAAACCCGTAATTCTACCAGATATCAAAAATCAGCCTCAGTAAGGTATCGGTTTCACGTTATAACCTCCCTCCCTCCCAGCAAATTTCTCAGCCTCAAAAGCTACAACTGCCTCTTTCCCAAGAAAATCACACCCTGCCATCCCTCTCCCCTCCAACTATCCTCTCTCCAACAGTCTGAACGACAGAAAAACATGGAACAAACTCAAAGCAATGGTTTGTGAGCAGCTCGGCAGCCTCTTGCTTCTGCTTCACAACCCACAAAGCGTCTACAGGCCCCAAACTTTTCCAACTATGCCCATCAGACTCCCTCTTCCTATGGGTTTCACCCTGCTGCATCCTCAGGCTATCACCAGTGCAGGGTCACGTGCATTAAACCAGGCTTTCCAGGTGGTATCAAAATAGTTGCTTACACTATCCMTGACTCAGACTTCTGTATGCAAAATATACTCTTGTACCATGACATACTTGCACTGTGAGCTATTCTCTATATGGACTTTCTCTATTTTATATTCTATGAATTCATGCAACACTTGAAAAAGAAATCTGAATTTATGTTTGTTTACTCCTAGGTTCTTCAAGAACAAAACCAGTAGTTCATAATATAATAAATTACACAAAAAAACCCATATCAAATCACTTATATTTCTGCTCATTAAAGCAATGCTTACCATTGCAAGCATGTAGTTTTCTTCCTTATTCTCTCCTTAAATATTAATTATAGGAACATCTATTTTAGTTCCTCTGTTACAATTCAGTAAAATGAGATCAAAAATTCTACCAATTTTGGCAATTTCCTTAAGTACTGAATTATGTTACCTCCCGAATATTTGAAGTGCTATTCAAATAGGCCACTGACAACAGCCATAATTAACTTTCCAAGAATCTTATGTCCTAGGCACTGTAAGTAAAGAACCCTTTACTCTTTCTACATTTGCTTTTCTCGATTTTCATTCTAAATATTAGCCAATACAAATTAATCCCTGAGTTGTAAGAAATTCCCTTTCTGGGCCCTCCCGTGCCTCTTGTCTCTCTACAGAGTTGCTGCAGGCCAGCCGCGCTGGTCCTTATGGGAATGTGCCATTCCTGCGGCCTCTGCCCAGGCTGGCTGGACATCACGGAGCATCCCTAGGGGCGACGGGGAGACGCGGCGCCCAGCGGAGGCTCCCGCGCTGCAGCTCGGCTGGGCGGCCCTTCCGCCGCTATAAAGGAGGCTGTAGTAGAAAACACTCTAAAAACGATCTTGTTCTCTCACTTCCCTTCTCCTTCCCCTCCAGGCCCTAGGATAAACCAGTGGTTTTACAGGACATTTTACCTCTGGGTTTTACCTTCCCTCCAAACCTCCATACCTAGCAAACAAGATTCCCTAGATGAACCTAGATTCATCAGGCACCRTGTTCAGAAAGTTTCCCCCTTTCAGAAAAGAGGGAGTGGAGCCTATTACTGTGCCCCAAATCCCTCTGCAGGGTATCCTGCGCACAGCTTCTCTTGTAACTCTTCTTCGCTGTGARGGTGCCAGAGCCCTGGCACAGGCTGCCCAGGGAGGATGTGGAGTCTCCTTCTCCGGAGATCTTCCAAACCCGCCTGGATGCCGCCCTGTGCCCYGTGCTCTGGGTGTCCCTGCTGGAGCAGGGGGTTGGACTAGATGATCTCTAGAGGTCCCTTCCAACCTCAACCATCCTGTGAGTCCGTGACTCTGTACACCAGGACCCCGAGCGCGCACAGGCTGCGTGCGCAGAGAGCAACCGCGTCCCAAGTGGCTCCCTGGTCACAGGCCGCACAGCACCGCTTTGGGCTGTGCCTACGACATGAGCAGCCACTGTGCAAACCTCTAACTTCTGCCGGGAGGTGGCCTTTCATACAACACTGCTGTCACTGGAACGGCTTTTAGTTCCCATATGGTCTGCACTGGGTGCTATACAGAAAGTACAATTAAAACGTTAATACCACAGAAAAATGTGAACTGTCAGATCACCTATATATTGATCCACTAGACATGGAAAAAATTATATGGGCACAAAACAGCTATGAAAAATCCATTTTTTTCCTCAAAAGCCCATACAACCCCCTCTCCTCTCCACCAAAAAGAACCCCAGCAACCTAAGACTGCCTTCTCCTGCTGCTCAGAATAGCCTAACTCTGAAAACGTCAGTTAAATCTAAGTAGTGAAAGGCCTACTGCTGGAGAGCTGGAAGAAATGTCTTTAGCTGGTGAAAGAACAATTCCCTGTAGGCTCCTCCCAATGCAGGAGTGTACAGCGGTGACTCTTATTTCTCCACGTCGGTGAAGGCTTCCCTGGGACTGTGGGGAACAACCCATATGTCCCCACATGGGTTCCAGTAGTCCTGGCACACTGGGGAAGGGATGGAACAGGCTGACACCGAGGGGAAGGAGCCAGGCTGTGCAGAGAGCGCTTGGTTGGATCTGGAGAAAACTACCAGGGAGAGACCTTGCTGTTCGTAAGGGCTCAAATGTCACGGAGTCGTGGGCTTGCACTGATGGGCACTAACCACAAGCAGGATTCCGGTGATTACCTTCACATATCCTGATAACTCTGCCCTCCCCTACACCTCTGATAACCTCCAAGACTTCCCTAAGAAAAACTCTACGCACTGATCCAGGGTGGAGAAAAAATRAAACTGAAGAGCACTTATCTCACCAATTTAAAACCAGGCTACAAGAAAATTTTCAAACTGACTGGGAGGAAGATTTTAACTTTCTATCAGCAGCAGTAATTTAWGGTTAACGAAACACTAAGCTTTTTAAAACGGCCATTGAAGACAGAAAAGATGCCAAACCCACACCACAGGCACCAAATTTCCTGAGCACACTGCAACAACATCAGTAATTCTATATAAACTGGGGACTGCTCGTTCACTATATACAAGCTGCTTCTTCAGGAGAAGGTAACCTGCTGAGAAATTCTGATTTATGTTCAAGAAATTACTACTTCTACACAAGGACCTACTCAGAAGTATGTTCCAATAAAGAGCCACATACTGCAGCAGTTGCCCAGAGCACTGCAGCCCTGCAGGCAGCGCGCGGAGGGCTCCCCAGAGCAGCGGGTGCTCCCTTGTGTTCCTGCGAGGCTCAGCTGCAAAAACAACCGCCTCCCCCCAGCCCACAGGCCCTCCGCTACTTTGAAGGGCTTTCCTCTCGTTTTCCACCACCAAGCATTTATATCCAGTTTTGAAATTCTCCATAAATCTGCCTCTGCTTCTCTGTATATTTGTTTCTTGCAGCCTTTTAAATTAGTATTTCCTTACTCTTATTGTGTAAGTCAAAATACCACATTCATTTATTTCTCACTCTCCTGATTTGAGCCCTTCATCCCTGTATACACCATTCCCACCCAAAAAGGCTGCCCATTTATCCTTTTTGAAATGCCAGTTTCACACAACTGCTTTCTGTCTATCTGCCAAAATAAAGTAGTTACCTAGTCTGAAGTATAATGATTAAGCAAATGAATTATGCATTATTTCAACACTTATATCACATAAATTATGAACTGACTACAGTTTCAGGCTTGTAATCTTTATTATCCCTTCTTATCTGTGAGTTCCTCTTTTTGTTTCTATTCCAAGCTTACTCTTTGCGGCAAGAGCTCAGTTTTTATTAGTCACTTGGTTACTACACGTTAATGTTGGTTAGCATGTAATRATGAAAATAATCCTAAAACCTTCTGCTAAGGGGATTCCCAGCTGCCTGTGAGATCCCAGTGTGAGCAAACACTTCACCAGCACATTCCTGTTTTACTGCGAAGAAGGATTTGTTTGGGGTCTAGGTTTGTTTTTTAACTTTTCTTTTATAATGCCTTATGAATGATTCTTTTGATTAATTTTTGTGTTCTGTGGATTTCTGCTGAATAGAAAAGGAAGGATTTAAACTTCCAGATTTTAGCAAGACTTTGGAGTATAACATGGAGCGTTCTAGTGCTTTGATTCAATTGAGAAAAAAAGTGTTTTCCAGAAAAGTAAAAAATCACAGCATTACATACACAATCTCCATTTCAGAGCTGTAGAAACCAAGCACACCTCAGATTAAAAGTACCTTTAGGTGGATGAAGTTTGTGACCTGTTTTCTCACACCATCCAACAGGATGAATATCTGAAGAATCAGCATTCACCCAGAAATCATAACAATCTGGGTATCCATCAAAATGAAGTCGTATTCTGTAGCCACAAACCTAAAAGTAGAATGTACAAAAAAAAAAAAAAAAATTTTTTTAAAGATGTTCTCCATACATGTCACAGTTTCTGCTAGGTATTACAGACAYTAACAGTGTGCTTCATTCTGTCAGCCTTTACTCTTGCTCCTGCGGACACTGGATGCATAAATACACGTGATAAAAAGAGAAGGATTAAATGTTAAGCAACTTTCAGTCTGAGAGCCTCCTCTTCTGGTGAAAAGCAAAAACAAGACTTGGATATTGCCATTAGTGTTCGAAAACTTGACAACTCCTTAATGTGACATCAGAATAAAACAGAAACTCTAGGCAAGAGCATGGATAGATTGGATACAATCCTAGCGAAGGCTGAGATGATGAGACTTTTAAGCTATACTGATACATCAATATGCAAGGGAGCATGGCTAGAACTCCAAAACAGACTGTGTTCAACAAGCTCGCCAAAGAGATAATGAGAGATAATGTTATTTAAGATTAAATGCCAGTGGAGAATGGAGGTAACTCCCCAGATTTATTTTTTTCCATGAAATGCCAAGTTAAATACCAAATGGAAAACAAAAGATATAATCCCTACTATACATGTTATCCACATTTTCCCAAGGAGTAAATGCCATTTTTCAGCAGTAAAAACCTCTTGACATCAAAAGATCACCATATCTCATATTTAACTGATACTCTGACATAACTCTCAGTTTACTGCCTCAGAATTATGGTGTATTTTAGGTCATCCTGCCATAAAACAGGAGATGTCACTTAGTGGCAAGCACAAAGTACACAGAACATATTATATATCGTCCACAAGCAAATAAACAAAAAAGAAATCCACAGAAAGGGGATGAAAATATTCAGAAGTGGGAAGATAAAAACTTCTATTAAAATATAAATTGTGAAATAACAGCTGTCTAGAATAAAAATGATATAGAGCAGAGTAGCTACCTGTTCCTTTTTCCCCATTTGATGTGTAATATAAAACTAACAAAACCAAAAAAGTATCCTCAGTAAAGCCAAGTAAAAATTAATGTGAGGTGTGTTTAGAGGACATACAAAATGCAACTAAGTTCTCAATCATTAAAAGCAAAGAAATTGCTCGTGAAGAAAGTACTTCATAACTGCAGCACAAAGGCAAACTGAGATTTCCTTGCATATTGACTTGCAGAACTTGCTAATGCAGACCGTTTCTGAGGCAATGCCTCTGAAAAAATTTTAAGACATGAGCAACATAAAAACTGCTAGGTATTTGGGTTAATGAACACAGCACTCCTTAATGTAACAAGACYACATAAACTATCAGTTGTCATAGTTACATTCTTTCTACTTAGTCCTATTTTAAATATAAATCTAATCAAAACTACAGGATTGCAGACAAATACACATGACCCAAGCAGCAAAACGCTGTTTTCTGTTGCTCCATGTATGTGCACAGTCACTGCTGTGGAGTACCAGACGTCATCTCCGAACATTTCCAAGGCAGGGAGCTTCCTAGGGGGAATTTCCCTCTGCCTGTTACGGAACACACATCACCTTCAGCTGCTCCTCCACTCAATTTCTTGTGCCATCTCCTACCCCATCTGCCCTCAGCTTCGCACGCCGGCACTCACCTCAGCCACTGTGAGGATGCAGTATATGGACTGGTGCTCGGGATCCACCCCTTCCAGTTTCATTCCCACTTTGAATCCATTTTTGTTGTATGGGAAAGACTGATACTGGAATGAAAAAGAACAGTTTCAGTATTTTGGGAGTATACACAGAAAGGACAAACTGCTTCTATAATGTAAATGACAATAATTATTGACTATTRATTTTTCTGAAAGAACTAAAAATTGTGAAATAAATAACTTTAAAAAATGGTAAAAGAAAACTTTATAACTGTTAAGACCATATGAAATAGCTCCCAAAATATAAATTGAGCTTATAATTACAGTTACAACAATATACAAGCCACTCACACCAAAATTTGGGAAAAAAATAAATATAAGAAAGCTTAGCCCTGAATACCCCAAATGCTGCTTCAAAACACATACAGAGAAACTCCAAGAGAGGATGTATTTTACCTAACTCTTGCTACCTAAAAGTTTGACGTGCTCCCTAATCATCTGCACTACCTCCCTAGTCAGCAGAAAGAGAGACACTGAGACAGAGCTCCTCCTTTCCAAGGAAAGGCAGCTCTCTCTGTGGTAGCTTCACAGCTGTAACTTATCTAACAGTAAATAAACCCAAGGGAGGAAAAAAAAAAAAATGCAGGGCATGGCACAAAGGCAGGAATACGCAGACCAGAGAAAAGAAATGRAGAACTAGCCCAGCTGAAACCAGCTTAACAGGTGTTTTCACCACTGCATGTGCACCCACACCTCCAGGATCCTACCCCAGAACAGGCTGGACCTAGGATGCAGGAACAGTTCTTAAACATGCATGCCGGGCAAAGGCACTACTTAGCAGGAACCGTTCCTTGTTAAATTTTTGGCCAATATATACTGCAGACAGTCTATAGTAATTAACGCTGTTCTCTCTCAGTTATTTTGTTTTATTGCTTTGTTTTTGTGGGGGTCCTCTAGACTTTGCAGTCTTGGTGCTTTATTTTCAATTCCTTTTGTATCTCAGTAATGTGCAGAAGCACCAAGCAGAGGCCAGTATCACACATATATCTATACTGAAAAACTGAACCCTGCATGAAGGTTTTAATAGCTTAGTATAAAGTAAATAAAATTGGATGGATGCAAGAAAGAGACGCTATGTAAAGGCAGATCTATCAAGAACAAAACCTGTTAACAATACAGAGCAGACATAGAGCAGCTGGGACATCCTCGTGTTTTGCCAGGTTTTGCAAGAGAAGACAACATGGAAGCTTTGCGCATTTGTGTTTAGAGCTCTCTTCAAAGCAAGAGAAAAAGCAAAAGAGATTGCACTAAAATGGCAAATGGCAAAGACTGCCACGGCAGAAAAAGGACAAGCGAGAGCTCATGATCTGACATCCAGTCAGAGACAGGTAAAATGCGAGCAGGCCAAATTTGGATCTGATGCAGCAAAGCAAAAAGTAACATCAAAAAAAGCAGCAAAGACAGGAAATAAAATCAAAGCAACAAGCCCAAAGCTGACCTTGGTATCGCCTTTCTAAACATATTTAAAGAGAAAAAGATGGCATGTGAACTGAGGGTAGGTATGTCCTGTGTCCCAAAAATGTCTAGCTGCACAGATTAGAAGGAAAGGCTAGAACTGGGTTTTGTAAAAGCAGCTGCTTTCTGGAGTCTCAATTTACAATGTTCATGTGCAGCCACASGGGTCATTAAAAAGCTAAGAAATAAAATTTATTTCATACATATTCTTCATATCTTGATGGTAATATATTTTAATCAGATGGCCTTTCCTCAAGAGAGGGAAAATCTCCTACATTTTTTTTTAAATTAGTTTCCCTAGAAATCACATTATCTCCCCTGGTGACTCACGTACCTCTTTAAAAAGCTTGGTTGGCACCGCAACAGCCTTCTCTTCCTCCAGGTAAGACGCCCAGCACCACGCGGGCTTCCCTTTAGAGGGCACRGCTGTAAGGAAGGATGCAATGTCAAATGAGTTCTGTGATTATTCATTTCTCCAGTAACCAAGGTAAACATTTTAAAGTTTGTAACATACCTATCTCAAACTTACAATTCWTTAAACGCATTCTTAGTATTTCTCAGGATTTATTCCAGAAAAACAGTTTGTATAGGATGGTTTCTATCTGTTCATGCCTTGCCTACTAAAAAAAAGGTTCTTTTAGGTGACTAGAACAACTTATGAGACTTTATGGGCTCTCTGCGCCATCTCTAATTTGAAAAAAAAAACCCAAAATTAAGATCTTACATTTATGATTTGGAAACAAGTGTGAAAGAAGAACAGATCACATGAAGCAATTCAGTATTTTAAGATGTTTCCTCAGAGAGAGAAAGGAAAAAAAATCCGATTGAGGGAAGTGTTTCCAGTAAGACAGTAGTTTTGACGGGTTTAGGAGGTTCTTTAACCACAGCTGCAATGCTCTGTTCTTCGACAGGATTCAGAATGCTCCGAACCAAACCCAGCACTTCATACTTTGTTGTTTTTGGATGGAAAGATAGACATTTAACAGTGATTTCTCCAAAGCTCCAAACAGTCACCAATGCTTTCTTTTTCCATTATTTAAATATTGTAACGCAGATTACAGAATTGTTTGCAAAGTATCAGACTCTACAGTGCCTCTTAAGGAGACACTGGTGAGTAATAGTTTTTACATTTGCAAATAAGGGACTAGTGCTACTGAAAGCCCATACAGGCTTCTTGCATCTAATTAGCTTTCCTACAGCTCAGCTCTGCTTTGCTGGCACTCACATCAAATGTCTCCTCTGTGCATACTCAGACAAGAGGAATAAACCCCTTAGGCCACAGTGCAGCAGCCTGGCTACTGAAGAACTTCTGCCCTAAACATGYACCATACCGACAGAGGTGCCAGAGCCTCCCGGGAGAAGCTGCTAATTTAACCAAAGATAGTAAACCTAAAAAATCACAGGGACTGTTTAACACTATTGAAACATTAATTTTGTTTGTGATTTACCCAGTTTTGAGCTATACTCTTTAAAAGATGTATTGCTCTGCACAGCAATATGTACTGATGTGTTTGATCTGGTGTATAAATCAGTCGTTCGCATCAAATCTGTTCTGCTGAAATGACACTTTCCCAAATAAATGAATGAAATAGAAATCTGTGCGGATACTRTGTCCCTGGAGAGCTGCAATTCCCAGCACTTCCCTGCTTGGATCTCATGCTTCATTCACACGGTCTCAGCTCTGGAATCAAACTAGAAATAACCCCTAATTTAGAGGTCGGGAGCAATTCGGAGCAGTGCCCCCGAGGCGGGATTTCTCCGGCCCGCCAGGCACCTGGAGCTGCTCAGGGCACCAGGAGCAGCAGGAGGGCAGCGGAAAGGACCGCCAGGCTCCACCCGGGAACGACCTCAGAGGGCCACATGCACGTTATTCTTGGTGCATCTCTGAGGAGCAACAGCTGCTACTTCTCTGAACCTTCCTGAAAGAACCTATCATGCCAATGGCTTGAAAGAACAGCACTCTTTTAAAATATGTTTTATTAAGMTGCTTCATGCAGCATATTTCCCTTTGGACTGATTAGAGTAATTATTCCTAAACAGTTCCGTGAAAGTATCTGTTTCCAGCACATTCTGTAGATACAAAATTCATCCCTAAGGAAACAAAAGTAAACTTTCATTTCTGCTTAATACMTGTCTTTCAAAAGCTGGTAACTCAATGGGTCTGTTTCTCTTTAAWATCAAGCTCTTTGGAGGGATAAAGAAGCCTAAACCCTGCATCCTGGAGTCTCCTCCTCTGGAGGTCTTCAAAACCCGCCTGGATGCCASCCTGTGCCACATGCTCTRGGTGTGCCTGCTTGAGCAGGAAGGTTGGACTAGATGATCTCTAGAGGTCCCTTCCAACCTTGAATATTCTGTGATTCTGTGATCCTTTACATCTGCACTTACCATCGGCTTCTCTGYACTGCCAGGAGTATATAAATTGGCTCTTTTTTTTTGGTAAAAGGAATCAATCTCCAAGTTATTTTTTTGCCAAAAGTATTTTGTTGGCTTTTTCAGTTGTTCAAACCACTAATAATGGCTATAAATAGTACCAGTTGAATATTTTTACAGAATTGACTAAAATGTGATCAATAGAGGATACAAATTCAATGGAATAACACTGGTAATTCACAGTTAAAGGGCCACACACATATGTAAGTGATAGCTGAGATTTTGTTTCGGAACAACTTACTTTGCTTCAAAACTGTTATTTCCCCTTTTCTTTTCCTTCTGGCTCGCTGTGAGACTCTCATGATTCTTCCTTCTTGTTTGTCCTCCTAAATTGAAAGAGAAGTACCAAAATGAACTTAAACCAAAAGTCCAAATACGGTTAAAATAGAGATGCCCACCGTTTAACTTTGCCTTCATTCATACAGCTACTGACAAAGCCCTCCAGTATCTCCAATAAACCYGTAGATGTCCAGTGGTGAACAGAGCTATCAGTGGTAGGAAATCACTCCCCACACGGTGAAAAGGACCCACACGGATTCTCCACGCCTGGCATGCAGCCAGCTAGGCTTGTCTGAGCAGGAGCATTCAAGGCCTGAGGTCTTCAGCAGGCCCAGGTGAAGTGGAGGTAGCTGGCAGCATCTGTGAGGTATTCCTGCTTCCAAAATGATTTAAAAGGAAATCTCTTACAGGCCTCTTGCAGGGATTTTTTTTTTTTTTTTTTGTAATGCACAACTGCTTTGCTAAACAAAAAGCCACTGATCTTTCTTACCTGTCTCCTTTGTTGTTCATTAACAGTTCTGTTAGCATTAATGAACAGAACAGCAATTCCTTTGGGAGGGAGGAAGTGTAAGGGCCCAAAGGCTGTCCCGCTGGCTATACGGACAACAATAATGTCCCTTCTTAATAGACTGGAGTGTCTTTTGCCTGGGACAACTCTCTACTCACAGTGCTCTCTCCTTCTTCCTGTGCCTCTCCCAGTAGCTTTGATGCTTTCAGAGCAAACACATGTTTTTCAGACACTATCAGCCAGGTTCACCTATCATTCACTGCACGAGGAAGACTGAGCAAAATCAGCTGTCGTTAACCCCTGGATACTTCCTTATGCTTTGTTTGATTTTATGTGTTTTGGTATTTCTGTAATTACCTATGGCAAATGTGATAAACACTGCTTGCTGGAAGACCAAAAAGCAATTTAGTTACATCTTCTCCTGAATCCAGGAAACTTCTTTCAACTTAAGGGATGAAAACTAACAGGGATCTTTGGCTGTTTACTTTAAAGCAATTTATATTAAGAAAAYCAGATTTATGCTCTCTTTATCTTTTCAAAGATAAAATTATTACCTTTTCAAATCAATTCTTGTCCTATAATCATTTATTAATGTGCAGCCTGACAAAGAAACAATTTTAAGCAAATATGTATTCTTATATTTCTGTGTTCAGTTCACAAGTTTAGGTTAGTATCATCTTTCCATTAYATTCCTTTGCTCTCTCTTATTTAAAAAAAAAAAAGACAGAGAAGAGGCTTGAAGCAGCTGTTACTTTCAATAATTATTATTTAGTAAAAAAGGGATAATTAAACTGGCAAGTGTATCAGCTGTTTATTATGGCTTTGTTAAATGCAGTTACTCCACATAGCTTTGTAGAGGGATGTGTGAATGCCACCGACACGGTAACAGAAGGCAAAATTCCCACTAAACATATCTGTAGGAATGGGTTTATGATGCATACTAACAGTTTCATCAGACTTCTCCTTCTTCTCTCCATTATCCTTTGTCTCTTCTTTGAAAGGTAATTTTGTTTTTCTCTTCCTAATGCCTTTGGAATCATCGTCACCATTGCATTCCACGTCAGGCTTTTCCTCCTTTGGTTCTCTACTACAAGAACAACACAACGACATAAAGCCAGTATCATTTCACTTCTTACCTCCGCAGACAAGTAAAAACCAAGTAAATCTGAAGTCAAGTGTCTGGAGATCACAGGGTATCATTCAAAATATAGTCTTAGAAATACTACTGAGAGTGACATCTGTCAAAAAGATCGGTCTGGAAGCCATACAACAAGAACTGCACGGGGGAAGCTGTCAGCCTGGGCTGGGCAAGTTCTGCATGTTTTAAGCCCTGCGTCTTTCACTTGTACCATCAAACCACAGGGAGAAGCAAACTGAGGTAGTTTAAAGTAAGGAAAGAAGAGGCAGTGATTGAGCTTGATAAATCCAATTGGAGTAAGCTGGTGTSTAACTGTAAATTGCTAAACAAGCAACCACAACAGACAGCTTCAAAGCAATTAAGTAAAAAAAAGACAAATGCACAAAGCCATAGTTTTTCCAAACTGTCATAATGCAGTGTACAGCACAGAATGTGCACACTAACACAGCTCTGCACTGGTGGCGAGATGAGCTGCACTAGCTGTAAGGAAAGGAACTGAGAAACTACAGCGTGTTCRTGTTTCCACTCCCTGTCAGCTCTGATACAGCTTTTACACTTAATTATAATTAACTTACCACACCAACCATCTCATTACTGATTATCTTAATTCCAATGATTATGAAACAGGGTGGGAGTCTGACACTGATTCATGCATCCCATAGACTAAGTGTTTCACTGCTTGCATGTGACAGTAGCGCACAGCGCTGGCTGTGCAAAACAGACCGCCCTCRACGCCAGCGTTAGCACAAAACCCCACAAAGGTTCCATATCCTGCAACACATTCACTCCAAAAACAGTGAAAGAACATCAGAAACTTAGGAAAAGGTGGCTGCTTAGTATCTCCCTTTGCCCCACCATTACTGTTTCATCCCACCACTTTTATCTCATGCTGCATTTATGCCAAATTCTTTGTGTCTATGCTTTATAATTGCACCTACTTGATTTTTACTTGCTGGGCACAATTCTGGCTGCAAAATTTCCCTTCAGGAACAAATTCTTCTATGGTACCATAGCGATAACAGTTTTCACAGAAAACAAGTCCATCCACTTTTGCAGCTTCCTTCAACTTTGTGGGGATCCCTGTCTTTTCTGAAAAGGCTGAACAATGAAAAAAGTAACTTCACTTAGGAAAAGGTGATACAATTCCAACCATCCCTAGTAGGCCTTGCCAAACAACCAGAGAGCTGAACTCATGCCATTCTCGTCAGAATGAAGATTGAGAATCAGTGTCTGTACAGGGTCAGTTTTCCACAAATAAGCCACATTCATATCTCTGTTCTGTAGAAAAGTAGCTACTGATTTCATGCTTCTATCATCCTGGGAACAGAGAGGACATTAACAGCTCATCACAGAAGGAAGTCATGGACTTCAACACCTCGTGACTTGCTGACATGCTTGATATTTGACCTGTATTAGCGTCATGAGCAAGGAAGGCTTTGCAGGCCTTGTCTTTTAATAGGTGAACTTATTTCTGGAAGTAAATCCTTGATAACATTCTATTGTTTTTTACYTCAGTAGCTCACGTTCAATGAAACTAAAGTCTACTATTAAAAAAAAATCACTCATTAGTAGCAAATAGATTTCCAAGTACCGGATTAAATTACTTATTCATCCCAACCCTTAATTCTCCACAAGGAGTGTGTAACTGAGGAAAAAATTCTGCTTCTTTCCCTCACAGGGAAGTACGAAGCACCATAAAGTCCTCTAGACTTCTGCAGACTTTTAAATCCAATTTCATTCCCCCCCAGAAAGGCAAATGTCAAGTCACAAACTATTTCTTTTGCTTGAGCACTGATCTGTCCTTCTAATGGAGTCAAATAAGCTTTTCTGTTTGCAGAATATTTCCATTAGAGAATCTATCGTTTGTGTGTTAAATTTTACAGACCAGTGTCATGAGTGGTTCAAAATAACTATTTCTTCCCGCCRGTGAAATTTCTAGCAATATTTTTATCTCTGGGAAGCCATAAATCTATCAAGGGCAGTGTAATACAGTAATGTAACTAGTTTATACAAAAGATACTAAAAAAATACTAATTCAGTGGCATATTTTGGGGGAAGAGGCTACCGCATTCAGGGTTTACATTCTCTACTGTTTCATTGCCCACATTCTTGTCTCAGATTTTGATCTTGCATCTCGGAAAAAAGTGACCTGGAGACCTACAGAAAAGGGAGTCTAAAGTCTTAGACCCCACAGATGAGTTCATACTACCTTCCTCCTGGCAGAAACCTTTTACTCATTCATAAAAATAACATGAAAATTAAGGCTTAGYGGTGGGGCACTGGCAAACAAAAACTTCATTTGATTTTGCTTTTTTGTTTAAAATTACTTATAGTTATTAAACTGAAAATCTGAGAGCTTGTTTTTCAGAAAAGTTTTAGAGTGCCTGTTTAAAAATAAGATTGGTAGCTACTAGGTAGCTGTGCATGGGCACAAAAACAGCTGCTTTATTCTCTTGCACGCTACTCCATCATTGCTGGAGACACTGTCAAAAACATTTTTCAGAATTAATCACCACGTAAACCAACTTTCTCTGAAGAAAAGAGATGTTTTGTTACATCGGCATTATCARTCCTGGGAACACAGCATCTCATGTAGCATGTTGCACTGTAGACAGATGCTACGTAACTATTGGAATTTTACCATTCGAGATAAATGCGTGTGATCATTACATGCTGTAAAAAAGCACAGTTGTCATGAGCAAGGAAACAGCACAGAACTACGTTGACACTGATGATAGCAGTTGAGAAACAAACTATTGTTTGCTTTCAAATAATATTTCATGTAGTTTTTCACATACTATTTTATGTGAAGGCTGTCTACAATTCACAGTGCCTTGGGCATTAACTGTAGGTAGTTAGCAAMGTCTGTGGGCAGTCTGAAAAATCAGCTCAACAAAACAATGTTTCAAAAAATAGGAAAAATTTAAGCAGAGTAAGAAATTGGCTACTTTTCAAAATAGATGAAACATAACAGGAAAATATTAAACTTGGAGAAATTTAGTCTTAGAAAAAAATTACTATAACTTAACTTCAGCCATTTAACAGTGGAAGTAATATTGGAAGTATATTCCCTTTTAAACTTAAAATGCATTTATTCTGATACTTGCACCCCAAAGAACAAGTTAASATCCCTGGGTATATTAAGCAAATACATTTTTAAAATATGGGGAGCAATCTTTAAAGAGAAATTGATATATTAAACAAAGAACAGTTTACCACAGAAAATGCCAGGACTCCTTACTGACCTTCTTGAGCAGTTGGCACCATCCAAGTTGTGGTAGCTGTTGCTTTCTTCACACTTTCTATCTCGGTTTCATCTGTAATCACTTCTAGGGCTCCAAATTCATTCACTCTAAACTGATAAAACAAATGGCATAAGGTACATTAACAAATTCTCAGTGCTTTCTTAGGTGGTAAGAAAGCACTTTCATAAGTGCTTTCTTCTGTAAATGCATGTAGTTTCTACATGGTATCTTCACTGTACTGTCCAATTGCTTGGTGCTTCTGCTCATCTCCAAGGAACAGGAAATACCTCCTGTTTCTGTAAAGCAAAATGCAAGCTCATTTTGTTACCTAAAAATACTGTTTTTAATAGGTATTGATATAGACGCATACACACAGACACACAGATCAATACCCACCTTTAGCACAAGAATAGAAAAATCAATAACAAATTTCTGGGAAAATCAACTAACAGTAGGCTTTTCGTTGCCTGCAAATAACGCACTCCCTGAGTATTTTTGTCCAAGAAAAGGGAACTGAAAGTGTTTCACACAACACAGAAATTTCAGCATCCTCCAAAAGCACAGCACTCCTCTGCTGCAAAGTGCACATAAACAAACATCTCGAGGCAGTTTATGAACTGTTTAATTACACGCTGAACGTGGCATTACTGCCAGCCAGAAGCAAGGCTCAACAATATCCCACATGCTGTGCTTACACAGGATCACTGTGAGTTATACCCAGCCTGCTGCCAGCAGCAAAATCCTCCAAATGCTGTAATAATTACAGTGCTACCAGATGAAAATAAACTTCAGCTTCACGGGCACTATTTTTATAGGCCCAGCTGGTTAGACGGGTTGAAGTAAAGGCAGTGTTTTGTCCACGACACTCCCACTTGAAAATAAATCTGTCTTAAAGAGTTTTATCACAGAGAACAATTCTCTGGTAGGGAGGTGCTATGACCAAAAGGGATCAACAGCAAAATTTACGTCAGAGAGACTTTCAAAGCCTCTCTGCCAGAATATTCTTAGGGGGCAGCAGCATGAATAATATCTCTGCTTCTCTAATCAGGTAATTTTAGATCAGGAAAATGAGATGGGSAACAATTGCCTGACATTATTTTCATCATCTCTGTGCCTCAGGAAACTCCAGAATGGATCATTTCCGCTCACTTTGGACTACTGTCCTAGGTACATTTAATATACCACCCCCAACGTATACCATAGTGAGCTTCACTACTTACATCCAATCTCAGCACTGAGAAAGTCCTAAGCCACCAGGTCCTAAGAAATCCTCATAGTTGAGAGACAAAGGAGGACCTCACACAGCTGTATGACTTCTGAAGCCAAGATTTTTATTTATAACCTATTACGCTCACAACAGACCTGCAAATGTGGACAAGTTGTCTATCTAGCCATCCAGACCAAAAGATGACAAGCTCAGCTTTGAAAGGCAACATGTGCTGAGAATCAGGTTTGCAGACAGATACTAACACTGCTCCACGCAAAGAAAAGGAGTTATCATTCAGAAGAGAATCCTGCCTTACAGTAGGCTGTTTTGAAGCCTGGCTCCTCTTTTTGCTCAACTACTTTTTGCAATCTTTGCTTTGTCTGCTGCTTCTCAAATAGGTGGGTGCTAGAGATGAAGGCTGTGCTCTTTTTAAGAGATCTTACTCCCTGACAGCTGCTTCAGGAGGAGACTGTGAGTACACACTAAAACCTTGCGCTGCATCTGGCAACACACGAACACGGAGGTGTGCACAGGGCTTAACAACCACRCACCTTCACACAGTGTCTGCCACAACCAGCACACACCAGCGTATTTTGAACAGTCCAGCCAGCATCTCAGATATTTCTGAATGATCTGATCAGTGCTAAACTCTTTCGCTAAACACCCGTTGACTCTTCACTAGGGCCACCTGCAATACAGAGCGACGTCGCCCCAGCCAGCCCCGCTGGTGGCCTGAGCTGCCCCTCGAGCAACCCGGCCACGCGACTGCGGCGAGCTGACTCCCACGTACCGGACCAGGAACGAGGGGTGACTGAAGAGCTCGGTGCTTCCGGCTGCTTCTCAGCGGCTTCTGGTTCTGCTCTACCTGAGGTTTTTCACAGTGGAGATGGCCTAACCGTCAAGGAAACAGCTCTTTAACAGCTGACACCTTCACATGATGCTGCCTAAGCAGGCAGAGGGGTGTCCCAGCCCTTCCCGCCGGCTGCTGTGCCTGCACTCCCTGACTCCGGCCGTCGCTTACAGCCCTCCCTCCGCGGGCACCGGGGCCTCCAGCTCCTGCTCAGCTCTGCAGCAGATGGGCCTCGTCCTGCTCGCTGTTTCTCCACCCTCCAGCACTGCTGCACATCGTAAATAAACGGTAGCGGTCTGAAGGGGTCTGAAGTATCATACTGTGGTTTTGTTGGGGAGGCAAAGAGACCAAAAATTTCAAACATAAGTGAACTGATTAAAATGGAATAAATAAAAGTGGAGAGCTACAAGCTGCATGAAGGCAATATTGAGTAAGAGCCTCCGGAACAATGTGTCAACCAACATCTACTATGGAAGGCATGACAGAAAAAGCTGTTAGATGAATACTGCTTTATGTGTCAATGAAAAAAAAATCAGGGTGTATATAAAACTGTTTGACTGAGAAGTTAAAAAAAGAAGCAAAAAGCTCACACAAGGTTTCCACTACTGTGTCAATCCAAGCCAAGATCTAACAGGACCAACTCTTCCTCTAACCTCCGTACACTCCTCCAGGTGGCTGACAGGCTGGGAGTTTCAAGAAGGCAGCACAGACAGGGAGAAGGTGCCATTTAGCAAAGCCTAAAGCCCTACCAGAAGCTTTGAAAGATATAAAAATATGTTTGTCAGGAAATTCTTTAAGTATATAGATACATATATAAATACACATTGGATGAACGAAGAGATTTTCAATGTTATCTTTGGCCCGACCTTTCCTCATTAAAGCAAAACTGTAAAACACCTGTTGCTAGACATGAAGTCAGACCATTTCCAAGAACTTTTAAACAATCTCATGAAGAAGCTTAATTTACATTTCTTTCATGTTTAACAGGGAATAAACTTTAATGACTGTTGAGTATGAATTTAGTTCACTTGATTCCTGCCAAACACCTGTTTACATAATTGAAGTGACCATCGTGAAGATGATGCTCTATCCCAACCAGTGCAGTCAAAGGCCCTAAAGCCTAAAAAGGCAAGGAAGAAGAGAAAGCATCTCAACAGCCTTCCTGGGCCAACTTACACTAAGATAAACAAATACAGAAATAACATTTACACAGAAAATTTCACTGTCAAAGTTAAGTAACAGTGAGCCACAATGGCACAAATACACATTTTTCACATTACTGGAGTTCTTTTAGTTTAGCACAAAAATTTCACATGCCCCAGAAATGATGCCCTGACACACTTGGACTTCAGCTTTATGAGTGTTAATTTAACCTCAGCAACTAACAAATCAAGCACAAACTGGGGAAAACCAAATCATATAGATCAAACACTCTAAACCTTTCTCCATGATGAATTCTTCTTTAAGTATTAGAACTACCATCAGTGAACTATTCCTGATAATAAAAAATGAATTAAAATTTACATAGGGTTGAAAAATCATTGAGAGCAAACCTTTGTTTCCTGCAGGCACCTGTAGCACATGAACTAGGTCAGGTTGCAGCTGCCACTCAGCAGTAGTCACATACTTTTTACCAGTACTTCTAGTCAAAGCCCATTTCTGGATCTTTCTCAAAACTTTTAACTGCCCATTTACATTTATTCATAGTCACTTCATGCCCACTTGTTCTTAACCTGACATTGTTCTGCAGATTAAATAGCTTTTTTTTTTCACCTAATGCTTGCTCTCCGGGTATATATCTGAAGTGAGGAGTTCTTTGCTTTACTATGCAGCTTGGGAAGCACTCTCTAGCTTTATTTAGGGAACTTAAATGTTAAAAGAAGATCAGTTGCATTGCTCAACAGTTCCTAAAAATATTCAGTGCATTTGCGATTCAATGTGAGATAAAAATAAATCTGTAAACAATGAGATGATACCATATTGCAGATTAATTCTTAGAAACTCACATCCATAAGGAAAAAATACAGGTGATGCTGCAAGTGTCTAATCCACATGAGCAAAGAGCAGACTATTTCAGTTTAGGAGCAGTCCTGCCCCTTTATGAGTGTACAAGATCTCATCAATATCCACAGAGATCAAAGCAGAAGAAATATGGATTTCCACTAGGTAAGAACAATACTTAGGGGACAAAGTAGAAAATAAAAGAAAAAAAAGGAAACATAGTTAAAATGCAAAAAGAAAAGAAAAGAGGATAAAAGCATCTTAATGCACAGCTTTAAAACAAAATAAAAAATACAGCCAACAGTACCATCTACTGGTCAAGATTAGGACGAAGAGTCTATAGCAATAAATACAACCCTTATTTGAGCTCTGGCAATACCTTTGGGAGTAAAACTTACCYGGACCACASAGCAGTATGAGTGGAGCCCAGCTCWGGCAAACCAGCACTGCTACCAAYATCCAAAGCAGAGGTATGTTCTCTGTGCAGRTGTGTTAGTTCAAATCAACTCAAACTTACACAGCAATCTGCCAAAGGACCCATAAGGTCCAAATGGACCAAAGGAATCCAGGAATGCAATTCAAAAACTAAGCTCAGATCTCTGGCTAGCAAACAAATATCATCATTCTTGATTTTAACAACAAACTCTAATGATTTTAGAGGGGCTGTTCATACTAGTTAAAGCCCATTTAGACACCTTACAGTTACTTCTCTCATTAATGCAAACAAATCAGCTGCAGATACTGAACGGCCAACCATGTCCTGCTACATGCCAAACTATTTTTAAAACATTATTTAAGTCAAGTAAGTGTGAAAATGCCGTAACTTGTTCATTCAACCACTCTGATTTTTGTGTGTGTGATACAGGCTTTACATCAGATCAGATACTATTTCTTTCCACAGAACCCCTGCCTCAGGCATGAGCTGGAGAGTATTCAGAAAATGAGGCAGCTGATGGGTATTTTTATACTCTCTCTTCAACCAGTAAAGCCTGTCTTATCTTTTACTCTACGCTATCCAATACTAATCAGAAGTTTATTTTCTGTTTATTTGAAAAAAACAAAACAAAACATATATCTTAAAGAGCTTTAGGCATTCTTAACAATTTCTGTTACAAGGCAATGCAAAAAAATTCTGTAACAAAAACACTGTTCTCAGCCTTTTACGAAAGAAAACAAAAATGTCTTTTTCTAGCCCTTAATTGTTCTGAAAATTCTCCTCTCAGTTTATTTCAAAGCACTCTGCAAGCATGCAAACTCCAAAGCTTTTCTGGTCATCAAACTTTGATTCTTTCATGTATAAATAAGGTTAAGAAAATGAGTCTCTGTACCTAGTTATTCTCTTTCTTTAACTATAAGAAAGGATCCAGAAGGCACACTCCCACTCCGACGAGTACAGCAAAAACAACTTGATTGGGATCCAAGGCTATTTAGGGCTGTCTGTATCATAATCAACAGAGATTAAATTGCGCWGCAAGATCAATGGGCAGCCCAGGTCCCCTGCCACCAGAATCATTCATGTCTGTCAAGATGCCCTCAACAAGAAAGTCAGGTACTTAATCTTCAACTGATTTTAAGATACTTCAATATCCTGAAGTCTTTTGTACCAAAAGGAAAGGGTTTTGTTACCTGAATAGGAACCATCAGGCTGAATGTGCTGTTATCAAATCACAGCTTTCCAAAATACGTAGAAAAAGGAAGAATCTCTCATCACTTCTTCACTAAAATCTTAGGTATTGTCCACAAACATYCCCTCAGCAAGAGGTACTGGTATTGGCCCAACAAACCACTGATAATCTCAAATCTGCTCTAGATTAACTTGTAGGTACTTTATCCTTAGACAGCCCCCTTCTCTTTCAATCTTGCCCTCCTCAGAGGGCTCCAGAARCAGTTTAATACCGGGGGACTTCTCCATACCTGTCCCTCCACTGCAAACGCCGTCTGCCCTGCTACTCCCRTCTGACTGGAAGCAAAGACACGTACAGAAGGGGACAGGGAAGCTGGCGGCAGTCGGAAGCCACTGGCTCCCAGGGGCCAAGGCCATGGTCCTTGATCCAGACTGTCACCCACACAGCATCTCTGGCTGCATCATTTCGGCCAGATTATTTCTAGGTACTGGACACTAATCAGGGTGAGCCCACACAACCGACAAATACAGGGGAATGGCTACTTGCCAACATTCTGGTTTAAATGACTTATTCACCRCCACACAGGAAGACTGTGGTAGAAGGCAGTGCAGAACTAAGCTTTTGTGGGATTTACCTGCATTAACCACAAAACAGTTTTGTTTCTTCCTGAAAACCACTGCCTGGATCATGACAAGGCTTCCACCATCCGCAGTAAATCAGGCCATAGACAGCCACTATTTACTAAATAATCACACGTCAGGACTTTTTCTTCTGTGTTAAAATAGTATGTGATCGCATACGTAAAGACTGTATCATTTGCACACATGAGGACGCCAAATTAAGGACAAAAAGCAAACTTAAACCTGTCATTCCTTAATTTGACTCTGTAGTCTTAGCATTTTCTTCTTTAAATAAAAAGTTAAAATCATACTATATTACAATGCAAGGTTTTAATCAAAAATCAGTGGCAATGAAGATCAGCTTGCAACGGAAGGACATTAGTGCTCCCTGTGAAAAAAACACTGAGCCAGTAGGTGCATCTGCTGGAGCTTGCCTGTGGTCACAGTATCTTTTCTGCYTTGTTTCCCTGCATTCCCCTTCCCCACTTCCCGAGGGGAATCAAGCTTCCCTCCTGCCGCCTTCCTGGGCACCAGGTACCCACCTAAGTGCTTGCTGGTGGAGGATGTTTCCTGGGGAAACTCGGAGGGCCTCTCCCTCCGCAGAGGAAAGGCTGCCCAGACCACACATGTGGCACGTGCCGCTGCGTGACAGCGGCACAGGCTTTGCGCCGAGCCAGTGCTGTGCTCAGTTTGCACCTGAAACTCCACCAACATTTCTACTCCGTGAGAAAAAAATAAGCTCTTTTCAGATGTTAGTTAGCTCCAGCTAACCTGAGCGGAATTCCAGGAGAGCAGGGAAAAGAGGCACTTTACTGTTTTGGGTGGCYGCAACACAGCGCCCTGAATCACGGCCACCTTCTTGACTCGAATGGAAATACCTGGCACCGCTCTACTGAACTGGCCACTATTCTACAGTTCATGTTCTACTCTTACATTTGTCTGTCTTATTATATTAGCTGCCCTACTTGAATTTAGAATCATATTTAATTTTATCTTTTTCTCAGATTAATCATAATTTGCAAAATGGGAACGATGAGCAAAATTCCATCCATGCAGTACGTGACAGTTCACTTTCAAAACACAAGGCTAGAAAATAAGCTTGTGCAGAAGTTTTTCATAACCTTCTGTCAGTAGGAAGTGGTAGGAAGTGATCGTAAACTCGTGCAGCTTTTCCAATTTAATGAACACATTTAAATGTTGAACTGATCGTGTGTCTGCCTGAATTCAGCACATGCATTTAAAAAAAAAAAAAGAGCATTTCACATTTAATATTCACACCATGCAGAAGTAGCTGGTAAGCACTGATGTATTTCAGATGAGTATTTATTACTTAGTCTACCACATAACAGCATTCTGTAATTTGTGAACTATTTTAAACTCTACTGGAATTCAAGCTTTCTGTTTTGTTTAAATATCTTGCAAGAACTCCTAATACACAATACTAACATTTTCTCTTTCAGTCCTGGGCACACTGTTCTGTACAATTTCTAGTTCTCCCTCTCCTCTGCATAATTTGAAGTTCTGGCATTTTTCATAACTAATCCATATCTATCTGGCACACTGTAYGCTGAAAGCAGCACCCAAGAAATATGCTAGACGCTTCTCAGTGTTGCCCAGTGACAGGGCAAGAGGCAAAGGGGAAAAACTGAAACACAGGAAATGCCATTTGAAATAATTAAGCAAAAAGTTTTGCACTGCGAGGGTGGTTGAGGACTGCAGCAGTTTGCCACGAGAGCTGTGGAGCCTCCATCCGTGGAGACACTCAAAACTCGACTGAACACAGCCCTGGCCCCCTGCTCTAGCTGACCGTGTTGCCAGAGCTCCGAGCAGGGGCAGCAGATCAGATCATCTCCAGAGACCCCTTCCAACCTTAACAATTCTGTGATCTATAGACGTGCCCAGTCTTTCACTCACTGCTACCTAATATTCCCTGGATCAGTAGGTTAATTCTGCATTGCCGGAAAATATTCTTTCTTTAATAAGTTTCAGAATGATTCACTTTCAATTTCTTTCAGCATTCCTTTTAATCTTGCTTTATTGAAAAAAAAAAAAAAAAAAAAAAAAAAAGAACAGAAAGTTTCCTGGACTCTCTCTGTATCTTTCATTATTCTGTACACGTTACCATGTCACCTCTGACTGCCTCCTTTCTAATGACTGGACCAAAGAAAGATTCTGTCTTCAATACTATGTTTGTCTTTCACACAATACAGCTTATTAAAACAAAAAGGAATTTTAAAAGTCTAACTTATTAAAAGACAGAGAAGAAATTATTGGGGATGTGAAGTGTGATGCCAGCCTTCACAGCAGGAACCGCAAAGCAGTGAAGTTTCAAATGCTGAGAAAAGCGAGCAGGACAAGTACCAGAACCACACGGAACTTTAGGAGCGCAGATTTGGGCTTGTTCCGAGATCAGTATCGCACAGGAGGCTGCCCCAAAGGGTATCCTGGGGTCTGATTATCTCCAGGCACAACCTCCCCACAGCACAAGCAMGGTGCATGTGAAGGTGCAGTAAGCGAAACAAACAGCAAAGGCCAGCATGCATGCATGGGCTGCCCAGCATATTGTTCMAAAAAAAACAAAAGTCCGTGATTGCATTCTGTAATTCTGTGATTCTGAAAAAGACACTTGAAACACATCTCAAGATAAATCTGAGTCTATCTTGAATCATTTTTTTGATTCTTTACTTCAACAACATAAATTCTATTGGACACTAAAGTATATAAAAGTTTCTTTAAAAACATATTCTTGTTGAAGTGATTTTGTGAGATTTTATTTAAAAATTAAACTATAAGAAGACCTCATCAATGTTAGTATAAATGGAATTATGTAAAAATACTGATTTCACCCAAGAAGAAATAAGTGCAAAAAAACTCTAACATCAAAGCTGTGATTTTAATTCAAACAGCTGTATATCTTCTGAGAATACTGTAAAAAAGTATCAAATAAATAAATATTTTAATACATTAGTATACATACCACTTTCATATATTTAATAATATATATTATTAAGATATAATACTGAAATAAGACATAAAATATTTGAAAATAAAAAATGCTGGAATTTGCTTCAGTGATGAGATAGCCAGTTTGGAAAACCTAAGTATTATCCCAGTATTATTTCAATTTCTAAAATACACCAACATCAGAAGCTCTAACATTCCTCATATTTCAAGGCATTCACACAACAAAGGTACAAAAGAATATATTTTAGAAGAGAAAAAAAGAACTATGAATTTAATACCGGAAGCATAAGTGACTGTAAAAGATTCTTACTGAAAGTATTGTACTTTCAGATTAATGATTTTTCACACACAACTTCTGAGCCGTTGTGAATTTGGGGCCTTTGATTACTTCTGTCTCTACAGTGAGGCAGTGCTAATTTACACCTTCCCACAGGGATGACATTGTCTTTGCCAGTACTAGGAACTGAATCAAGAAACTCCAGAGCTAAAAGCTAACATCTACAATCCCTGAACTCTGAGCTGTGTGTTTTATTCATAAAAGCAGACAACGACATGCCAAATTGTGAAATAAAAACTTCAAATGCAAAAAGAATGTATTTCTCTTATTAAAAAAATTACTTATCTTACCTTTAGGTCACTTCCTGGCAAAGTACCTATCCCATCTTTCCAGTCCATAGCACTAAATACATCAAACTCTTGTCCATTCCCACTAGAGGCAGATTCATTCATGATGCATGTACTAAAAAAAGATAAAAAGAAAAAAAAAAAAAAAAAGCCTTTACCTGAAAATAAAAGACTAGTATCAAATTGACATTGATTGACAATTTACACAACTAAGCAAAATGCTGGTAGTAGAAACTAATGTAATAAAAACAACAGCAAATCTTTTGAACAACTTAGAAAACAGCATCAAATGTACACACTACTTATTAATGAGGCTAAATGGGAGAGAAATGAAAACCACTAAAGTGCAAATAGATTGACATTGGGCAAACACGTCCTAGGCACACGTAAGACGACCTGATGTTCTGAGGAATGCAAGATGAATATATGCCTATAGTAAACACCTTAAAAACGGATTAAAGTAACAAGCTTTCCTTAGCATCTGACAACATGCTTCACTGCAATTAGAATTRAAATTTCAAACTCAGTTTGAAAGTCTTGCTTTGTCCCTGACTCGGGACACACAAATATTCCTCGTCTATCACCATGCAAYTTCACCAAATATTGGCTACTTCTTGTAAAATGTCTTTACATGTAGGCAAGCGTATGAACTCAAGAGAAACAGCTGTTTTGGGAGACTTGACTTTACTAGTCCTTCTGTTTTACCGCAGTGAAAGCAGAGCAGAAAATATTTGTTAACCRTTAGGAACGGCAGGTTTGGACACTCTTCTCTGATGTAAGAATATTTATCTCCAATCATTGGCATAAGCAACAGAATTACACGACACTTGCCACTGCTTACTGGCTGCGACCCGAATCCTGTCACCATCACAAAGACGATACCAGTTGTGCTGAACTGTTTTTAGCAGCCATTTGTGGTTATCACCAAGCTCTTCCTTTCTACTTCTTACAAACCCTTACAGTAATCTCTAAGTTTTTGGCTGGCACCAAATTTAGTATTTGTTCAGCCTGAAGACTGGCTCCATAATTTTCCTTGCTGAGGACTGCTGCACTATGCCTAATAGCTGAAATCATCTGTAGCAAAATAACATTGATTCCAATCTGTGAACTACCACCAAAAGCTCATTTCTTTCCAAATTTACACTCTCTCTGAACTTTCCTAACAAATACTTTCCAAGCCTCATATTCAGCCTGCACATTGCTTGCAAACTTTAGCTGCAAGTATCAGTATTTCAAATTCCAACAAGCAGGCAGSTTCCCCAGTCTGACCATTTTCTGTTTGATCTCTAAAAATTCCACTTGCAAAGCTGAAAAAAACCCTATTTTTTCATTAGAAAAAAAAATACCCATCATTTGAACACCTCCATTACTGACAGTCATTACCCTGAGTGCTTGCACTGAACACACTTCATTTCCCCACTTGCATCAGATTTTTGAGGTCCTCCCTACCCCACAGCACACTTTATTCCCTTCATCCTTCTGTTACGTGCAGCTCCTCCACAGTCACCAGCGCGACAGAAGCAGAACCGCGCTCAGWAAGCACGGCGGAGGGTGAAGGCTGCTGCTCTGCTCTTCACCTGGTGTGACAGGGCGGTTGGAGGTGGGACAAAGAGCTATCTGCCTATACACACAGGGTTTGGTCAAAACTTTATATGCTTCACAAAACAAATTTGAAGTAAGAAGGGCAAAATGGAATGTCTTTGCTATCTCTGATTTTATTATTTCTCCAYGCAAACGTATTGAAAACCCTGCCATTAATGCACAAAAATTCACTTGTAATATGCCAATAAATCTAAACAAATGTAGTGCAAACTGAGGTACTTCCAAACTCATAAAACTTGCCTTCTAAAATCTCTCCCAGGCAAAATCCATCACTACACCTTGTAGCCCCTCTTCAAATTCAACCTGAACAATCTCTATTTGACTCAAGAATGTAGCAGAGAGGAGCTCTAGTTGGTCCTAGGAATCCAGTGCTCAATGCCATAATAAACCAACACAGGTAGGCTTACACTGAACTAAAATGCAACATCATGGCAGAGATGTAGGTCCTCTTGGAAACACCAGACCTGCCTAAACTGCTAAGRACTAGCTGAAAAAAAATGGATTTATCCAGAAATCCACAAAATTTTAAGCACGTAAAAGATGCTGTTTAAGCACACGGGTATAATATGCTCCCCACAATTAGTCTGGCTAAGCAAACACAAGGTGGCATTCTATATTAACCAACATTTCTAAGGAATCTTAAATTATCCATCCAGTTAGGGGAACACTGCACTCAACCATTCTGCCGTTTACTTATTAGAAGTAAATAAATTTTTAAAAAATCTAATAAATTCAGCAGAAAGAACGACAAATAAAAGATGGGAGGGACTTTGAAGGCTGTGGGGAAATGCCCTCTTACTGTGGCTCCTGTGCCATGGAGTGAGACGCATTAGATACGCACCACTCCGGAGTTTCTGAGAGTGCTTCTCTCATACAAACATTTTGTAACAGAATCACTTGCAAAAAAAATCAATTGGTGGGGGAAGTYTATAGCTAAGGCTACTTATATAGGATGTAAACTGTGAAAGTCAAAATATAAACTGGCAATAGAATGGTACAGTGAACATTTCTCTCAAGAAAACTGCACAAATTTTAACTTAATTGCACCCAGCAAAGYTCTTGGTGTATTCTCTTGTTTGATATGGTATTCTTGTTTTCCTTCCAAAATTAATCCAACACTGAAAGTACAATTTGTACTTTCACCTACCAGTCCCCTTTTGAAGTCTCCCCAACAGCTCTGTGAGGGGCTGAAGAGGTGGCAGGGCACTACACACTGAAATGGATTTACYCAGAGCAGCTACATTTAACTAAGTTTTGGTTTCCAGCCTTGCTGAGTTTGAATAGACGAAAGATTGGGCCTCACAGGTCTAAATCCCGCTGCTAATGATGGTAAGGAGAAAGAAATAGACCAATTAAATCATTATAGCAATGAGGAATTTAAAAAGGAGGAAATCATTACCGTATCTACATCTAAATCACAGAACAAAGAAAACTACTGAATGTTTTATCTACTCATTTTCATCTTTAAAGCTGTGTTGTGGCTCTCTGAACTGGTATAACTCCTTTTATAATAAGGCCTTTTGCTATCATACACAGTTCTAGAAATGTAGTGAAAATAATAAATGAACTTGTGCCCRAAACAACTACAGCCCTGTGCTTATGTCTACCACAGAATGCCAGCTGAGGCCAAGGTAAGGACACAGAGTAAGAACATGGAGCATCCGTATTCCAAAGCCTTATCCAAAATCTACTATTGGGAACATAGCTGTATGACAGTCTTCACACCCATAAGCTGTAATATACACATAGGGATGTTTTAAAGCTGTGCGCTGCATTTTCATATTTCAACATTAACTATGTTTTAATGTATTTAATAAACGTTTCAAAAAGCACATAAAATTAGACATATTCTTTAGAAAAACATTCATTTTTAACAACTGGCTCAACAATAAATAGAATCATCCCTCACAGAACTGATGCTTAATGAGAATAACAGCATTAAAAATTAGATAGCTTCATTTAGTGGAGGATTCTCTATTTAAAGATTTAAAGCTAAGAAATAGCAGAAAATATGCCAATTAAACCTGCAAGTATTTTTTGAAATAATTACAGGGTTAGGAACTGAGTATGTCAAAAGGTAATAATAGGATTTTTTTTCTTTCAGTCAGTTCTTTAAAAAAACCACCTGACACCTACCCAACTTTTGAAAATGTAAGATGCCATGTGTGAAATGCACACAGCAGCAGCACACACCATTTCTTCTCACCAGAGTGGGCCCAATCCAATATAGGGTCACTCCGGAGCAAAGAGAGAAGATTTCAGAAGTAAAGCCATTAGGCAGCACGACTAGATGAGCAGAATAAGCTCATCTGTGAATAAGGATGTGTATCCCTTTCTGCATCCTTGGGTGCCTGTATTTTACTTTCTAGGGTTTCTGAAGCCACTCAGACAGGAGCGCCCAGGAGGTTCACTCCAGGAGAGTGTGCCTGCCTGTGCCTGCTCCCCAACTACCAAACTCTTGCTAGCAAAGACAAAAGCAAAGAGCCACAAACGGTCTACACAGACGGCGTGAGATCAGAGGGACACACACCGGCGGCAATGTCCGCGGAGATCCCCGCCACGCTCCCTGTTCTTCCCGGACACGCGTGGAGCTGCGAGACGCCAGTGGTGGCAGCGGAACAGCACGAGGCCGCAGCCAGGCGTTCTGTCCAAACAACGCAGCTGACTGCTTTGGTCGGGTGCAAGGAGGGGCCTGCTTAGTGACACATTAGTATCTGCAGTGACACAGCCAGCGGGACGGTTCTAACACTCACAGAATTCCCTTCTGTGGATCAGTGGGTGCAGCGCAGCCTCTAAGAGCAGCGAATGACTCCTCATTTCCAGCTAGTAGAGGCTGAGTGCTCAGATACTCGGGTTCATCTTGATTCTCTTTACCATAGAAGAGATAAAAACTATCAGGGCTGAATCATTAAACCTCTCTAAGCCACACAAAGGAGAATTATCTTTTTTTCACAACTTAAGCTCTATTTTTCTATTTTAGACAGACTGTGTATTAGGGTATCTTCATAATGACACTGAAGGCAGATGAAAACTTAAACCATTGTGCAAAATTGCAGCACAAGGAGAAAGATTTGCCGTTTTTCTCTTCTGTGCATTTGAGAACTATCTGAGAAACGTAAATTTCACTCTTTGGCTGTTACTCATGAAGTTTATTATAAAGAAGTTAATGTTAAAGACGAGATACGTAGGTTGGCAGTGTAGCCACTGAGGATCCAAATGCAAAATTCTTTGCCATTCTTAACACTCGTGGCAGTAAATGAAGCAGCCTCCCTGTCGATGGCATCCCTTTACACTATCCCTTCTCGCTGCAGCCGCTGCTACTCTCTCCTTGGCTGGATTCTCCAGGGCTGTGCGTACGCCTGTTCCTGCCCTGCAGGAGAGCAGCTCCCAAGCTTCTTCTCACAGAAGGAACCCGGCCGCGCGCRCTCCCAAACGCCTCTGCTGACAGGGACATGCAGCAGTGCCGCAGGAGTAACACTGCACCTGAACCTGAACCCGGTCTCGGCCGCACAGCCAGCACTGGTACCACTGCAGCACCGCTGGCAACGCGGGGACAAAGTCACCGCAGCCTTCACCTCCTGCGTCACTTTCAAATATCCACGGAACGCGCTCRTAACAGTGTCTGCCCCACTCCAAAGCCATCCAAAGTTGATCACTCGCAACTTTTATCTTGTTAGAGTTAACCTGCGTCTCAGAAAAAAATATTTCCTCTGAAACTTTAAAGACTTGAGTATCTGTTATTGCCACATGCATAAATGAACATAAACCTTAATGACAGTGAGACCTGAGTAGAACAAGTCTCAACTCCCATGTTGTTGCTTCTCTCAGTGCTCTGAGCCACAGGAAGCTACAAAGAACTTCTCCCTTTTTTCATTTGTGCCCCAAGCTCTCCCCTGCGCAGACACCTCTCTGAGAAGATCTATGCTGCACCAATCTTGACACTGATTTTCACCTCACCTATCTGGAGTTGTCTTTTCAAGGAGAAGTTAGCTCCGGGGTTAACTCATCGCACACCTAAATACTACGTCCGATACCTTCCTCTTCTGCCTGGTCTCACCAGCTTCCATGYGCTCCCCTGCCTTCAAATCGCTAATTCAGGTTCCTATGGCTAGGGATACCAGCAGGTTACGGCACTGCAAGACTTTTCCCTCTTTCCATCTCATCAAGAGTTCGCATTCCCRTCGTGATGAGCAACCCTACTCTTCCAGCCAGGGCTACACACACAGTCACTCATCCTCAGGAAACTCCACACGGCATCATCACCACAGTTCCTGACTCCCGTCACTTATATCCCACCATCCTGCTTATGAGCACTATTGGGAAAGACGAAGCGCAAATGGAGCCAACACCGTGAAGGCYAGGAGCCCCTCGGTGCTCTCCCACACACGGGGGGATGCTCAGTAACACTGAGCGAGTCCCAGGACGAGGTTCAACACGTGATCAGAAGTCACGAGAACTGTGAAGAGCAGCRCTCCAGACCAATCCAATAAACTGAAGTTACATGAAAAACATTGCGAGAAATCGAACTGAAGCACAATTAACAACCACCCAAATCGCAGCCAAAGCTCCTGAGTTGGAGAACCGTTCCTACTGCTTATCTGCCAGCTGCCTTCACGCGAGCACGAGGCAGCGTGCGGCCAGCGCTGCTGACGGTCACGTTACGGAAAACCCATTACCTGGCAGCGACAGGATCCGCACAGAGTGCCTTACTGCTTCCAACCGCTAGTCCAGGAGGCTTCTCCGACAGATGTTAATCATATAAGCTGCTGGGAAGGAGATAATTCCCCCGGTGAAAAGAATCACTTTCCTAAACGGCTTTTAAAATCCGCATGAAGAAAATCCAGCAACAATTTTGAGGATGGACAGCCTCCTGGAGAAGCAGGAACTGAAATTTTCGCACCGTAGGTTTTTATAACGCACGCTGGCCACTCTGTTTTAAGCGCTCCCATTCCCAGAGCACAACCAAAAGCAGGAGCCATCAGCCTCACTCTCCAAGGGAGACAGAGAAAATAAACATTGAGTCAAAGATGTAAGTTGGGTGTTAGTTAATAACATGGCTCACCCCTCATATACCGTTAAGTACCGTCAATTATGAAAAAAAAAGGGGGGAAAAAAAGAGGAAAAAGGGGAAAAAAATGGAAAGCTGTGGTAAATACAAGTGGAGGCGGCAGCGAGTGCATATTGAGGGGCCTGACTTCCAGGAAGTGGGAAGCGTTGCCTCAGGATCACGCTCGCTGCTCCCAAGGCAAGCTCCCACGGTCCCCGCGGCGGGATGGAGCGGGGGGGGGCGGGGGGCGCTGCGGGCCGCGCGCTCCCGTCCCGGTGCCGCCGCGGGGCCGCGTGCGCGGGGCCGGGTGCGCGGGGCCGCGCGGGGCGCGCGCGCGCGGAGGGCGGCGGGCCGGGCCTACCAGCAGAGGTCCCTCCTGGGCCAGTTTTGCGGCGTGTTTTCGCTGCTGCACTTGAAACTTTTTTTTTTTCCCCTTCCCTCTCCTAGAGAAAAACCGAGCTCAGGTCCGTATCTTCGGGAAAAAGGAAAAAAAAAAAAAAAAAAGAAAAAGAAAAACAAAACAGGGCAGGAGCGGAGAGGGCGCAGGAGCCTCCGCGGGCAGTTCCGCGGCCGCGGCRCGCAGCGCGCCCAGCCCTCACCGGAGCGGCGCTGGGGCGGTGCGGGGGGGGCTCTGAAAAGCGGTTCTCCAGTTGGCTCTGGAATTCAAAATTTCACTTTTTTCCCCCTTTTTTCCCCYATTTTTTTCTTTGTCCCCCAAGCGCTCAGCGCCCGGGGCGCTGCGGGCGCGGGGCCGCGGGTCGCGCGGGGGGAGGCCGCGCCGCTCCGCGCCGCTCGTGAGGAAGTTGCACAACTCGAGAGGGACGCTGCTTGTTTACGGGCTCCGCGCCGCTGCGCGCACACGCGGGCTGCGCGCACACGCGGGCTGCGCGTGGGGGGGGTTCTCATCATTTCCCCCCACCTTCCCAGAAAGGAAGGGGGCTCGGGATGCCTCCCCCCCGCCTTTTATTTAGTGCATATATTTTCAATCTTCTAATTCCCGCGAGGGGAAGAAGGCTTTTTTTTTTTTTTTTTTCCCTTAACTATTATTACTCTTTTCCTAGGCTGCGGCGGGGATTCGCTCCTCGGCCGCTCGCCGGGCATCGCCTGGCAGAAACATCCCCCCCCCGCCGCCGCTTCCCGCTCCCCTGAGGCCGAGGAGGAGGAAGGGGTGAAGGGGGGAAAATTTCGGTTCCCTCGCCCGCCCCCCCGCCCGCTCCCGCTCCGCGGCTCCTACCCCCAGCCCGCGCCTCCAGCGCCCGGCCCCGCGCGTCAACTTTGGGGTTTTTTCCTCTTTTTCTTTCTTTCTCTCACGCTCCTCTCCTGGGCGTCCGCTCCGGCGAGCAGGGAGGAAAATAAAAATTAAAATTAAAAAAAAAAAATAAGAAGGGGTGGTGGGGAGGGCGGAGGGGAAGGCGGGTTCGCGCGCGGCCGCGCGGCGCCGCCGCCGCCCCAACCGACTTTCCGCAACGCTCGTTTGCCTCCCGCGGCGGGTGCGCGCGCGCGCGCGGACCAACGGACGGGCGGACGGCGGCAGCGCCTGCCCCCCCACACCCAAAAAATAGACCCAAAAAAACAACTAAGCAAAACAAAAAAACCCCGCAGAGCTCCCCGCCCGCCCGCGCCGCTCCCCCCGCACGTTGGCGAGAACAAGTGTGTCCGTGTTGTGCGCGCCCGCGGAGCGGGGGGGGCCACCTCTGAACCCCCCCCCCCCGCTCCTCACAGTTCAGCCAGAGCAACTTGGAGAGAAACGCGGCCCTCCCATCGCCTCTTCCAACCCCCCCAAATTCGCGTGCACGTGTGCGCGCACTTAGCGCGCACCCTTGGCGCAAGCGTGACAGGAGCCGCCCGCCTCCGCGGAGCGCTGCCCGCCTGCGAAGGACTTTCCCGTTTTTCCTTTCTTTTTCCGCCTCTTCTTAAAAATAAT